>NC_082411.1:0-365000 GCF_004011695.2 Ascochyta rabiei | reverse complement strand
ATGATAACTACACGGAGAGTGGTCTTATCAATGTTGGCTACACGCCTGTCAGCGGTTCCCAAACACTTGGCAGATATCTGGTTCGGAACAACGGTGTGGACAGTGTAGATACATCTGCTGCAAGCGCGGCAATTGTCAAGCATCAACCCTCGGGCGCGAGTGGGTACGTGTACAGCTTCGGGATGGATCTCGGGTATCTGTTCATCCAGGCTCAGAATGAGGGCGGTGGATACTCGCCATGGTACGATGGACATTACTACCCCGGGTATGATATCGGCACGCGCGTCATCAAAAACATCGTCACTACCAGTCCTCATTTTGTGAGCCTGTGGACGGTCCCATACAACAAGGGGCTCGCATTCACCACTACCTGGGACATCGACACCTACGTCTCATATCCGCACGGCCAGGGTATGGCGGCCGCCGCACAAGACAGAGGTGCCGCGGGTAACTTGAACCTCCACACCAAATACATCACCGATGCTTATGAGAACGCATACTTCCAGTATGGCGTTCCATACATCTACCAGATCTCAGGGCTCCGAGTGGCTCCCGATGGGTACCCATACATCGACTTTGGTAGTCACACTGTCAGTCATTCACCGAGCGCGGCCGAGTTTTCCTATGGCACTCTCCAGGAACAATTCATCCAAGGGAGCAATGCAGGGTACGCACCGTATATCCACCAATGCGGACCCAACGCTGACGGGACACCCCCCGATGGCGATAAATGCGTTATGGGAGGTACCAGGTAAGTTCCGAATGCACGAAACACATTGAAGACATACACTGACTTCATACTTTCACCTCTGCAGCGGACTCTCATTCTACACATCAGGTGCTTCTGCGTCGGGAGAGGTCCGTGTGAGTGCCTATTTGATTAGACACATACTCCATGATGAATTCAAAACCAACTACAACATGACGACCTATCGTCCGGGAAACCTGGCGTGGAGCAAGTACCAAGCCTCGCATTGCGTGGCGAACGGAATCATCGGAGGCTCTTCATGCTCAGGCAATTCTCACCTCACCCACCTTCCGTTCCAAGTCACGCATAACCGCGAGTCATTCCAGGAGCTCCCATACTACGAATTTCCACTCCAATGGTCTGACGGTGACGGAAACATGAGCAGTGCCGACTTTCCAGGTTCGGACTTCTCAAATCAAATCATTGATATCAAGAAAATGGCACGGTATGGCGGTCACTATAACATACTGATTCACCCTTCAGACGCGGTGCTCGACAAGATTCAGATCCAGCGCGCGCTTCACGACACGGTGCGTCCTTTCGCAGTCTTTTTCAACCAGACAGGAATAGCCAACTGGTGGACCAACCGGGACCGCGCCGTTGTGGACATCACAGCGGCAGATGACTCATCTGCGACGATGACGGTCCGTTTAGACGGCACTACGGAAGGGCTCACTCTGCAGGTGCCTCGAAACTATGCCATACAGTCTGCCACAGGCTCCCTCTCCGTCTGCCAGCAACTTTCGTACGATGGGACGACAAATGCAGTGGTACTGCGAAACACGGCAAAGGGACTCTACACGCTTACTTTCAACGTCGGCTCAAGCGACGCATCCGCTTCCACGTGCCCCGACTTCACGCCACAACCGATCGGAGACTCCGAATGCATAGCGTGGGACGTCATGATCGACGACTTTCTGGAACTTTACTTCGGCAACAACAACGTCAACCTACTTCTCCTGAAAACAGTTGCAACTGGACTTGCCTCCAACAATGTGGATGGCACTTTGCAGCTCACCGCAACCACGAACAGCGGCGTCAACTCGTACTACACCGAGGTCTCGCGATTCTGCTTCGACGCTACGCTTTACACGCATCTATACTTTGACATGGTCGCCCCCCCAGGGTCCACCTTTTACGTGCAACTCGTCTCTTACGATTCCGGGTGCAATGTTGAAGAGCCAAGTGCCACGTACTTGGACGTAACGAAATATGCAGCTGCCGATGGCTTGAACCATACCATCACCATACCGTTACAGGATTTCCAGGGGCAGGATCTGCTTCACGTTCGCGGCATTCGTATTGGCAACATTTCGCCAGCTCAGACACCTATCTACATCGACAACATCAAGATGCAGAAGCGATGTGTGACAGCCCCAGGAGAAGATCGTACTCAAGGCCTTGCAATTGAGTCATTCCAGAACGTTGATCGATGGATCGATGGAATCAACAACATATTTGGCCAGACTGACTACAACAATTCTATGACTTTTGCAAAGCTCTCGGAGCTGGGCAGAATGCAGTTGTTGCCTTCGAGCGCAGACTCGTACTTTTATTCCGACACTGCTATCAACGGAGTCAACTTGAACGCCACCGACTACACTGCAGTCTCTCTTAACGCACGTGGTCCCTCCGGTGGCTCTTTCGATGTGGTCGTGACCTCGGGTGCTGATACTACTTCCACCGTCAACACTGGATCTTACGCCACCTTAAGCCAGGACAACTTCGCAAACATCACAATCCCCCTTTCAGCATTCTCAGGACTCGACACAGACTCCGTCAGCCGCATTACACTGCGTAACTTTACACCCAATGGTGGTGCTGCAGCCAGTAACTTCACAGTGCGATGGATCTCCCTTCTGGGCGGATCTTCCTCAGATGGTTCCAGTTCGCGCTGCGCGACCGCCTCTGGCTATGTCGTGCTAGACTTCTGCGATCCGACTGAGTTCAAAACGCAGACCAATGCCCTGGGTGCTCCTTTCTCAGATGACAACACGATGAAATCCTACAAGCAGATTGCCAGTGGGTCCATCGACCTCGTCCCTAACGATGCAACATCTTACTTCTACTCGTCGCTTGCACAGCCTTCCGGCTGCGCAGCGGTGAACAGTTCTTATGACGCGATCGCCCTTACTGTTTCAGGCCCACAAGGCGCAACCGCGGATGTTGGGTTCAAATATGGTAGTGGGAACTGCAACACTGACGTAGTCACGTCTTACATTCCGGTCACCTTCAATGCCGCGTCGACACAGATCACAATTCCTTTCTCTCGCTTTCCAGCTACCTTCGACCAAAACTACCTCCAGTCATTTGTCATGACCAACTTCAGTTCTCCCGGCTCAACTTACCGTATTCACTCCTTGGTCTTCGTAGGACCGGCCGATAGCCCTGGTTGCGGGCTCTGCTCAGGCACCATCCTGAATACTTGCACATTCGTATCAGAAATCCCGCGGACGAACCGACTCATTGGTCAGATGACTGATGAGGAATCTCTTGCATCATACTCCGTCAGTAGCGATGGCTCACTCAGCATGGGTGCCAGCAGCGGTGCGTACTGGTACTCTCAATTTGGTTCTAGCACATGCTACGATGCAAACTTGGTGAACGCGACTGGACTTCAACTCTCCATCGCAGCACCCGCAGACACCACTTTCCAGGTCTCAATGCGCTGGCAGACGGATGATGAGTGTAATGAGACATCGCCTCCATCCTCCATCGCCATCACTTCATACGTGAAATTTACCGACGCCACTTCGTACCAAATCGCAGAGATTCCCTTCTCCGATTTCCCTGGTATGAACTCGAGCAGGCTCAACAGCGTCGCATTATCGGCTTTCAGTCCCTCCGACGTGAATGTCAAGGTTGGCTGCATCAGTTTGATATCTATCGCTGATACGCCCTCGACTCAGACGTGCACCTGCCCTGATAACGCGTGGTTAAATTACTGCACTTCAGGAACCGTGAACCGCAATGCGAACGGCAATGTGCAGAGTGACGAAGGAACCATGGAGATTGCACCAGTCATCAAGGATGGTGCTTTGGTTCTGCAGCCTGCTCTCTCTGGATCTTACTGGTACTCGCTCCAGAACTGTGCGGACGTTTCCGCGTCTGAGTTCCTTTATCTCAACGTCACGGCGAAGGCGGGTGCGAGTTTCAACGTGCAGCTGCAGAGTGGCGGAAGCGACTGTGCTGACTCTCCGCTAATCCAGCGAGCCAGCGTGGCAAGCACTGCTTACGGTAGCATGAACGGTAGTCCTGTTGTTCTGCGTATTCCGCTTTCGGCCTACACGTCGATGAAAAACAGCGCTTTCTCTCTGGCCGCTATCAATGCGGTTGTTTTGGAAGGGTTCGGCGCCGAGACTTCCACGTATCTTATTCATTGTGCGTACTTTAGTAACGGTACGGCGAGCAGTACAGCTACAGCTGCATAGATATAATTATACCTAAGTATGAATTGTAACAACATAAATTTAAAAGAAGCTTACCAATCTACCCAAGACTACTGATGACGATACTTCTTCTCTGAGCAAACCTACCCTCTAGCGCTGCCTTGTTCGTGAGTGGCGAGTGAATATTGAGAAGGCTGCCGATACTATTACAGACTCCTAATTCGTAAAGTTTGGCTGAGCTCAACGAGAAAGACCTCAATTATGGCTCCAAGATGATGGTTCCATTCATATCGATAACGAAGCTAGGATTATGAATACCCGAAACAGAGGTACATGTAACTGCATCCTCACTCAGAACTGTACCTTATCAGACGGTATATCATACGGGAGAGCTTAAGTTCAACGTCAAGTCCAACATAGTTGCTCCGAGCGGGGTGTTGTCGTGTGTAATAACGTCTCATGCCCTCATCGGCTTCCCTAGTCAACCTCCCTAGTCAACCGGAAGGTCGGGCACGTGTGCCGCAGATATCGAGTCATCCCGATAATAGACGAGGAGCCGAATTGTGTTGAGCTTGACATACAAGCAGATTCCGGGCTTATCGCCCGGAAGCGAAGCGGTACTAGTGCGCATATCACCGGCGAAATTGTAGTCACTTTGCATATAACTGGGTTCTGTTCATCTTGCATATCTATGTTGTGTCTTGTCTGCCGATACTGCTGTGGTCTTCCACCTGGGTCTTCACTTGCACTTCCAAGCAGCATGTCTAGCATACTGAATCAAACCACTGGAAAGCATACTGTCGATTCAGACAACGGCGCACTCGCTAGAAAGGATGATGTAGCACTGAGTTGGACGACATCTTATCCCTCCCGATTGGTTAGGTTTCTCCGAAAACTCGATACCGATGAAACATCCCGCGATCAGGCGCTATTTGATCGCACAAACCCAACACCAGCCCGTGTAAGACTGAATGTTGTCATTGTCGGCGCCGGATTGGGTGGGCTCGTCCTCGACATTGCACTTGGCAGAAGAGGGCACTGGGTACGAATACTCGAGCAAGCTCCGAAGCTCGGCGAGGTAAACTCTCACCAACAGGTGCGACGCTGCGAATGCTCTCTACATTAGATTGGAGCGGGTATCCAGATTCCGCCAAACTCGGCGCGGCTACTCCGCCGTTGGGAAGTGATGCAATATCTGGAGAAGTGGTTGACCAGGCCAGAGGGGATAGATTTCCGGCGCTGGGAAAATGGCAAGATCGTCGGACACACAGCACTGGAAGAGGCGGTCCAGGCCGATTTCGATGAGCCCTACTGCGCAGTTCATCGTACACATCTCCACGATGCGATGCTCCATCGAGCACTGCAATTGGGTGTGAAGGTTGATCTTGGCTGCGGGTGGTTCAGTACCACGAAGAGCAGGGTTCTGTAAAACTTGCTGACGGCTCTGCGGTACAAGAAGACCTGGTAGTCGCTGCTGATGGCACGTCGAGAAGCCCTGACCAGCACGAACGTGAAAATGGCTGACGTGTTGTCGCTGGGATCAACTCGACTGCGCGCAAAGAAGTTGTCAGATAAGCCTCTTTAGAGCCAGAATTCCATGGATTCGCGGCGTACAGAGCGACTGTGGACGCCAGGAGAATTTAAGAAGATCCGGATATTGCCTGGAGTTTGGAAAGCCTTCGCTGAACATATGGCAAGTTCATCCCAAACCTTACATCTCTTCCAACACAGTACATTAGCATGTCATAACTTTATCTGCTCTAGTATACACAGCCGTCTAGTCTATGAAGCTTCGAACAGGTCAATGTCCAAGGCTTCAGCAAGTTTCGCATTGACCGCGGGACGAGGGAGATGTAATATGCAACAGACCCATCTAGTTAGGTAAACATACGACTACGTAGTGAGACAGTTCCGAAATAGTCGGGATTTAAACCCATCGGACGGTAATAAGGTGAGGGGGTGTCAGCTTCAGGTAATGCCACGAAAATGCACATTGAGAAAAATCCAATCAGGAAGCGATCCTCATGCTCAACAGATTTATGGGGCTGCGAGAATGTTTCAGTATACCGCTTCACAATTTTCGAGCGTTTCTATGCTCCAGCAGTAGCACAACTCTTACTTTCCCTTCAGCAGTCAGCTTCAGTTCATATGTACCTACATAAGATCTATGGCTGAACCTTTTATCAGATCAGACCGCAAGATAGTTTCAGCAAGCCTTTTTTGATCGTTCATTATGCATCTCTCCCACTTTACTATTCTCATTGCACTAGCTATTGGTGCGAGCGGCATATCTAAGCCCTACACAGCCCTCGATCCCGCTCATCTTCCCGATCGCCTCATTGCTCTAGAAGAGCATGTCATTTCACCATCTCTTGAAGCTGAGGCTACTGCTTCTGGTGATTTTCAGCTTGGTCCTCCTGGCATTTTCGAAAAGCTCAAAGACGTTGGAGCCGGTCGTATCGCCGCTATGGACGCAGGCAACCTTTCCATCCAGGTCCTCTCTCAACTCCCTGGCTCTGGCTCCGAGGACCCAGAAGGATGCCGCAAAGCCAACGACGCTGTTCGATCTGCTATTGAGGCTTACCCAACCCGTTTTGCTGGTTTCGCCGTCCTGCCAATGGGTCATCCAGAGGAAGCGGTTGCTGAGCTTGAACGGGCTGTCACACGACTCGGCTTCAGAGGCGCAATGATCTGGAATCATCTGAAAAACGGCACATACTACGACGGAGCTCCCTTCGATGCCCTCTTCGCCATGGCTGAGAAGCTCGACGTTCCAATTTATCTGCATCCCACTGCTCCTACACTTGAGATGCTTCAAACGCTCTTCGTTGGAAACTATGATGCACAAACAACTGATGCTTTAAGTTCCTATGCTTGGGGATGGCATGTCGATGTTGGGACTCACGTCCTGCGCCTGTACAGCGCAGGTCTTTTTGATCGATTTCCAAAGCTGAAACTCATTCTTGGCCACAATGGCGAGAATCTGTCTGGCTTTATTGATCGAATTGATGGAACAGACTTGAGGAGCAATTCAACGTTCGATAGAGTCTGGAATACTAACATCTGGATCACAACAAGTGGGTTTTTTAGTGTACGCAACTTCCAACAGCTGCGCCTCGTGACCCCGATTGAGAGAATCATGTATTCAGTTGAATACCCATACCATAGTATGATAGATGGTTGGGAGTTCGTCCAAAAACTGGTAGAAAGCAAGGTCTTGCTGGGTGGTGAGATAGATTTGTTTGCGTACAAGAACGCTGAGACTCTATTGAAACTATAAAGTGTGACCAATGTTCGTAACTGCTGTTCAGTACAGACAACGGTTGTAGCTTATAGCGGTCTCAAGAGACATTCAATCTGAATCTATAGCTTCTTCTGCTTTGCGTTTGTTACTGTGTCAGATTCCAACTGTTTCCGTCTAACTTCTCCAGACTGTGCATCAAGCGTGTTAGGAACGAACTTGACAAACTCGGCAACGTTTAGATTACCTGGTGCAGGTGATGACATGCCATAGTCTTGATCCCACAGACCTTTCCGATGAGGGTAGCTAGCGGATTGGTGTTAGGACTTGCATTCATGTTCTGTACTTTCTTTAGTTGGATCTGAACAAGGCTATTCAGCCCCTTCCAACGTTCTTGTAGTCTACATCCTCTTCTTTCATGACCCGGACTAGACACCACCAAACTTTAAATCTCTATCTTTCTGAACTGCTTGATAGTGTAGTAGTAACTACAAAGGTTATCTTGACAGCTCGTTTGGATCTCATCTCATTACGCATGGTGGGGAACCATCATTACATTCTTTAAAGTCAAGTCCTTGTTTCCATCCGCCACAATTTCTCATCCGGCTTCCACTCATTCTTTGTCCAATTTACTGCCGCGCTCAGGGATACGGTAATGTCTAAGAAAGACTAGTTTCAACTTCACAATGCTAATCTCAGTCAACAAACTCAACAGGGAAGCCTCCATCTCTGATTGAAAGCAGTGGTCATCTAAACCGTCTCTTGCAAGAGACAAGCGCTAATCCTGTATCTTGTACTCCCAAAGATTCGTTCCCACCCCTGTCACCAGGAGGATGAACCTCGTGAGAATTTCTGTTTCTCTACATGCCCAGATGTCGGATTATGCCTAGAACAAGACCGGAGTAATCTCACGTACATGAAGATCCAGTTGGTTCGGATCGTATCGAGCTGTATCTCTGCAATGTTACCTGGTTTGCCGGCGCCCGACAATCTGGCTTCCAACACAGGTGCGTGAATAAGACGGAAGCACACGAGCGATCTTGCTCAAATGACGAAGGTTATAACGATAGGGCTGAAATGATGGTTACTTCACCCAGATAAAGGGTGTAGCCTACCATGTAGTAAGTATTTGGAGCCTGTCGCCAAGATATCGCCTCTCACATTGAACATTAAGATGAGATCTCAAGCTCTCTTTGTCGCAACTTTAGCGAGTATCATTGCGCTCTCGCACAGTTATGTCCTCCCGCCTCCAACAAGCCCGTTCAACGTTGGCTCCAAAGCATATGTTCTGCCGAAGATCGCAGTGGACGATCCTAAAGCTCCCAATGGTACTGAAACCTCCATCCTAATCAAAGTGTACTATCTGACCAAGCACAAAGATTCTCCGTTAAAATATGTCTGAAGCGGTATCTCCAATCTCTACGACGCGTATTACGGACTTCTGGTACCTTTCGCAACATTATCACGCGTACATCTTACAACGCAGAGTCACTACCCTCAAAGGAATGGAGGACGTTGGAACTTCCAACACTGATTTTCAGTCCGTCTTTCGCCGGACCCCCATCCCAGCTCTTCCATGCCCTCTTTTCAGATCTGGTGTCACAAGGATACACAATCGTGACCATGGATCACCCGTACGAGCAACCATACTTTCAGCTACCTGACGGCACCGGCATCTCAGATCTACCCTTCGACTACGATACAGACACCGTGGAAGCCCAAGAGCTCCTTCAACGCGTACACGACTACCGGCTCACCGATGACTCCGCCGTCCTCGCCGCCCTGCCCTCAATCTCCACCCACCTCTCCATCCCACTCAACACAACACACTGCTCACTCATTGGCCACTCACTCGGCGGCTCCGCAGCACTCGGCCAGATCCTGCACAAACGCGCGCACACGACAAACCGCACACACCAAATCTTCGGCGCCCTCAACATGGACGGATCACTCTGGGCACCGGCATCTACAAACGACTCATCCGCAGACCTGCGCATACCCAGCTTGCTGCTAAGCTCGTCAGGCCCAAAAGGGGATCCGCTGTTTGCAGACTTCGACGCACTGCAGTCGGCCTGGGCTAAGGAAATCAACATCGGCGCGCGGACCAACCACACCAATTTCTCGGATCTGATCATCTTGAAGCAAGGGCTGGGCATAGCGGGAGGTGAGGGAGCGGTGGGTGCGGACAGGATGGTCAATATTACGCGCACACTAGTGGGGAGTTTTCAGGGCCTCGTTACTAGTAAAAGCGAGGGAGTTTTGAGGGGCACAGACGAGATACGAGATGCTTAGGCCGGAGCTAGAGTGGCTGTATAACGGCACGCGGACTGTTTGAAAGGGGAGTTTGTTCTGCTATACACCCGATGAACTGATACCATGCATGATCTTTTTTCAAGATAGACGGCGATTTATCTTTCCCGTGCGCCAATATACATGAAAACAAATGGCCGATGTACCAATGTCATACCCTAGTTGACGACCACGACAGTATGCTGGATACCGAACGGGACATGCCAGTCACGGGTTGCGAGAACCGCACAATGCATTGGCTGCGTCGCCAGACGCGCAAGAAACAAGCCATCTCACAGCCACATAGGCACCGTCCAGGTATTTGACGCTACGCACAGCAAAGCGCAGAAACAGGGAGACAACAACCGTGAGAAGTTACACTGCATCGTGTCCAGGATCAGGCCTGACAACTTCGTGGTATCAATATTTCCATTTCCAGTGACAATAAAAAGCGTGTTCAAATCCTTACTCCACTGTTGAATGCTCATCACAACAAAACGCCGTTTCACACGCATACACAAAAGCCGCAATACGCAATGCAGATATCCAAATCACCAATCGCTCGGTCCAAAGATCGATCCCTTGGGTACTTCCTTGTACGAACAGGCGGTGTAGTCACAACCCTATTATGTTGTTAGCACAACGTCACTCTCACAAATGAGGCTTGACATACCTGTTTGTACACCTCCGTACCCCACCATTTGAATCCTTTCATCCATCCGGGGAAGACGATTCCAAAAAAGATAACCACGACACCAAACGCAAGACCCGAGTCCAGAGCAGCGCTCAGCATCATGTTGTATTTCCTCCACCAGTTCTTCCTGCGGTTGCGGATCTCGTAGTTGAAAATGTAGCAAACGATGGCCCAGACGGAGAAGTTCAGACCTGTGGCGGGTGGAATCCAACTCAGGCTGCCAAATACGACAGCAAGATTGACCTTTCGGAGGATGGACTTGCGGTCCTTGCGGGCAAAGTACCAAAGGATTATAGGGGAGACAGCGCCGACAAGGAATGCCCAGACCAATGGACGGTAGAGGGCGCCGGGGCCGAAGAAGCGTTTGGGTCCTACGACACCCCAAAGTATGCTGCCATTGAAGTGGACACGAGCGATTGGGCAGTTGAAGCCGTTGATGGCTTGTGGAGTGCATATACCAGGGATGTAGTTCAGCATCCAATTTAGAACGCCAATTTGCGTAAGACTGGAGACGACGGTTACTGAGAGTTGTAATCTGAACAACAATCTTGGTGGAATCTTCATGTAATGACCAAGCTTGAGATCGGATGCAAACTTCAGGCCCTGGGTTGACGAGATGTATCCAAAGGTAGTAAAAACCATATTAGCAACAGGTCGACCGGGGAACACCCCGCCGCAGATTAACTGGCAAATAAGATAGATGCTGCTTTGCTGGTTTGTGATGGCCATGACGATGCCGATGGGAATGAACAAGATCGCGCCGATGCCGAGAGCCAGCAAAAGACCATACCAAGGAAGGTGTACAGGGTAGTACTCGACCACATACATGCCAACAGCCGCCATGGCAACGCCAGTAAGGAGGTACCAAGCCATCGGTGCATCCGGATATCTTCGCATGAGTCGGTTGTGTACATCTTCAGCATCCAAAAGGTCTTCCATATCAGGCTCAGATGTCGTGCTGTTTCTATGGCGGTAAACGTTGGGAGAGGAAGAGCGTCCGTTGCTCTCGGGAAGGTTGCTCAGAGGCTCGTACCCGGTCGTGGGTGTCTTTCGAATTTCTGCCCATGAGCGGCTCCACTGCCTCCAGATATCCTTGCCGTGCCAAAGAGCCGTATGTGACAGTAGAGCTGTGAGAGCAGCGAATTGAAGCGCATAGCTGAGCACGTAAGTAATAGGGAGAAACACCCGACTGTAATTCTTGTATGCCTCTTCGTCGAACAAGAAATCACTGGTCAATATCTTGCTGACATCGTACGGACGGCCAGTATTATCCCAAACCGCAGCTGAGAGAATTGGCATGTAGGAGGAGTACATGACATTAGCATAGTCTGTGTTTTGTAAGTTAAGTGAAAATTTGGATATTGTGGAACACGTACACATCAGTGGCGCTGCAATCCACATTACGAGCACGAGACCACCGAGAATGTTAAGTGCAGCCCAAAATGGTGTCACAAGCGGAGATCCAATGTAGGCAATCTGCGCCCAGTCGAATGTTACTGGAAACAAACCCAGGCCAGATGAGACTCCAAACTACAAACAGTCAGCACGAGGGGCGCAGTTGATTCGCAAAAGACTTACAAGGTTGGCGATTATCACGTTTTTGGGTGCAAACCAGGTGATGACGCTGAAGTAGCTAAGGGCAGGGAACAGAAGTCCAGGCAGAAAGTAGAAAGCAACTGAGCCGGAAAAGACACGCGTGAAGAACTTCCGTGGCGATATAGTCCATCCGTCTGCAGGCTTGTTTTCCTCCTTGTGCAAAGCGGTAAACATGGCTGTTGAGACTAGGGTGCTTGGCCAGATCATGCCACTCGGTCGAACGAGGTATCGTCTTGTGAGTCCAGCAAGGGAATATCCAAGAATCTGCGTAGACAGAATGAGCAAGACCTGGTACATGATGCCCAGATCTTGATGATAAAACTTCACTTGCTCAACAATGACCTGCATCTACATTAGCTCGTTCTACGCATGTCGCCGCGCAGTATACTGACATCTGTAGCAAATGCAAACCCAAAAGACACGTTGCTGCTGACATAAACACAACAGTGCTCTTTTTCGTTCCATCGGCCCTTTGCAAGATAGAGGCGGAAACGGCGTAGCCAAGGTGTGTTAGGTGGTAGCGCAAGGCTGACTCGGCAGCCATCGACGAAAGTTTCTTCAGGATCATCAGGCCATTTGAGAACCTGGTCCCAGAATAGGCCCAGAGGGTGAACAAGCAATAACGCAATAATAGGGGTGAGACTGACGCTAGGGTATCGTAGGGAGAAGAACAAGTTGGTTGAGGAACCAGCAATAGCGAAAATCAAGGACAGAAACCACATCCGTGGTGTATCAATAGATAAAGAAATGTCATCGGTAGCAGCCACGGACGCTCGTACTTGGGCGTACGGGGAGTTGTCGGACGGATTGCCTTTCTGATCGTGCAGATCTTCGCCATCATCAACATCGTCCTCGTCGTCGTCATCGTCAATATCAATATTGGTGCTGCTCGTTGATGAATTTGTGCTCCCGAGTACTGGCGATGCTCCAGCTATCGATGGATCCAATGCGCTCGCATTGAAACGGGCTTCGATATGAGACGCTTCAGATCCTCCAAGCTCCTCGTTGAGCGTTGTGTTGCTACCGCTTGCGTCTCTCAGTCTCCGTCTGGATGCAGAATTGGTGAGAATGGGCGAGCTCCGTGCCGATCCATGGTTGCTTCTCAGGGATGTGTTCGAGACGGCGATTGCAAGCTTGCTCTTCCCTTTCTTTTTTCCATGACGTGCGGCGCTGGTCACATGATCCTCTTCGGACTCACTGGGACTCAACGAGAGAATGGGCAAACCTCCATAGGACCCTGTATCGCACAATCAGTATGTGGTCAGGATCGTTGCGAGGCTCGAAGCCGCTCTAGACGCGCACGATGCGCACGCTGCTAGACGTCATGCGATGCCTGAGCGCAGCTCGAGCACGGAATGCGAAATGGATCATTAGCTCACCTGTGCCCTGCGCTGGGGACGATCGCACCAGCAGCGGCGCGCGCGACATCCTTATCTCGACAGACGGAGAAGAGTTCTCTGTGGGATGTGCTGAGAGATCGCGCTCGTCATCTGAGGCGGCTGTCGCTGTGTCCTGGCGAAAGTGATGTAATTCGTAGCTGCTGCCTGTGGGAGAAGAAGGGCCCACGCAGCTTCTTGTGTCACCAGTAGATGGAATAAGCGAAGAGGCGGCGGGCGGGAACGAGGCGTCCTCAGCCATAAATATGGGTTCGTTGGCCCGCAAGGGCGCGTGGCTCTTTGCGCCGATATATCACACGAAAAGGGTTTCGTGCAAAGACGGGGTATCAGACGATCAGATAAAAAAAACGTATTATTTCGATGATCTGATTAGATAGAGTATCGGAGCATGAGCTAATTCCAGAATTAGGGCGTGGTGGACCAATGAAGACGGCACTTCAGGTGGAGTGCAGCGACGTAAGGGACAGTAGCCATCGGCGCGCGAAGCTCGGTCGGTCGTCGAACAAGGTGCGGCACGGGCGGCTGCGCATCTGTGCATCTGCGCATCATCACGCATCTCCCGGGCCCGTGGGCTGTAACACCATAACCCTGCTCTTTGGGCCCTGTGATGAGCAAAATTAAACCTGCAGCTCGCTCGAAATGCTCTAACACGCGCAGGTACATTTGTGGTACACTAGAAAATAATGCTAGAGGGTCCAGACATATTGGAGCCGTTCGGTGTGATGTCATGCCTGCTGGAACCCCGCTTATTTTACATCTATATGCCCATTGATGCCCACATGGCCTTCACGTTGACTGCGCCCAGCGGTGAGGCCCGAGACCATGCTGATGGCGCCCTCGACATCGTCTTTGTTATACAAGAAAAGACCCTGCAGCGCTGCAGTACTCACCGAGTCGGCCAGCCCCAATTCCGTGACCTTGGCCATGAACCTCTGCTTGGCTTCACCGCCTGCATCGAACTCGGCGTAGAATCTATCCCATAGCTGCTCGATCTGGTGCTTCGTAGCTTCGCCAAGCCTGACAGTCATGTCAACGCGCCCGGGGCGCACCAGAGCCTCGTCTAGTCTCTCGACGTGGTTAGTCGTGAGAAAGATTATGCGCTCTTCAGCACTAGCAACGCCATCGAGAGCATTGAGTAGTCCAGAGAATGTCACGGAAGCACTGGCAAAGCCATCTGCTCCCGGCGTCTTCCTGTTCATGAACGCAACGTCTACGTCTTCGAGGAGCACCACAGTCCGCCGTGGCACGTTGGTCAACAGGTGGTTGAGGCGATCGTCTGTAAGACCGCGCTCGCTGACGTTGAGAATGGCAATGTTGAAGTCCAGATGCCCCGCCACAGCTTGAATGAAGGAGCTCTTGCCAGTGCCCGGGGGGCCGTAGAGCAGATAGCCTCGCCTGTATGGTATGCCGCGGTCGAGATACCATGCGCGCGAGGAGATGAAAGCCTCCATGTCCTCAACAATCCTCTCCTTGACGCCAGCCTCCAGGACTACCGAGTCTAGAGGGCGCTTGCGCTTCGGCTGTCCAAAAGGCTGCCAGCTGGTGCCCATGGAATTGTAGATGACCGTCTTGCCCTCTTGTGACTGCTGGTACAGTTGGTGCGCTTCAGCGAATATGTCTTCGAACACACTGCGGTGCGAGTAGAGGGTGGTAAGGCTGATCGTCTCAAAGGGGGTTCCGTCTCGCATGTCGAAAGCATCGCGCGTGCGCTGTCGATCGACGAGCAGGAACGCGTTCTTGTAGCGCATGAAGTGTCGACCGGGCCCAGGTACAAAGGAGAAGTGCGCCGCGAGCGCCGGGCCATCCTGAGGCGCCGAGGTTCGAACTTGGAGATGGTGCATGCGCGGGTCGATGCGGTTGAGCACTTTGGTGAGCAAGCCGGCTGGCGCAGCTGATACGCCCGTCGAGCGTTGCGCACCCGTCAACTGTGCCCTATGATACGTCGTCATCCACTGGAGGAGCCAAGGATAGGCATCGTCGTGGCGTGTGATCTCGAGGTCGATGAGCATACGGCGTCGCAACAACGCGGCGCCATGCTGGAGTCCCTTCTGGCCTGTACGTGCCGCGACGCCCAACGCTGCGAGTCCAAAGCCCTGCGGCCATTGTGAGCACACTCTCTCTCACTCTCAGCGAGCCAGCACAGGGGGCGATCGTACGGCAGTGAAGAACGGATTCTCGGTGAATTGTGCGTACAGCGACCCGGCATTGCTACCGCTGCCCGTGGTGAGTTGCTTCACCAGCTGCGATTTTGGGTCATTGGAGTCCATGCCATGAGTCCATGAGCTCGACACAGCACGTCACAAAAACTTTGGAAAGCGCAGATCGCGCTAGGCCAGGAAGGAACAGCTGTGCGCCAAGCGCGTGGGGTAGCCACACATCAAACGCCCAAACGCCCCATGCGCGTCAAGCTTCAATTGACCAAAGCTCGCAACCAAGGCTGGCATCGGTTGAGCGTGGTACAATGGGACGTCGCTGTCGGCACCCGTGTTGAGACTTATCATGCAGCAGACAGGGGCGAGGGCTGCCATTCGTCTCGTCGCGGCGCGGCGCGTCCAAGGCAAAGTGATAGGGCGTTGATTGGATCGCGGGCGCTTCCTTCCCCAGACTGAGGTCGACCAAACGGTCAGCAAAGCTTAGCCCTAGAACCTTCTCCATGTCGTCTCTTCGTCTCCTTGTGAGCTCCACAAAAAGGCGTCTCCAGTTTTCTGTTTGCCTTTCTCCCTCTACACCATGGCCACCGTCACTATAGGCAGGTCTTACTTTGACGCCCTCCTACGAAGGTAAGCACACATCCATGTGGAGCCGCGTCGAGCATTGTGTGCTCACTGACAGTCTGATAGTGCCCAATTTGTGAGTTGGTCGTGTGCCAGGCGACCTCTTACCATCCATACTGAACCATGACCAGCATACTTCTGGGCATGAGTTTGAGCTTGCTCATAACCTGTTCAACAATGTCACCATATCACAGGCAGAGCACAACCGTCTGGTAAGCTGTTTTCTCAAACTGCTTGTGCCTAGAATTTTATCTTCCGTCCTTCTGTATGCCAAACACACTTCTCAAATCAGCCACTGACGGTTGGCAGCAACAATGCACTCGGGACTACAGTATGTGTACTCGCACGCAACCTTGAGCGCCTGGATGTCTTCAGAAAGAATTGACAAAGCTAGACCTACTCAAGAGCGCCCTCTTTCGTGGAGGTCTGACAGCAGAAACGCTGAACACGCTTCTTGCAAGCGAAGGTGACGCTACCAACGACAGCACTTCCCTGCGCAGTCAGAGTGCTGAAAAGACGTTCGCGAGGCCTAGCACAATCCCCGTTACTGTGACAGCGTTCCACAAAGGCACATCACCTAGTTCAGACGACACTGGGACTGGTAGTGAACTACTTGATCTGCCTCAATCCCGACCTTTGTACCGTGCCTACAGCACCGATCAGCACGAAGTCTACATGGACAACTATGCGCAGGAGGATGACGAGCAAGAGCAGGTAGAGGGCTACGGACACGAACGTGACCGTCGCAAGCGGATCCCTGTTCATGATCAACGCACCATTCTCATCACCAACCTTGCGGATCGTACGACGCACAAAGATCTCGTTGGAGTGATTCGAGGGGGACAGCTACTGGACATATTTCTTCGTAGCGATCGTGCTGCGACAGTGTCCTTTGTTGAGGGTGCAGCGAACTTCCTGGCATACGTCAAGCGCAACGACATCTACCTCCATGCGAAACGCGTAAGTATTGCAGTGCTAAGAATGCGTGTATGGCAACCTGACCTGTCTTAGCTTGAGTTCCGTTGGGCTGATCGTCAGTTTCACGTGCCCCTCACGTCTCTAACAAGACCGCTGGTGGAGCATCTAGAAATCTCATTGTGCGAGGAATTGCCGGCAAAGTGTCTGAAGAGCAAATACGGGACCACCTTGACCACATCCACAACCTCATCGTGGTCGACATCTACTTCGAGAATGGCGATGCCTACATATCCACCAACTCGATCCATAACGCACTGTTTGCCAGAACCTGTATGATGTCTCGTACCATCTATAAGGGTACACGAATCGACTGGGCCCTGGATGAATGCGCAGCTCCTTTGCCACAACTTAGTGTGAGATCCCGTGCTTCCGTCGTTAATACACCATCAATTCCTATCACAATGACAAACACATACGCGCTCCTCGATACGAGTTCCGATATTGACTCGGACTCCCAAACGGAGCTGTATTTGTCCAACGGCATCCGTCTCGATCGTAGCGACTGGGTTGGTGAAGCTGTGGCATGAGCATCTCATGCTTCTTCCAGTCTGTCACGTCGCACGCTGGCAATGGCGGTCTCTGAACCTCCCTTGAGCGACAGCAGTACTATCTGGCTGGGTCAGGAAGTGTTCTGTACGGACGGGCTCTTTAACACAGCTCAGCTGATAATGTGTGACCAGTGGACACGGCCTTCCTTACTCCGTGTTGGAACAGATGGAGGTTTTGTTTCTGGTTTGTTTGTATGGCGTTTTCAGGGGCATAGCATAATGTCAGTACTCATATACCCTTTTCCTATAGGCTGATGCATTACAGCCCTGATATTTTATGCTCAGGCCTTACTCCTAGAATAATACTGAACCGTTCCTCGATCTAATTTACAGACCTGGCATTAGTCTACCTCGTGCAGTATTGACCAATCATGTTTGAGTGGGGCTGAGCTTCGGCTACCGGACCTTACCCCATTCTCAATCGTGCACCATACCAGATCATCACAACGAACGCTGGCTTTATATCGTCGGTCACTCTTCATCGCGTGACTGAAATGGCGCCCGTTTTCAAGGTTGCAGTAGTCCAGCTATACCCCAAAGTAGGCCTGCCGTGGTAACACCAGCACGATGACATACTCACCAGCCCCCGCAGCCGCTGGACCCGGAGCACAACTTCAACAAAGCAGCCAACTTCATCCGCTCCGCCGCCGCCCAAGGCGCTGAGCTAGCTGTCCTTCCAGAATACCACCTCACCAACTGGCTGCCGAAAGATCCGAGCTTCGTTGGCTTGTGCGAGCAGTGGGAGACGTATCTTAGGAAGTACCAGGATCTGGCGAAAGAGTGTGGGATTTGTATTGTGCCGGGGACTATCGTTGAGATCCATAAAGAGAACGAGAAAGAGGAGGACAGGCTGTTGAACGTGGCGTATTTCATCGGAAACGATGGGAGTGTAGTGGGCAAGTACGTCAAGAAGAACCTATGGTATGCCTTCCCTCTCATCTCCTCAGCCACCATGTCCCACCACCGACCTCCGAATCCCAACACATGCACATCTAGAAGAAGCAAACTGACACCCCCTCCCCCCAGGGGCCCAGAGCGCGACCACCTCACCTCCTCCACCCACGCGCCGCACCAAGTCTTCAGCACCCCCATCGGCAAAGTCGGCCTGCTCATCTGCTGGGACCTGGCGTTCCCCGAAGCCTTCCGCGAGCTCATAGCCGCCGGCGCCCAAATCATCATCATCCCCACCTTCTGGACGCTCCACGACTGCACGCCCGCCGGCCGCGCGCTGAACCCCAACGCGGAAGCGCTGTTCCTCGACTCGGTGCTCACGGCGCGCGCATTCGAGAATACGTGTGCGGTGGTGTTTGCCAACGCCGCGGGACCCCCCGAGTTGGGGTATGCGGGGCTGAGTCAGGTGACGGTGCCGTTTGTGGGACCGCTGGCTAGGTTGGGGTCAAGCGCCGAGGGGATGCTGGTGGTTGGTGTTGATGTGGGGGTTCTGGAGGATGCGGAGGTTTGTTATGGGATTAGGGCGGATGTCAAGGGGGAGGACTGGCATTACGAGTATCGGCATTCTAGGTGGGAGGGGGAGAGGGGGTAGTGAGGGTTGGAAAGGGGTTTTTGAATATGTAATCGGGTTGGCTTGGAAGTAACGCATCTGTGAGGGCTTACATTTACAAAGTGGAAACGCCTAGATGGGAAATCTACACAGTATGTAGCTGCATAGCAACGACCAACTCCAGCGATCCGAACCAAGCCCAGCCCAGCCAATCAAACTCCAAGACGGCCAAACGGGGAATTAGACCGGAATCCTCCTCGGCACCTCTACCCGGGTGCCAGCCCTAACGCCAGAAAGAGAACATCGACATCACACTGCATCAGCTGTGCTCGCTAGAGCTGCCTTCACTGTCCGAAGGGTAGGTGGTGCGCATCGAGTTTCTAACCGTTCTCGTGACGCCGTGCTCTGTCGATACCGTCTCGCCCACGACCACGACCCTGGTTTTCCCCAGCTCCAGGAACATGGTCTCGTCTTCGGCCAGCTTAGCGGCGATATCCTTATCGTAGACTCTCTTGTAGAAGGCCTGAAAGGCGTGCTCGTTGGCAAAGGTCATTTCAGCAACGCAGTCATAGTCGATGTTCTGCGCATCGCCCCGCAGCAGAAGTGGAGGCCGGTCCGGGTTGGCTGGGCCCCCGAATCCTTTTCGAGTGATCCTCGCGAGATACTGGCGGGTGAACTTGTCGGGCCAGACGGCGGCGCAGAGGCGCTGGACGAGGGGGATGTGGACGGTTTCATAGTGGTGCTTGAACTCTTCGGACGAGAGGGCTGGGTTGCGGGTGACGAAGAGCAGGATGGTGTAGGTCATGGCGAGGGTGTGGAGGTGGAGGCAGTGTGCAGGTGGTGTTGTATGAGGCGTATGTGAGGCGTATGTGAGGCGTATGCAAGGCGTGGGGAAGTAGAATAGAGGCAGTATGGAAGTAGCGTGGAAGTCGTAGGAGAGCAATATGAGCGTATCATGCAAGCAGTATGCAAGCAGCAGGTATACAAGCAGTATGCAATTAGTACACAGACGGAGCTTGTGGCTGCAGGCAAGAAGGTAACGGCTGCACGTGGTGGCTTATAAGTTTGGTTTGTACTGGACTGGTTTGGACTGGTTTGGACTGGCTTGGGTCCGTTTGGTTCGAATGATCCAGCAACGGCCCTAGCATGATGCGCAGGCTGTTGCAGTGGCTCACGGTGCGACTATGAGCAGGCGGACGGGCAGGAAGGCTCTCCGCCTGCACGGCATAGGTTCTGTCCACGCGGCGGACTGAGGCAGAGGACGTCAATGGTGGCCTGGTGGCCTGGGGGCCTGGGGGCTTGGGAGCCGGGGAGGGGTGTCGGGGCGACTCAGGCACAGAACAGGCGTGGCAGCACAGCCAGGACACGCTTGAGCTGACCAACGCTAAGAGCTCAACCTTGCCTTGGCAGCTCCACCTGACCAACGCTAGGGATTATTTAGAAGATGATTTGAACATGTTAGGATTATGTTTACAACGAAATGTTAGGGTTAGAGTCAGTTTAAGGTTAGAGTTAGCTTAAGGTTAGGGTTGTTTTTAGGTTACGGTTATCTAGAATCTATTCTATTTTATTGTTATAGAGTGCAGCAGCTGCAAAGATTTTAATTTAGTGTTCTTACGTGTTGCTTGGACCAAGTCGGTGAGTCGGCGGCCAGGTTAGCTTTAGCGTTGGTCAGCTCAAGTGTATCCTCCAGCACAGCAGCACAGGTCCGCGGCGCTGCTGTTGGCTCTCGCGCGTACAGACAAAAGTCGGCGCTCGGCGCGTGCCCCTCCCGTGACCCCTGTCGCCCTGTCGCCCGCTTGCCCTGTCGCCCTGTCGCCCTTGTCGCAGCTGCAGGCCGGCGCCAAGCAACGCGGACGCACACGCGAAAATTGAAGCAGCGCAGCAAGCAACAACTGCGGGGAGCCTCATCGATCAACACGTCGCCGCCGCCCACGCCTCCTACCGCGCACGACTCCCTCCGCCCTGCCACAGCACCCGAGTCGTCCGTCACCCGGCGCACACACTTCACAACCCACACACACACACACACGCCCGCCCACCATGAGCCGCTTCCAGGACGGCTCCGACCCCGAGGACGAGGTCATGGCCAACGAGCAGGTCCAGTTCGACGGCATGGAGGACCTCGACCGCATGCCCTCGATTGGCAGCAACCAGGACATCCACGCCCAGCTGCAGGCCGCCGCCACCCCGCTCGAGTTCCAGGCCACGCTCGAGACAAAGTTTGCCAGCTACGACAACTACTGCAACCTGTTCCACTACATCCTCAACTCGGACGGCCCCGTCGACCTCGAGGTCCCCAACGTAAGAAGGCTGCCGCCATAGCCACAGGCAGAGACACCGTGAGCACGCCACAGCTGACACGCCACAGTACTACTGGGCATGGGACGTCATCGACGAGTTCATCTACCAGTTCAACAGCTTCTGCAGCTACCGCCAGAAGGTCGCCCTCAAGAACGACAACCAGGACGAGATCCAGCTGCTGCGCGACAACCCAAACACATGGGGCTGCTACAGCGTCCTCAACGTCCTCTACTCGCTCATCCAGCGCTCGCAGATCAACGAGCAGCTCGCCGCCATGAAGCGCGGCGAGGACTCGAACCTGTACGCCGGCGAGTACGGCCAGCGCCCCCTCTACAAGATGCTCGGCTACTTCTCCATCATCGGCCTCCTGCGCGTCCACTGCCTGCTGGGTGACTTCAGCCTCGCCCTCAAGACCCTCGACGACATTGAGCTCAACAAAAAGGCCCAGTTCGCCCGCGTCATGGCCGCCCACTTCACCACCTACTACTACGTCGGCTTCTCCTACATGATGATGCGTCGCTACACCGACGCCATCCGCATGTTCTCCCACATCCTCGTCTACGTCTCGAGGACCAAGAACTTCCAGAAGAACGCCCAGTACGACTCCATCACAAAGAAGAACGACCAGATGTACGCCCTCGTCGCCATCTGCGTCGCCTTCCAGCCCACAAGGCTCGACGACACCATCCACACCGCCCTCCGCGAAAAGTACGGCGAGCAGTTCAACCGGCTGCAGCGCGGCGGCCCCGAGTCGCTGCCCCTCTTCGAGGAGCTCTTCCGCACCGCCTGCCCCAAGTTCATCAGCCCCACACCGCCCGACTTTGACAACCCCGAGGTCAACATCGACCCCGTCGAGCACCACCTCCGCATCTTCATGGACGAGGTCAAGAACAACATGATGTCACCCACCGTCAAGAGCTACCTCAAGCTCTACACCACCATGGACCTGAAGAAGCTCGCCGGCTTCCTCGAGGTCGAGCCCGAGAAGCTGAGGTGCTGGTTGCTCGTCAACAAGCAGAGGAACAGGCAGATCAGGTGGAACGAGGGCGGCCTGCTCGAGGGCGATGTCGTTTCTGCCGGCGACCTCGACTACGCCATGGAGGGAGTACGTGCACCCACTCGCCCAGACAGTGACTCATCTTTGCTAACGCGCACCAGGACCTCATCCACGTCTCCGAGGCCAAGGTCGGCAGGAAACTCGTCGACTGGTACCTCAGGAACCTGGCTCGCACTTACTAGAGAGTGGACACGACACGAAAGGTACTGGAGAGATATCCTTGGCCAAATCGAGATAGAGCATCCGGCTTGGAGTTGGGGGTTTATGGCATTATGGAAAAGCATTTGTGCGGATAATTTGAGCGAGTAGCTCAGGGAATCGATGAAGCTGTAGAGTCACAGCTGCTCGAAAGCTCTGCTGGAGGCCATGTCACCTACTGCATGCGTGGAAGCAGCGGGTGGAAGGGGAACAAGCACCGCGTCCGAGGCACGCAAGGTGGATCGTAGAGACTTTGATGATATACGCGTCAATGAATAAGCCGCACCCAACCAGAACACGAGCCATGCTAGCCCACATGTGGAATCGAGGTATCACTTTGACCATGCTCTGCTAAACCCTACCTCCCAGCAAGCACATGCATGTACTCGACCAACGCCGTCCAACCAAGCTTTCGCGGCTAAGTGCAGGCCGGGTATATCGCACGCTGTCGCTTCGCCGAGCTGATACTCTCACAACAACATGGGCACGGTCTTCAGTTGATGCAGCCTGCCCCTCGGTCGCGCCTGCCCTCGCTGAAACGCCCCACGACTTCACCCAACGACGCGTGTCTTGCCGCGTCGAGCACCTTGGTCACCACACGCCACAAGCTCGGTCGCGTGCTCTGGAGCCTCCATCCTTGTTATCAAACGCCAGCACACCGCGGGGTAGATAACCTCGACATCAGCAGCATTCCACAGTCCCAAGGGACAACTTCAACATGGCCCCAGATCTGAACTCGGTCCCGGTTTCGCCACGCCCCAGCGTCACGAGCAACCCATCGCACGCGCAGACAGGCACGACAAGCTCGCGCCAGAACTCGACGCCAGCCTCTCGACGAGCCTCACAAATCTACCCCATGAGCCCACCGCCCCTCCCTCTGGCCTCGCCAGGCGGGACACTGCCCCCGGCAACCCAACACACCCACGCCTTCCCACCGCTCTCTCCAAACCTCCCCGGCGCCGATGCGAGCCACATACCCATTCGACACCCACGCCCCATGACTGCCGCAGAGATGCACCTCGAGCTCGAGAAGGAACAAGAGGCCGTCGTCAACCGCCTCACACGTGAGCTGTCCGCTCTGCGCGCCCACTCCGCCTCGGTAGCATCGACAACCTCCTCGAGTGCATCCAACGCGCTCCTCGACGTCACGGATCCCGCTGGTAGCGCTGCACACTCGGGCGCGCCGCTGCAGGGAACCACCCACCCCACATCCTCACGGCGCCACCGCAGTTCCAGCAGCGTGTCACGGAGCGGTCTGCCAATGGGCACGCACAGTATTCCACACAGTCACCGCCAGAGCATCAGCAGCCAGCAGAGCGGGGCAGAGATGCGCAGGAGCAGCAGCATCGTCAGCACGCCCCGGTACGAGGAGGTTGCGCTGCACAGGGCGGAGCTGGAGGAGGCCAAGAAGGAGAACGAGGTGCTGAAGCAGCGGATCAGGGAGCTGGAGCGGGCTATCCGGGGCGGGGAAGAAAGCGCCAGGGGGAGGAGCGGTGCGCCGACGTCTGAGAGTTAGATGTGAACGGGGTAATGAGCGAGGTCTCGGTTTCTATCAACGCTCTACCAAGGCACTTTCCAAATCAACAGCAGCGTTATACCAATCCATATCACAACTAGAATTACGCGAACAAGAACCAAACTATCCACTCCATCTCCTCCCGTCTCATCCCACTCAATATCGCATCGTGTTGCATTGATCACACGTCACATGATATAGACTACGCCGTACTCCCTCCGCCAAACTATCGCCTCGAACTACTCCAATCCACCCCACCTCACCTCGTCCAACCTCACCCCTCCCCCATCCACCTCAGTAACCCAAACCAAGCAAGACGCAGCAAAAAACAGCACGCACACTTCCACCCTCCCCTCCCCCTCGTTCTTGCTGATGCTGATGCTGATGCTGATGCTGATGCTGATGCTGATGCTGATGCTGGTGTCACTCCTACTCCATCGCGCCAAGTACAGTACCGCTCAACTCCCATTACACCAGCCCCAAGGCAGCTAGGAAGAGCGGAGTGAGAGAGAGGTACAGTGGTATTCAGAGTTGTGTTTTCGATTTATAGTTCAACTTATAGTTCAGAGGGGTTTCTTTTCTTCCCTCTTACTATATCTACGCTTCAGGCTAGATGATGGTTTAGAGAGATGGATGGAGGAGAGCTGTTCTCTCTGTACACTCTGTCTTGTCTGTGTGTTCATTTTTTTTTTAATTTATTGCTGGGCAGAAATTGCGGATGCGGACTAGATGGAAAGCGTGGTGGGTTGTGGTAGGACTGGGTTGTGTAGAATGGACACGCGGAGCGGATAGAGTTGTGGAGTGGTGGGTGGAGAAGGGGGATGGATTGCGGGAAGTGAGGAGAGGGAGTTGAGCTGAAGGACGAGTGGGGTTTGCAGGTGGAAAGGCAGCGGGGGGTAGGGAACTAGGCGCTGGGTTTTCTGTCTTGGAGGTGCTACGTCACGCCAGGGTAGGCCATGCTATGCTATGCTAGGTGTGCTATGTATGCTGTATAACACGGCCTTCCCTTCCCGTCCACTCGCACCTCATCCCAGCATCTCAACGAGCCTCTGGTTCATGATTTGTGATTTGCGATTGGAAGGTACCCATCACCTAACCTGCCGCCCGCCCGTCATCTTGCGGTTATCAGCGTGGCGCTTGGCCTTGAGCGCCTCGCGTCTCCGCTTCTTCCACGCGCGGTTAATATCGCCGCGATTCTCCCAGAACCACTTGCGGAACTCGCTCTCGGGCTTGTCGTCGACAGCAACGTCTACCGCAGCGTTCTCCTCCTCCTCCTCGGCCACGTCGGCGAGGGTCTTTGATTGCGTGTTGGCGCGCGTGTTGAGATCGAGCTGGGCTTGCTCGCCGGCGTCGACGTCGCTTATTTCTTCGTCTGAGGCTTCGTCGGCCTCGTGGCTGCCTTTGCGCCAGTGGAAGGAGAAGCGGCGGCCGATGGCGGCGGTGTCGGGGGTTGGGGCGGAGCTGCGGAGGCCGCGCCACTCGAGGTCGCGCTGCGTGAAGGGCGTGGTGGGTGCGCCTTCGGTTGTCTCGGTGGACGCAGCGGGTGCCGAGGGCGATGTGGTTTCGTTGTCGAAGAAGGAGAAGGAGGTGTTGATTGGTGGGGGTTTTGTCGGTGTGCTGAGAGAGGTGGGAGGGGCGCGTTTGAAGAGTGCTTCTAGAGGGTGGACTTGTTTGGACTCGGCGGATGTGGGTGCTGGCGATGGTTCAGAGGTGGGCTGCGATGTTTTCGGCACAGATTTGCTCTGCACGGGGGAGGGCGTGGGCGAGGCTCCGTCGTCTTTATCTTTATCGTCGTCTTCGCTCTCGGACTCGGAATCGGACTCAGACTCGGGCTCATCTTCAGAGGACGATGATACAACAGATGACTCTGCATCCGACTCTGCGTCCGACTCGGGCGGCGGCGTGGCCTTGTTCGGCTTCTGTTTCTTCGCCGGCTTGAGCGGTCGGCCCTGGGAGTCGGTGGGAGGCGGTGCAGGCCTGACGATCGGCCGTCCCTGTGAGTCTGTAGGCGGCGGCTCGACCAATTGCTGTCCGTCGACAAGCTGCAACACTCTGCTGTGGGCCGCCTTCTTCGTCTCCGGCTCGACCACGGCGCCGTCCTCGTCCACCCATCCCAGCCCGTTCACGTACTCGACGGGCGGCTTCTTCTCTGTCGAGACCTTGGCTACCTTGAGGAAAGAGGGCGTTTTTGTGTTCTTCTCGAATTCATGCACAATCACCTCCTTTGTCCTGGTCTTCCTCTCCTTCTTCTCCTTCTTGTCCTTTTTCTTCTCCCTGCGCGAGTGCTCGGTCGCAGCAACGGGCTCGAGCTTTGCCTTGAAGAGCAGCTCGGGCTCCTTTGTGTACTTTGAGGGCTTTGGCTGGTGCTTGTCGTCCTTGCTCTTCTTGTCCTTTTTGTCTTTGCTCCTGCTCTTGGCGGACGCGGGCTCGGTCCAGCCGCGTTTGACCTTGCGGTCGTCTGGCAGCTCTACACCGTCAAAGACACCCGGGTCCCGCTTCCTCCTCTCCGACTTGTCTTTCTTCTCCTTCTTTGCGCGCTTGGACGGCTTGTCCTCGGGCGCGGCGTCTGCCTCTTCGCGCACCTTGCGCTTCTCTGGCTTGGCCATTTCGATGCGCACCTTGGAGCCTTTGAGCGTGGTGCCGTTGAGCTTTTTCCTGATCTTCTGCGCCTCCTGCTCGGGCAGCTCGACGTAGCCGTAGCCCTTTTCGGGAAACGTGTGGACGGTGTGGTAGGAGACGTTGCGCGCGAGCGGTAAGACGGAGGGCGCGAGGTAGACCTTGAGCAGCTCAGGCTTGAGCGGGGTGATGTGCAGTCTGACCGTCTTTGGGGTGTCCGCTTCTGGTGCAGGCGCCTGTGTCGTGGGCATCGAGTCGCCGTGGCCGTGGCTGTGGCCGTGTCGTGGGGCGTGGTGGGGCGTGGTGGGGTGTCGTGGCGGGACGTGGTGTGTCGTGGTGTGTCGTGGTGTGTCGTGGTGTGTCGTGGTGTGTCGTGGCGTGGCGTGGTCGTGGACGTTTTGCGCGCGCGGTGGACGCTTGACGGCTGGAGGGGAGGAAAATACTTGGCGCCAGCTGGTTGTCGATCGGACGGTCGGACGGTCGGACGGTCAAAGCGCACCCAGGCCCTCGCAGGTGAGCCCTCGATCGTTCGCGGGCAGTCTGGGATTGACGGAAACCCTCGAGGCTCGAGCACGGCGACAGATCCGTGTCGTGGACGGACCCGTAGGCAGCGCGACGCCTGCTCCTCCTCCTCGGACACCGAGCGGGACCCTTGCCGGCAGAGCGGGAGCGGCACTCGACAGACTGACAGCCACCGGCGCATCCAGCACCAGCGGTCTCCTGCGCAGGTCTACCACGCCCACCGCAGCCATGAAGAGAGAAATGCTCTTGTTCCTGGCATTCCTCTCCTTTCTGTCCCTGTCGCTCGCTGCATGCACGTCTCCCTCACCCCGCGCCCACTCCCCCACCCACTGACCAGCACAGCGCCGACGTCCTTTTGCAAATGCACCTGCTTCGGCAACAGCACCATCGTCGCCCTCGACGCCCCCTCGACGGCCTCCAAGCCAACCCTCGCCCTGCGTCCGCGCGCCAGCAAAAAGTCCTGCAGCGACTGCAACCGCCAGTTCTGCCTGGGCTACAGCTTCTGCAAGGGCGAGAAGGAGGACAAGGTCCTCACCACGTGCTTCCAGAGGGACTCGACCAAAGACCAGGTCGTCGTGCTGGTCTTCATCGCGGCGACGGCAGGGCTGCTGGCCTATGCAGGCGTGCGGCCGTGGGTGGACCAGTGGAGAGAGGTAGGCTGATCCGCTCACAGACAGCAATCCAAGCTGATTTCACACACAGCGCCGGAGGAGCTACATGCCCGTCCCAGGACAGGGGAATCGGTAGACAGTGCTTGTGTAGTCGTGTTCGATAGGCAGCGGTAGACATACTATCTTAGAGCCACCCAGCGCCCGTCTACATGTGCCCTCCAACTCCGCGATGCATACATGGTAGTGAAACAGCAATGTACAGGCTGGAAATCGAGTATAGTACACGCACATCTTTGCCTCCCTCTTGGCCCAACACAAGTCTGGTCTTTCTTCAAGAGCTACTCTTCCTTCAAGAGCTACTCTTCCTTCAAGAGTTACTCTTCCTTCAAGAGTTACTCTTCCTTCAAGAGTTACTCTTCCTTCAAGAGTTACTCTTCCTTCAAGAGTTACTCTTCCTTCAAGAGTTACTCTTCCTTCAAGAGTTACTCTTCCTTCAAGAGTTACTCTTCCTAAGAGCCAGTCTTCTTCAACAGCCTACTCTTTCTTCGATCCGCCCCACATCCACCCAAGCCAGCCCTTGCCTGTCTGTTCTGCCTTCTGGCTCGCCTTCGCCGCCTCCTGATCGAGCGGGCCGCCAGCGACCGGCGTCGACGTCGGTGTCAATGTCGGTGTCGATAGCGTGCTCGAGACCTTGTCCGAGACCTTGTCCGAGACCTTGTCCGAGACCTTGTCCCGCGCCTCCTGCACCGCGGCCGTAACGCTAGCAACGCCAGCATTCACGCCTGAGCTCTGCCCTTGCGCCTCCGCCTTCTTGAACTCGGCCAGCGCCGCCTTCCTCTGCTCCTCCAGCAGCTTCTCCTCCTTCCAGTCACCGTGCAGCCACCACAGCAGCTTGGACGGTGCCTTCCTCTCCGCCTTCTTCTTCTCCATCGCCTCCTCCTCCTCGGCGATTCCTATTACGAGCGCCATCTGCGCGGGCGATGCGGTTCCCGCTGCCACGGCGGATCGTGCGCTCTCGAGGATCTTGGCCTGTTCGCGCTCCTGTTCTGCAAAGTAGATGGCGCGTTTCCGGCGGTTGTAAACAATCATGTCTCCTATCGAGAACACAGCGAGCACACCAACACAGCCTGTGCCCTGTCAGCAGCCCTTCTCTGCACTTGATCCAGGCCAACGCCGCAGCCATTGACGTAGAGAAGCAGCTGACGTACCCGTTGCAAAAATCAGTCCATACACGGTGAACCTATGCGCCGCATCTGCAGCCATCCGCCCGTACAAATACGCATAATCCCACCTTGTGACCTGTGCCATCTTCGCCCGGTTGGCTGCCTCCCGAAGTCGCTTGACTTTCTGCTGCGGCGTCTCGTTCTTGGGTGCTGGATCGGCGAATTGCAGCGTCGTTGCCCGCCCGCCCGGTCTTGTGTGCGCCCATACGCCCGTCGCCGTGAAGCGCGTGGCGTCCTTGACGTGCTTCGACATGCTGGCTGTGTGGGAGGGGAGGAGAGGGGAGCGGTGGGTGGTGACGGGGTCGGATGTGCAGGCGGAGATCGGCTGATTTGACAAAAGTTGGGTGAATCGAGGCTGCCAAGACTTGAGATCATGGACGTCGGCATGCGGATCTGCGGAGGCCCCGACCGCGCCTCTGCATTGCGTAGCTTGTGATTGGGTTTCGATGCATTGGAAGCTCACATGTGTCGTCTCTGTGTAGAAGAGTCTGGCGAACTATGAGGAAGGAGCCAGGGAGCTACGTCCGTTGGATTCATGTCAACGCGTTCCCTTCACTCTCAGCGACTTCCATCGACCGCAACACCATGTTCAGTCTCACACGCTTGTCCTGAACGCCCTATTTACGCCAACCTACAGGGATCAACATGGCTGAGGATAATGGGCTCCCGGCCAACATGGACCTGGAAGCCATCTTGCGGACTCTAGCAAGTCTACCAAAACCTGAGGACCAGCCGCTGCAAGACCCCCAGACCTTTTATGCCCAAAGCCAGCCAGGAGACGACCGGTATCAAACACTTGCACCAGAGCAGCATCAGTCATTCCAGCCGCCTACAGCAGACCCCCGCCTAGCTGGGCGGTCGCCACAGCCACCACTCCTACCAAAGCCCCAGGCGCGGTCTTCAACGCCTCTGATCGACCCAGCAACAATCATAGACTGGAAGGCAGGTCTTCGTTGCGTGAGCAAGATCGCTGCTCAGAATCCCGAGTTCGCCGCCTCGGTCCGCAAGCTGATGAAAGAGCAAGAGGGCAACGTTCGACAGTGGGAGGCTGGCCGAACTCGTCTCATCGAGGAGCAAGATCTGAAGAAGGGAAACGAAGAAACACACCGAGCAGCACTGTATGTCTGTAGAACCGGAATAGAGTGTTCAGATACTGATGCTTCTAGATCCCTACCAGGCCTCCTGGACAACAGTCCCGTACTCCGAGTATGACACGAAATCCTGGAGCCTTCACGTCTGGACACTAACAAACCAACAGACTGCCGAGCGCGAACAACAAGAGCTCACTCAATACGACGCCAAGGTCTACCGGGCCAGCAAAGCCATGGTGGAGTCGCAGACTTCATCGTTGAAGGTCCTCGGCGTGCCGTTCTTCGGTGTGCGGCCGCACTTACTCGCGAGTGAGGATGAGGAGGTCGGGCTGGGTGCTGATGGAGTACCGCTTAAGATCACGCAGTCCCAGGTTCTGCAGCTGCAGCGCAAGATGCTGACACACCTGCTGGACTTGTATGGGGATTGAGCCATGTCTTGTCGTGAATGTTGGAAGTGGTGAAAGGACAGCGTACTTGATCGTTGCATAGCTCGAGATGTCTGAACCACAGATCTAAATAGCAGGCACAAAATAAGCGACACCACCTGGAGACCGGACCACTCGATCTCATGCGAACTCAAGGCTCGTCGCACCCAGCACGCGATGACGATGCTGCTCTCCAATGAGAGCGCGTTTACAAACGGACGGGTACTGGCACACAACAACACAAACACTGCTTCACTGTCACACAGATTACCTCTTTCGCTATTGGCTGTGATTCCCCAACTTGGAGAGCTCCAATCTCGCCTTCACCTCGTGGTGGCCCGCCAAGGACGCGCCATCCACGCTCACCTACACCTGCCTCTTCCCCAACTTCCTCTTTCCTCGCCGACAACCTTACACTCATTTCCCCTCGTTTCCCCACGCTCTTTCAACACTGTCTCACTCGTTCGTAACAGTTTCGCTCTCTTTAGCACTTCCCGTTGATTCAACAACATGAACACTTTTCGCTCACTCGCTCTCGCCGCAGTCGTTGGTAGGTACCTCCCAAGCACTCCGCCTGTTCCCTGCACAATCGTCCCTCCCGCTTGCAGCCACGCGCGAGGCAAGAGACAAGGGGTTGAGTACACCTGCTAATATGTCGGAGCTGGTGCTGCTGCCGAAGCCGTGAACAATGGCACTCCTCAGGGCGAAGTCATCAAAGATCTACCCATGATCGCTCGCGACGGCACTTGTGCTAAGCTTCCCAAGCTGTGCACCGCTCGGGCTGTGATTGATGACTACACTACCACCCTCACCTACCTCTGTCCTGAGGCCGCTACCACCCATGAGCGCTCGACCGTGCACGTTACCATCACGAAGACCGTCACGGTGACGCCACCTGACGCTGAGACTACCGGGAGCCTGACCGGTACTGTGTAGGTAGTACCCCAGTAACTCGATGCTTTGTGTACTAACAGTGTAGGGTCGCTCCTGTTCCCGCCATTACCGACACGACGACCACGATCCACTCAACATTGACTCAGTACAAAACCATCACTCTTGTTGGCCACAAAGGCTCGCCTACGCCCACGAATGCGGTTCCTGCTCCCGCTGTTCCTATCACTGGCTACTTCTCTGCAACCATGCCCACGGAGCTACTGTCCGTCGCTCATCCTCCCCCCACCGAGACTAAAGAGCCTGTTTACACAGTGCAAACCTCGACTCCAGCCGTGACACCGACTCCTGGCTACGACTTCCCCACGATGTTGCCGCCTGTAATCAACGGAACAACCACTGGAGTCTTCTACTCCGCACCTATCGCCAACTCCTCCGTTGTCCACCCGACTCCATTCTTCTCCAACACGACCTCCGCTCATCCTCACTATTCTGTCCCTACCTTGAATATGGCGAACAGGGATGCAGAGATCCTCAAGACTGCCAAGGGCACCGCTGGAAAAGTCGGTGCTTCGCTTGTCGCTCTCAGCTTCGGTCTGATGGTAAACGCCTTCCTTGTTTGAGCTCATCTATGGCGATCTGCACAAGTACCGGCATATGTACAGACAGGCAGTTTTAGGTATTGTCTGGAGGACTGGGATACAACAAGATACGCGGTATCTTCCTTGTGAATGTGATTGCAATCTGGGGGTGCGAGATCATGATATGATGACTTCCATCCATCTGTAGCAAGAATGGATCGTGTCAGATAGTTCATATCAGCATGATCATACTTCACGCCCAAATAACGTTTTCAGGCTCGACCAATACTTGATCTTGCTTTGCAGCGCAGACTTTCAATCGATCCGCCTCTTCAAACTGAATTGCATGCGCCTTCATTTCAAGGCTATCATCAATCACAGTATTTCCCGCCAACACTACGATAGAAAAGTATTTGTCCCCACAACCACGCTTCCTCACACCCCCAAGTGAGCGGTGCACGTACCGAATCACGGCGCAATACCAGCACCGAGCCCTGCCAACGGAGACTCCACGCTTCTGCTTCTTGTCGAGACGGGTCGCACGTCTCGTCTCGCAGAGCTGGGTATTGAAGCTATTTCTGGTGATTTTCGTGCTAGTCAACCGCACAAATGCTGGTCGAGACAAGATGAGACGAGTTGAAGGTACTGATACGGCGGAAGAGAATCTCCACACTGACCGAACTGACGTACTGGCATTGATGAGAGTCGCCTCAAACAGAGACGAAGTGTTAGTTCGGATGTTTTTTGAGGATGAGCAGGTTGACATGCTTACGAACAACTACAGCAGGATCAAGCTTTGCTAGGAAAGGGGCGACTCGGCAGCATAGTTTCATGACGATTGACAAAAGTAAAGACCGCTTTTATTTCATTCGAACCGTCCAATGCCAGCTTCTGAATTCTTTTCTAAAAAAAGAAAAAAAGAAAAGAAAAAAAAGGGGTATCAGAACGAAGAAGAGAGACGAAACCTAGGCATGAGCGTCAAGATACCGGCAGATATCCCTACAGGAATCCTCCAGCGTCTTCAACGGCCGCCACCCCAGCACCCTCTCCGCCTTCCCAGGATCCGCAACGCAAACCCCAACGTCGCCCTCCCGCCTCGGCGCATCTCCTGTCTTAATCTCCCGGCCAGACACAGCCTGCATCGTGTCCACGACCTCGCGCACACTCGACCCGGTCCCCGTCCCGAGGTTGATGGCGTGGAACCCCGGCGTCGCCTTTGCGCTCCCGCCCGCCGCGATAGCAGCAACGTGCCCGCGCGCCAGGTCGCTCACATGGATGAAATCCCGCACCGCGGTACCGTCACGCGTATCCCAGTCGGCGCCAAAGATGGCCAGCTCGGGCATCTGGCCCTCCATGGCGCGGATCACGAGCGGCATCAGGTTGTTGGGGGTTCCGCGCGGGTCTTCGCCCAGGAGCCCCGATGCATCGCACCCGATGGGGTTGAAGTAGCGGAGGGCGTAGATCTTCCAGGATGGGTCGCTGGCCGCTACGTCGCTGAGGATGGCTTCGCTCATCCATTTTGTCCGCCCGTATGGGTTGGTCAGACCAGTGCAGCCGGATAGTGTCGTGTGTGGACGGCCTGCGGCGTCGGTCCAGCGCGTTGTCGTGTGGCTTGTGAGCTCTTCTTGGAGCTGGCCTCCTTGGTTGGCTAGCTCGCCGTAGACGGTGGCCGAGGAGGAGAAGACGAGCGTTTTGATCTCGAAGCGGTCTAGTAGGTCGCAGAAGTCGATCAGGCCGGCGACGTTGTTGGAGTAGTATTTCAGCGGTTGGTGGATGCTTTCTTCAACTGCCTTGTATGCTGCGAAGTGGATCACAGAGGTGATTGTGGATTTGAGTGTGTACAGACTGTCGTAGCGCTCGAGGATCGCCTTCATGGCGGGCTTCTTGCGGTAGTCGGCTTCGAAGAAGTCGATGTGGGGCACGTTGGAGCAACCCTTGTAGTAATCCTTGACGAGGAGCTGGATGCGCTCGAGAACGTCTTTGTAGGAGTTGCTGAGGTTGTCGACAATGACAACGTTGTGCCCGGCCTTGAGGAGTTCCCATGTAGTATGGCTGCCAATGTAGCCGAGTCCACCGACGACCAGCACGTACTGCTCCGCAGGGGTGGGGTCAGTGGCTGGCAGTGTCTGGGACTCGGAGAGCTCTGTGTAGGGCGTCGAAACATTGGAAAAGAAGGGTGCAGTATTCTCGGAAGCGAAAGAAGCAGGTGTGGAAACACCACTGGGAATACTGATAGGGGAAAGAGGAGGTGACGGTATGGAGCCCGCGTAGCTCCAGTAGTCAGCGTCTTGCGTGTGTGTAGCAGCCATAGCGAATGAGCTGCAGATCCTGATGCGTAAGAGTGGAGAAGAAATATGAAGTGAAAGTGAGACGCTAGGAGATACTGAGAGAGCTGGATGCGATGCTTCAATTCCTGAGCGACCAACAGCTTATGTTTTATAGGAATCCTGTAGAGCCTCTACGATGGCGATTCTCCCAGGCTTCCCAACACTTTCATTCATCTAGAAGCCAACCATGTCGAGGCGTGTGTGCCACACTGACACCAAACGCCTCGAATTCAACACTGGCACGATTTGGGCCATAGAGAATCAGCTCTGTCGCCTTTGAGTGCTCTAGAACACTGTCAAATTCCAGTTCCACATCAGCCTGTGCGGATGCCCTGCCGCCATGGCTTCGAATACTCTCATGGCAGAGACATGTCAGAAGTGTTCCGGCCAAGCCAAGAGACTGTCAACGAGCTTGACCACGTTCTGGACATCGGAGCCAAGGACTGACGGATGCTCTCTCCGCATGACAAGGCACAGTGTGGCTTGCACCGGCTCCAGTATTAGGGGAATTGTTACGTGTGTGACTGCTCTGACGCATTTGCCTCCTTGGGGCACCATGTACCTAGGTCCGAGCGATCCCATCGATGGTCACCAGCTTTTCCGAATCGAGATCTTGATCTGCCCGAGTTGACTGCGGCAAGTAATCTGCCATGCACATCCGCGCAGTGATGTAGAGGCGTACCTAGTGATCCCATCGGCGACGGTCCACTCCATGAAAAACGATGGAAGAACCTGTTCCTTGGATGTACCGAGACTTGTGGGGAAGGGCGTGAGTCTCCACAAATTACTGCCTTGGCGAAGCATCCGCATAGTGTATATCGTAAGCGACAGGAGGCGTCGGGAAGAGCATGGTTAGTTCAAGCTTTCAATTGTGGATATGCATTTAAAAATGTTGGAGCGGATAATCGACCGGGAGAGATTAAAGTCTCGACCTCTTCCTAATGTAGTTGGATCGCACTTGACTAATGCGCGACCTAGCTCGACAGTCGCCGAAGTTGGTATGGAGCAACTGTTCTTGACGTATTTACAAGGGCAGTAGTGAGTTTTCACCTGTGTGATCAGTCGTGGTCAGCATCGGCAGGGTTGGTTGGAAGCAGTGTGTTCCACTTGCGCCATTGTACCACGATGGATTATTGCTTGTGTACAGGCTTACTGCGACACAAGGCAATGTAGGTTGATGGAAATGGTGTCGTGGTGGAGAACTGGATGTTGAATAGGCTACGCAGGGGCGGTAACCTAGATAGGAATTTGGTGCACTTGTCATCTATCTCTCACATCCCATTGGCTGATTTAGGCTCGCTACCCCATTTAGCACGATCCATTATTGCTCCGATGCATGTCAGGACGTATGCACGATCGATCCGACTACCTGGAACTCCGATCTCTTCGGCTCCTACCGTAGCGAGACGAATCCACTCTCGCGGAGGCTGAGCACGATGCCGGGGACGCTTCAGACGCTATATGCTGGTCTGGGCTTGCTCTACGTGGCGCGGGTATGTCCTTGCTGATCTATGCCTTAATCTTCTATGGGCTTTGCCACCCCTGAGTCCAGCACTAGTTGACTGTATCGAATCACGTAGCTGTTCGGGTCCTGTCGCTGGCTTGTACCTATGTGCCGCCAACTGTGGCTTGGACAGAGCATGTGGGCACCATCACCTTGGCAAAACGCCTGTACCGTACTCGCATCTCGCCGACTGTCCAATTAGTCTCAGTCTAGGTTTGCTTCTGGACACCGTCCGATACAGGTCGAGAATGCAAAGATGTTGGATCTACAACACTACTGCCAAGCGAGAAGGCTTCTGGAATTTGCAATCGCAGAAGCAGCTCCGTCTGGGCGCTTCCAATTTTCAGTCTTTCGGTCTCTTCATAATGCAAAAGGAGGGCTTCATTCTCTGAAGAAATCTTGTACAACATCTACTTGTTCAGTCAAGCCTGCCCTACACACTCGTTTAGCAGAACTGCGCTGCGTATTCTCATTTATCTCACTGTTGCCGGCGCCCTAAAACCGTTAGCTCTGCTTCCACCACCATAATGCCGTCATCCATCTCAAGATGGTTCAGCAGGACAGGACAGCGCCAGAACCTTGACGAGGATCTGCTTGAGAGCGCCGTCTACGAACCTCTGGTCCCTGAGGCAGCACAACTCAGAAGTCAGGAGTCTGTCTTCGAACCGCGACGTACCCAGAGTTCATACTCTTTCAGCAATTGTTCGCGGGTTTCTATCGTTGAGCCAGAGACTTCCATTAAGCCACCTTCGCTCTACTCTGATGATATCACCCTGGCACCGTCGAGTCTGGCGCCATCGAGTCATCGCCAATCCCGAAACATTCATATGACTCTTTCTCCACGAACATCGACACTCAATGTCCCCAACGTTTATACTGATTCCTTTTTGGATCCTTCAACACAAACACTGGTCGGAGCTGCACCCTCGAATCCAAACCCTTTTGCTGATCCAGATGAGATCTTATCAGTCCGAGATCCTCGCCACAACCGACCTGTTCTCTCGCCGAGGTCCTCTTCGTTGAACATCGACAAGCAAAAAAATATCGAGGTTCGAGTACAGCCTATCCATAGCAGCAGCACGATTGAAAAGCCTGCGATGGTTCTCAGACCGTTCATTGCCACCCGGGACTTCATCTTGTCCCACATCAGCCCGAAGACTATCTGGAACATGTTCGATGTTAGGGAGCTTCTGTGGCCCATGACATGGAAGAAGTATGCGGTGCTCACCGCAGTTGCCTCACTGATTGCTGGAATTGTTGTGTGCGAACTTTACTTTCACTGGATCCAGTCAGCCATGGCTATCACTCGTCGCAACATCTTGGCCGTTCTTGTCATTGTTATCGCACTTGAGCCTGCAATGATCACACTCATGCTGCTCATTGCGCGCATCCCAGACGTGCCAGCCGCGGAGGAGACCATCTCCGCGCACGACGACATCGAGGCACAAAAGCAAGCCATGGACGAGAAGCCAGAGAGAACCGACAAAGAACAACGCACTGCACTGGTAATTCCATGCCATAAAAGCGACCACGAGGCCTTCCAGCGAGTCATGGAGTCGGCTTTTGTCCATTTCCACCCGAGCAGCATCTTCATCATTGACAACGCGCGTACGATGCACCCTGAGAACAACATCTTCCGAAACTTTGTTCGCAGCCTACACCCTGAGATCAACTACATCTGGTCACCTATTGGTAGCAAGAACGCAGCTCAGCTTGTCGGTGCGGTTGCGGCAAAGAACTTCGACTTCATCTTCACCGTCGATGACGATGTCTGTATACCTGCTAGTTTCCGCGCCCCAGTTCACAAGATCGACGATGTGACTAAAGGTGTTGCCTTCCCACTCAAAGCGACCAACGCTGCTGGCGACATTCCGTTGTTTCTTGTAGCCTGGCAGGACGTTGAGTACCGCATGGCTGGTCTTGTCAAGCTGGCTGAGTCTGACATCTGCGGTGTCCTCTATCCTCATGGCGCTGGATGGTTTTGCGAGCGCGAAACCCTTATCGACCTTATTAGCAACTACCATTCACTCGACTTCATCGCCGAGGACGTCAACACTGGTATTTCCATGCAGAAGATGAAGAAGCGCATCGCGTTCGACGCGAGCTGCGTTCTCGAGACTGAAGTGCCAACAACCTTCCTTGGCCCTGGTCTCAACTGGTACAACCAGCGTGTTCGCTCTTGGGAGATGGGCCGCCATGGCCGTCTCCTCGCTTTCATGGGACGTATGCTCTTCTCCTTCAACGGTCAGACCACACTCCATGGCATCTTTGGGCAAAAGTTTGTTCATTTTTACTCTATTGCTTGCATCATCGTTGATTGGGTACGCATCCCTGTCCTCGTAACGATGGGCAGCAATGGCGCGTACTGGCGTCAGGCTGGTCTCCTTATGCTTGTTTCCATTTTTCCTGTCCTGGCGTACAATTACATCTCCTGCCGTCGTCGACCTGACATGCGTACACCATTTTGGGGCGCAATGACTATTCCAATCTACAAGCAGATCTACGCATTGGTTTCTCTTGTTGGTGCTGTTAGGAGCGTGCTTTTTTATATCGGCGGTCACAACAAACCAAAGACTGTCAAGGAGATGGTCAAGGACGGTGACGAGCGCGCCTTCTGGCTGGATCCACGTTTTGAGACCAACCCGGCGTTCTTGGCTGATGCGATAGAGGAAAAGGCGTCTTGAATGTTTCATTTTTGGCCATCTCATTACTAGATCGCTTAGATACCCTAATGCTAATAAAAAATAAAAAATAAAGACCTAAGAAGTACAATGCAGCCTTTGAGTGAAGATGAGAACCGTAGTCAGCAGCTCGGTCAGGCTCAATCAGCCACCACGAATTGACGCCAAGCTGAAAACCTCCACCTTGTAAAGACCAGATAATTGCGTTGCTTCTGATCAGTGTATCACTATCCAATGTCCCACTGCGTAAGGCTGAAGTAGTATAATCTTAGCCTGCAAGTAAGCGCATATAACAATATGTCATCCGAAACAAGCCATGAGCCTCAATTGCTTTAAGCTTTAGTCTGATGCTGGGCATCTACACACTACATCCATGGCCAGGTGGCATTCAAAGTAGTGCATTGCCGCCATGAAACCCAACTCCAGCGCCACTCCATTTGATTTCGCTGCGGGCGTTTGTCAATGCACGAGCGCCGCTGTCTCAGTCTCAGCCTGCGAGAACATTTGGTGTAGCGAGTCGACGTCGGGGCTCTGTATGGCCGCAGCCAAGTTCTAAAAGTAGTAATCTCTCTACCAATTTCAATTTACACCAAAGAGCATCCTTGAGGAGATATGCGGCTTTTTCTGGAACGTTTGGTCCACTTTTTGATATCCTCATTGTCTTCGTTGACGGCATCAGCTGCGGAAGTAGCCTCCGCACGTCATTCTGGCTGTGCCTGAGACTCCAATATTCATGTTACACAAGAGGTACTGATATCGATGCCGGAAAGGCTTGTGAGAATAGAGATGGAAGGAAGGATGCGGTGGCACTTATATGAGATGATGAAAAGCTGATATTTGGCGATCCAGTGCACGTGATACCGAACTAGGCGTATTCGGTGGAAGACCAAATCTCAACTCCGATCGAAGCGACCGTTGTAGGAAGTTAGGCAAAGAAATAGCCAATGTGGATACCCGGACAGAGGACCGGTACGCCAAGCTGCACAGCACGCGCACGGACATAGTAAGCAAGTGAACGATTAAAATCGCAAAGCCTCCCGCGCAATGTTACCCGTCGATTTAACGTGTATTTGCAGTCACTGAGCGATAGATTAACCGTCTCGTTAGGGCACACATGTGCTAGGGTTGGAAACATGGTGTCCACTCCTGTACTGCTCCCTCACATCTGACGGCGTAGAGCTGTATACCTTTGTAACTATAATTGCTCTGCCCTCTATGTATACCTACTACCAGGACGTCCATTTGTAAGAGCTTAGCTCTCGGAAATTTGTTGTCAAAACTTGACAGGTTCTTGACCTTTCGCTGTGACACAGTGTTGTATTCTGTGCATTAGGTAGGGCTGGATTAGGCCCCCAGCCAAGCGCGCCGTCAGACATGGTGAGGAGGCAGTACATTCCTTAGAAATCAGCCCCATAGCGCTGACTGCAGATATGTTCAATATCCATTTACCTTGAGGGTGAGATCCTCTATTAACACTGATTGTCAGTCTCCAACAACACGCACGCCATAGGTCGCTGCAGTCTGATCCTTACGCCATTGCCAGTATCGCGATATCGCGACCATACCAGATACGACCTCATGTCGCACTCAGCTACCGATTCGTCACAGCACTCGGGAAACCAGACTACGTGGATGCAAATACCTAGAGATGATCCATCAAACCCATCCGAAGCACCCACAAGAGTGGCGTACCACACGCACGACAACGCGTCACCGCAAGATGCAGAGGAATACAATGGTCTACTCAATGCTAATGTCATCGCGTCGCACCGTCGTTCGGTTTCTACTACGTCAAGCCAAGTCTCTGGAAGTCAAGTACCGAAAGCGAAGTTTTCGGTGGCAGCTGGCCCAAGTGAGACTTCCTCGCAACCCAACCTTGAGGATATTCGATCTCATGCTAATCCGTGCACAGCCAACATCGATGAGGACAGAACCTACAAGCCGTCAAACTGGCTACCATACACATTAAGGCGAACCTATCTGGTGCTTCTAGCTTTCTGTGCGTTTGTGTGTGCCATCGTGCTGGCGGTGTTATGTGCCTACTCCACGCACCACTATGGGCTGACAACAAATAATGGCTCCCTTGGACAGTTCATTGCAAGACGATATGTACCGACTGTTCTTGCAGTTTTGTTTACACTGGCTGTTACTATGATAGCTGAGGACGTGAAACGGACAGAACCCTTTGCGCGTATGGCCAGCCCTCAGCCCGTCACAGCAAATCATACTTTGTTTTACGTACCCAAAGTATGGTGGAAGAGTGTATTCACTGGACTGTCTCTGAAACGAAGTGGAGGTCACAGACGCTGGATACTTAGCCTTTCCTCTCTCGCTGCTGGGATTAGCGTTCTTGTCATCTCCACCTTCTCGTCTACGGTTTTCACTACCAGGGATGTGGTGCTCCGAACGGATACACAGCTCCAGCGATACACACCTCAGCAGAATGGCTCGATCTTTCTTCTTCCAAGACGTGATACCTACACTCGTGCCATGAGCGGATTCCTCTACAACGCCTCTACATCTCTATGGGTTACGGACTCGCACGTTGTGCTCCCATTTACCACACCTGATACTAATCCTCCTGTATTGAATGAGGGAACATGGCGGGCTAAGACAAAGGTTTCGAAGCTGGATTCGACATGCGTGTCGATGACGCTCTCGGAGAAGACTGATATTAACATAACATATACGTCCGTGAGTACCTCTGGATGCAATGGTACCTGCTCCAAGCAATCCAGAGGTCTCAAACTTCGATCCGAAGACGGCTGCGAAGTTCAGCTACAGACACCAATTGCACACTCAGTCGATATTTTGGGTGGTTACGTCATATCGAATCCCGTCGGTGGCTACTATACTGATGCCCTGTCGTTGCAAGGCGGCATGATATGGACGAATCTGTCTTCAGCCTACGTTTCGTGGGAGAGCCTGATTCGAGAACACGGGAGTGAGCCACCACTTGACTCTGATGAAATCGTGCTTGACCAATGGAGGCGGACCTTCATATACAAATTTTCGGACCAATGCAAGGACAGAGATCTGCTCTTTGTGTCTCCAGCATGGTTTGCAGAACGGATCATGGGTAAGCCATCCTCCTGGCAGGAAGACTACTGGGAAAACTTCACAGCACGTGCGGAGCTTTGTGCTCCAAGATACAGTGCAGCCGACATTTCTGTCACCGCGGTTATTGGTGGAGCCGCCCCGGGTGTCTTCTTTGATAACAAGGAATTTGAACAGAGTGCAAAGCCCGTCTCGCATCGTCTACTAGATGTAGCACGTCTAAACGACCTCGCATTCGGCGAAGCTTGGCTCAAATACTTTCCTGCCCCGGCTGGAGATGAGGATGTTGAAGGTTTCGAAGGCGTATCGATGCTTCTTGCAAAAACCTTCTCCCTCAAAATTGCAAACCTGCTAGCAAATCGCACGCTGTCTTCCGAAGGAAGTAGATTAAGATCGCGCTTCTTTGGCGAATTGATCTCCTCCTCTGTTCTGGAAGCGGACACAAAGGCCTCTGAAGATGTTGACGGTGAATACCTGAAGTCAGAGAATCGCATCATAGTCGTCCCAGGAGTCGCCATCGCACTTGCGGTCTTGTTATCTCTAGCAGGATGTTACTCTCTGTTCATGGTCTGGTTTGCTTCGAGTCATCGCAGACCTCTGAATCTCAAGTCGGATCCTGCCATGCTCGTAGGAGTTGTGCCGCTCACAAGCATCACATCTCCACTCGCGGCAGATCTCAGGACGTGGAAGAATCACGACCGAACAGAGATACAGTCAAAGATAGGGTCTCAAAAGTTCAGCCTGCATTCAGGGATAATCAGCCGAGCGAGCTCGAAATGCGACGATGCGGTTATCGAGACTGGCGCGCCTAAAGCCGAGAGACTTTCCTGGATGCAAAAGCGCATACCAAGGCAGCCTCCAAAGCCTGAGTGGAGACCAGCGATGCTTCACAAGACATGGCTTTCAATCTTATTGCTTGCTCTGATCGGCGTTGCAATCGCGATGCTAGTCCTCCGTAAATTCGCTGATGAGGAAGTACTGTTCCAGACTGTGTTCGTTCAGCAAATCGACCTGAGTTTGTTCCACGCTAGCCTCTCACCTCATTCAATCATCGCGACATTGGTCGCTGTCATAATCGGACTTTGCTGGGATAGTATCGACAAGGCAATGCGCACTCTTCAGCCTTATCTGAGTATGTCAAGGGAGCCCTCTGGACCTTCTCACGGAATCTCGATCACCTATGAGTCCTCATATTGGATTTGGGCAGCAATCAAATCGGCCAGAAGTAGGCACTGGATCCTTCTTCTAGTGACGCTTGGGACGACTCTTTCCCAGATCTGTAGGTTACTCAAGCTGCACACGTTCTTCTTATGCTAATGGAGTAGTCATTATCTCTGTTGCCGCAGTGTTCGAGCGCCGTACAGTCATACACACACAAGCCACGCAAGATATGGATATCGAGGTCCTTCACTTGCTGACCACAAGGCAGAAGCCTTTCGAATTCGGTATTGGCTTGGGTCAACGCCCCTTCTATTTGAGTGACGCTCTGCTGGGCACATCTAACACGGATTGGCTATACAGCGCACTAGATGAAATCACTCTCAACACTCACATGCTTCCGTGGACTGGAGACGAATGGATCTTCACACCTGTGAACTTGACAGGTTGGGACGACCGAAGCGAATCATACGTGGCGACCCAAAGCCAAAGTGGGTCTCGGAACGAAGCGGCTTCTTTCACATCCTCCTTTAATGTCTCGTTGACCACCTCAGCCCTTCGGAGTAGACTTGAATGCGAAGTAGTTACCGTGTCGAGTTCAGGGTGGCTGGACGATGTACAGAGCGTCTATCCGAATCGATTCGACAAATCTGCTACTGGCTACGTGCTTCCAATGACCGTGTCTCCCGGTGGAGATTTTGCTGCACCCATCTTCAGCGCGCCGCGTAGACTAGCTTGTTGTACTAACGGCACCGACAAGGGGAAGCAGTCGGTTGTCGCTTACTGGTCTAGCAACAGTTCGCTGTATGACCAGCAACCGGCCATTTCAGTGGACCCTGATGAAGCAGAGGACACCAGAGTATCGAGCGGCTGGACAAAGGATTTTGCAATCAAATGGATAGTCGGTTCAGCAGCATCGACAATTGTGCCTGGAACCGAATCAAATTTTCTGAGCAATTCCATTGGAACCGCTAATGAAACGGTGCTCTACTTCCCCGAGGAACCGCAAACGTCGATTATGAGATGCACTCCCATTATCGAACAGACGAATGCAAGCATTACATTCGCCCGTGACACTAAGCAGGTTTTGAAGTACAAGCTGCTGGACGAGCCACAACCAGCTATCGGCGCCTGGGATTATGCGTATGATGTAGTCTACGAAGTTCCTGGATCAAACTCTTCTCGTGGCAATGTCAGGTGAGCAAGACTATCCGCGTCTTTCAGCAATCCTTGATAACGCTAACATTGAAAAGCTACGGTGTCTTCTTCGTATCGCAGCTTCTGAGTGCTCCGCACATTGTGGAACCTCAAATGCGATCAAGTATGATGGTAGCCAACCATACCATTGAGAACCTTGATGCCGAGCGTTTCGCCTTACGAGATAGCGATAAAGGAACGAATATGGATTACATGTCCTATGCCAATTTTGTGTTGGCTAACAAGGATCCGACCGCACTCCTCAACACGACTCTTCTGCAGCAACACTCTGAGAAGACCTTTCAAACTTTCTTCAAGCATTTTGTGGCCACCGCTAACTGGACGTACGGTGGCAAGTTCTCAGTCTCTAGGGCTGCATATGAAGAGCTCTGGAGTTATCAACGGCAGGCGGAAAAATTCGACGGTATCGTCACAGAACGCATCGAGGTTCTCAGCATGAATAAGGTGGCGACTTGGCTCTCTCTGGTTATTCTATTCCTGCTTATGATCATCCTTGTCATACTGATCGTGACGCTTCAGGTCGTCTACCCTAGGACGTCCATGCTACGCCGGGTGGAGTGCCTGGCAGATGTCCTGGCGATGGTTGCAGGTAGCGACGAACTGAATAAACTGATTGGTGAAGTTGGGGTTGAAGGGATGGAGAAAGTTGGGATCAAGACAAGACTGGGATGGTTCAGAGACAAAAGAGGAACCGTGAGATGGGGGGTCGAAATCGTCGGTGGTAACGTACAATGGCTGGATGGGCCTAAAAAAATTGAAGGAAAAAAGACCAGTGAGTCTGCAGAGTAGATAGTCTCAACGCCATCATGGGCTTGAGTAAGAAAAATTCTCTGATCTTTTAGAAGTTGATATCCCAATGCCACTGACCAGAGCCCCGCGCCCCAGCTTCAAGCCCCGGGGCTTCTTCGTATGTGTTCCGGTTCACCGTGATCGAAAACCTAACGGGCTCAAATGCACCGAGAGGGGGAAGCGTGTGCGATAGGGTTGGCGCCCGCTCAAGAGGTGCGAATTCTGGTGGAGGGGAAACTGGGGTATCATCTGAAGGACCCTCCTCGGTGACACCAAGAACATCAGTATTCAACGCAAGCTGCATCTCAGCAGCGACTGCATCAGCCTGCCTTTGAATGACTGCAAATGCAATTTCCGGAGCCTGGCCTCGTGGTCGTGCAGCTTCTCCGACAATGACGTCAGATTCGGATGGGGAAGCTACATAGCTCTCATTGTGGCAGGATCTGCTGCTATCATTGCGTTTCTCAGCGTACGCCAGAGGTGGGTTCCGGAAAAACTGGGATTTATCCCCCTCCAGCTCGAACACATCGCTCACAGGAACGACCTCTTTTGAACCTATTTCCCATATACCTGGGATTACAGTCGGTGTTGATCGTAGACGACCGTCGTGATCAGCAGAACCAGAGTCTTGGGGTGACAACGTTCGCTGAAGTTGTTCAAGAGTAGCATGGCCCATGACATGGTTCGGGTCGGAATAGCGCGAAATCGTTTCGCGACGCGATATCTTAGATCTTGAGGGTGGAGTCCAAAGACTTCGCTGGTAGATCCTACTATTGGACCTTCCGGCCCATCGACGAGTGTTGATCGCCTGAGGATGCAAGGTTTCTATGGGTCTGAGTATTGGCTATACTGCACCACGCTCACAGGTTACGACTTACTGGCTTTGTCTTGCTCGTCATCAAACAAGCACCGAGGAAACCCGCTGATAGGGTGCTGCTGCTCATCATCCATATAAAGATATATCTCGACTTCAGAGAGCTTGTTGCCCAATTCTACCTTCATTTTGCGCATCGTGAACTTGCCGTGGTTGATCATGGCTCCAATGACGTCGTGGTTGATGTTATGCATACCAGATCTGCCGTTTACGCCTCTTTCGCGTACCAGGAAGAACGGGTCCTTCTCTCTGTAAGACCGATCGCGGATCAGCTTGCCCAACTCCTGCATTTCTAGGGAACCATCTGCAAAACGGCAATGCAAGCGGCCTATGTTCTATATGTTAGTCAAGTTACATAAGCTTGTGTGTATTACACACCTGTGGCGGTGGCCGTGTTTTGAGCGGATTGCTGTATGCGCTCGACATTGAAATAAAAACATGTAGCCATGAGCTGAAAGGCCAGACTTGCGATGCTGATGGCATCTTGCGATAACTTCTCTATCACTTTAGCCTGGAGTGGTTCAAGAGCTTTGACATCATCAAGACCCGGTAGATCTCCATCCACATCTACATTATAACGGACAAATCGAGAAGAGGATCCGTTGATGACAAGAGGCCTGGTATACTCACGCCACGTCTTCTCGCAGTCCAACGCGTCTTCGATGTGGTCAGTGGCGATCTTCAGGAGCATCCTCCCATTTCGAATCAAGCCACGCTTCGAGATTGGGCTTTTCAATGACTTTTCATCCTGATCAGGGGCCAGCCCTGTACCAAGCGAGAGCAATACATCCGGATGAGTAGTAGGTCCTCCGTTCAGATAAGTTTCCACTCGGTATCAGCTATTCGGACAGGATTTTTGTGGTAGAGAGCTCCATCCATATAGACCTGCTTGGATGCTTCATGGACAAACGGTCGAAAGTATCTTGGTGCTGCAGATGTCGCACGTGCACTGTAAGGGTCAGCAAGCTACAGTTATCCGTTGCATAGTAGGATCTTACGCCTCCCAAATCTTCAACTCATTCTCGATTCCCTCAGGCCTCTGAAATTGATAAGACACTAGAGCTTTTAGTCGTCGGTCTTTTAACTTTGTTGATACATACTCACGTTTTCCTTCACAGCGGCGATTGTAGTTGGCAAGAACCACCGGTGATGAGGATGAGGAGGTTGTCGTGACGGCGACTTTTACTGGAGAGCTCCAATTTTGGTCGAGGCGTTGACCTCCGAACAGATACTGATTCTCAGAGAAGGCTTCCTGCAAAGCTTCTTGCAAAGGAGTCGTCTCATATTTTGAGTGGTTGATGTTGTCTACCAACCACCCGATGAAAGGCATGTTGCCTCCGAAACGCCTCGTAAAGGCTTTCTTGCACAACGCCGTAAAGTTGTGGATACAAGCAACCACCGACCAGTTTCTGCTTACAAGACCTAGCGCGACAAGACCACCTGTGCTGTGCAAAACAGTCAGTGATAGGGCACCTTGAGTAGTTACAGCAACTAACCTGGTTCCTACAACGAGATCAAAGAAGTTCTGGATGCGCAGTCCATTGCCGAGGGCCTCTTCGATGCTACGCAAGATCTCCAGCTCAACAATACCACGAATGCCTCCACTGTGATTCGTTAGCATACAGCTTTCACGTATGCTAGTTTACATACCCATCCAATGTCAAAATACGAACGCCTGCCGACTTGGGCTTGAAGTATATTCTCCAGGGTTGGTATACACGGGCAGGTTGAATGTCCAGGGGACATTTTTGAATGTCAACCTCTGTCCTACTATGCTGTTGACCATAGGTCTTCACGCAAGGTGTACATAGCACGTGGCCACAAGGCAGTGAGTGTTCGGGAGGTTCCGACAAGCAGCAAAAGCAGACAGAGTGGCTGTTGTATCCTTGCAATCTACCGGTGGTAGAAACGTGTCTGTAGAACCACGTCATAACGTCGTCTCTATGAATGTCAGCTGCGACACGCATCTCATCATTTCCAGGTGTCTTCCTCCTCTTGAGCAGCTCTAGCAGCTCGTCAAGGCGATAGTACGAGTTGCTGATGAATTCTTCATGAAGTGTTTCGTACGACCAAGTGGAAATATAATCCCCAACAGCAATGATCTTGCCGTTGGCGGTCTGGTGGCCTTTTGAACCATGGCCACTCTTGACGTTGATGCAACGCAGTCCGCTCGTAGATTGGACATATTCGCAAGGCCAGTGACCCTCGCAAAAATTCTCTAGAGCAGCATCGAGATGTGCGAGATAGAGCGGGAAGATATCTCGTGCGGTGCCTATGTATCTGTGAGTATAATGTCCGAATTACAGTCAGTAGTTTGCACCTTGGACCTACCCCGTGTCTTTTGACGCGCACAGTCTAGCATTATGCATGACGCGACCATATAACTCAACTCCTGGAATATGTGTCGGGTGTTTCTCTCGTCAAACCAGACATGCATTAGCTTTATAGCAAGCTTCAGTATATTGCCACCAAAATCGAGAGGGATAGGGCTGTTTGAGAATGATGCCCGTACGAAGTCGAAGGGGCGGTCGAGCGATGCGGCGAAATGGTCGAATGCGCATTGTAGATACGACTGTAGCTCCTCAGCGTCGAGCAACATACGTAGCTCGGTTTTCCGATCTCTGGCTATTTCACAAGCAACGGTGATACCTGTATAGAGACTCTTGATCTGAGCTTGTATGAGTGGAGGCCGTCCTTGTGTGGGAATACGAACAACCTGGAGACGTGAGTGTAAGCTATTTAAAGTAGCGCTTCTCATCTTACCCTGATTGAGCTGTAGTACGACAAAATCAGCTGCTCTACACTCTCTATCTGACGTTGACGCTCTCGCCAGAACTGAGAGTACTTCTTGAAAGTCGCGTTCTTGAACACGGTTCGTGAAAGGGATTCGAGAATGGAGAGGGTAGCAGTATCTGGGTCCCATTGACTCTCGTCGATATCGTTTTCAGACGCGTTTAAAGCAATGATAACATGTGGCAGCACAGGCTGGTTCGAAGACATTTCAAGAGCGGCAGCTGCCCATGTGACAAGCTGCTCTAGCACGCTTTCGACAACGCTGTCAACAGTTAGATGATTCCAATACATGTAACTAAGGCTCCAGAGATACTTACCGTGGGTTCTTCAACACAAACACAATCACATCGGAGAAGGTATATAGCAATCGGGGATACAGGTTGGTCACCGCGAATTCTCGACTTCGCAGGGAATTTGTATCTGCCCATCCAAGCTCACGTTCAGAGATAGACACTGGTAGGCTGCTATTTGCCCTGCCAGACTTCTTGAGTTGCCGCTTGAGTTTTGCGCTCATTGGCTCTCTCTCACCTCCGGATAAGCCCTCGCAGTCTGCGAAGAATATTGGAGCTTCGGAGATTGCCGTCACAGGGTCTGCGTAAAGGTGAACGTCTTCGGATGTAGGGTCGGTCACTCCTGTCCCCCCTACTACTGGTGTTGGCCAACTCTCATGCCCAGTCAGACGGAGATCAATCAACAATTTGATGAGGGAGCTTTTGCCGGCACCTGACTGCCCGACGAAAGATACCAGACTAGGTGTTCTTCCGTCTCGGCCAATCTGAGCACCTTTGGCACTCTACTCTTCGACTGTAGTAGACAGCAGATGGTCGTATCGACCGTAATCCTTGAAGATTGGAACGTCACCGTCTTCGGGCCGTTCGATGCCTGGCTCTTAGTACAAGTCAAACTTAAGAATAGAGAAGTACCTACCAAACCATGCTGTCTGCGCATCGTCCTCGTGTAGCTGCGTCAGAGCTTGAACATTGTTCGTCGGTACGAGCACGTTTCGAATCTTCCGGGCGAGCGCAAGATCGGTTTTCTCGTGCTTGACTTTCCCTGCAGCAAGCCGTTGCCTTCGGTGAGGTGGTTGAACCGACCAGCATGTGGGACACAGATTGACCTTGCAAACGTTGCAATACGCAAGGCCGAGATCTGACTTCTCGCAACCATCGCACTGCTCATCGTCCACTGTAGACGGGAAAGAATCGGCGCGACCGCTCGGGCCGTATGATGTGACTCGCTGAGTGCTATCTGAGTTAATTTACCACCGGTACTCGTTAGAAGAGTTCTCATACCTATTCTCCTCGTCGGAAGGACCACAAGGTCCGCCACGACTTTGCTGAAGCATCGCTAACGTTGTCGATAGGTCCTCCAAAGGTACAATCCGGGTGATACCAGCGCGCGGAAAGCGGACGACGAAGCGCTCTTATGGCAAGATGCGTGGAGTTCAGCCTTATGCATTCTGCTTGGGGGATAGCGCGATCGAACTGAACTACGAGACTGCCCGTCTTGTGCTATCTGATTTGTTGGAGAGTACCTAGTGGCGCTCGCAGTCTTATTGAATGGCGTGGTTTCAATCCTACAGTCGTTTCGGAGCTGCATCTCACGTACAGTGGTCAACCATCGACTACAAGCCCGAGTTTCTATAGAAGCTGCAAAGGCATTGAAACGCACATCCTTTTCGTGCGCTGAGTCCGGTGAGCAACGGCCTCGTAGAATACGATCACAAAGGCTTGATTTTTGAATATGGAAAGCGTTGAGGTTCGGAGGGGTACGGTCGTGGATGCACAAGTTACCTACCACCTGCTTGACCCCCAGAAGTGCGAGTCGAAGCAGACAGCCCTTGTGCAGTAAAGTCAGCATTCCATCCTCTTTTCTGCACATGTGATGCTTGGATCATTCTCCAGAAGAGTTGGCTCACAAGTTACCATCCGCGTTGCAGCTGTACAGTGACCACAAAGGTTGATGCTAATTTAGGGGCCAAGCTTGGCGATGTCTGCAAGCCAAGCACGGCCCGGCCCTGTCACCTCAGCCTTCCGCGTGACGATCTGCGTCCATCCAATCAAATGAACGAGGCTGGCGCTTCGCTAACAGTTTCATGGCGCCTACTGCTTTTCTTAGCCGCTTGCAAATACTGGATTCTTAACGGCGTCAGGGTGTACACAGTACGTGATCTTAAAAGGTTGCAAGGCATGGAGGGATTGAACTACCCAGACTCTCAGCCAAACTCTTAACCGAAGTAGAAATACCACAGGAACGTTTACTCACTACTAACCGATTATCAGGAAGTATTCCTGAGACGGACTGCTTACATGTTGTTAAAATACGTTGTCTAAAATGGTCCAGCACAACTAAATAAAATCTGTGATTGATTTCGATCCAAGCCTCTCAACTTGAGTCAATCGTCAGCCTGACAAGGCTGTGGCGGGTTAAGACCTCAACTGCGCAGCGCACGTGGTTCTTCCAAGCATCTCCAGCCTCATCGACCTGCGCGAAAATCTTAGTGAATAGTCGAGGCCAGTGCTATTTCGCCTTTTGAACAAATTGCGATCTTTTTTGAACAGTTACCAACTAGTTGGTCTGAGTACCGTTCTTTTTCTCGCTCTTTATTTCTTTTGCGCGTAAATCGAAGACGTTGTGGCTCAGGAAAGTAAACGCGGAGGATCCGTTGGTGAAGTGATAGCATGCGGACGAGATCGCACTTTTGCAGGAATACGAACATTCTCATCTTCTACAGCGCCATCTTACGTCCGCTGGACCAGCCGTCTTCTACGTGAGGATACTCCTAGGTTGCTTCGTGCAGTCAAATTCTTGCTGAAGACAGCTTTAACATATCTAGGTCTCAGTATAATAAAGCTAGACAGTCCACAAACCTAAATGCTGATTGTGTCTTGTGTTATATACTTGCACTTGTACAGAGAGGTACTTAGGAGGTACAACTGGTGTCATACGAGCTTCGGGTCTCCTATTTGCTGGTCTAGCGGCGGTGGTAGAGGCGACAAATACCTCATCGGCGTCGTCATGGAGCACGAGCGTTTGGGCAACTGCAAGAATGCTGCAGGCTTCCATGAAGTTGAGGACGCATCGTCTCTAACGCCACAAAACAGGCAGCTGCAATTGTTGCAAACAGCCGTCCGTAGGAGGTTGATGATGGTTGCAGACAATGACAGCGAAAGGCGGCGGTGGTCGAGAACGTGCAGGCAGCCCCGTTTTTCACGATTTGATTGGCTCGAATTAGTTGGAAACTGACAGAGAAACACGTGTGAGACAGTCGACGGATGTTCCGGATCCTGCCTGCATCATTTGGACGGATCTTACCTCCGAATTGTGGTCTTGCTGGGTTCAGGCAGAAGAGTAGCCAGACCCGGTGTTGGTCGGATTGATTGTGTACCTGTCAACCACCGGTCCGGCCGCTAGGTACTCGACTTGTTTCTGTGCATTGTTCATCAAAGTCAAACCAGGGTCTTGTCCGGTCACCGATTAATGCAGCGGATCCCGGTGCGCAGGCGATATGGCAACTCCGCAGTGCTGGACAAGCGATTGCGGTTTTTTGGCCTCGTGCTTCAGCGGCCGTGAATTTACCCCAGTTTACTAGTCTACTGTGTGCCGATTGCTGCAACAACGGAAACGAATAGATTGCTCGAGTCTGCGGGGATATTGAGGTTCTTCGGGTCAATGGCTTAGCGTGCCGTGGGAATAGATTGAACAAAGAAATGCAGAGGATTCGAGAAGGGTCCCTTTGGCTATCGTGCACTTGGGAAATGGCCGCGAGCGGTGGTGGGCCGAAGGCAGCAGTAATTCGGACCTGTACTCGGGTCTAAAAGGGGGAGCTGGTAGTGAAGCTCCGAGGCGCTTCATTGGGAGGCTGACGCGATCTTACGACACGGCACTGTTTCGTATCGCCACCCAGTGCGCTGCAGTGCTACAGCGGGTCACAAAGAAACTCTGAGCCAGCTGCGGCTACGCTTCGAGTATGTTTGAAGCTGCGATGGACCCTTCACTGGACAGTGCACGCAGGAGAGTGAAACGCGGGCAGACGCGGGCAGACGCGTGCCAGTGAGGGCTTCGACGTGCAAGGCCGCAGAGGAATGAGGACTGGACGTGAGGCACGTTGTGGTCTCGACGCCTCGCCTCCCCTGACGAGTCCCTGGGAGTCCCTGACTTGCCCTCTGGGGAACGGGCGGAATCCGAAGCGTACGGTAGTGAAACGGGTGGGTCGTGGGCTGGGTAGGGGACCAAGGGCGTGCGCCGCCGAGCGGTGCGCGGTATTGGCGCACTTAGTGGCACTAGATTGGCAGAGGCGTCGAACGCTCGGCTTCTTCCCAACACGGGAAGGCGCAGTCTGCAGGGGCGCAGCTGCCCTTTAGATAAAGCCAGCCCGTGAGGCCAGCTGTCCAGTTTGCCCACCACTTCAGTCTTATTGCACCCAACTCCACCCCCTAATGCAGTCCACTAAGACGCATCGACCTTTCTCGACACACTGGGGACGATGATGCCTTCTACCGACTTTTTCTCTGAGACCATGACCACACCAGCAATGATGGCCTCGGGTCCTCTCACCCCGCCATCGACCGACTCGGCACCCACCACCATCAAGATGGAGGACCTCCACGTCCCCTACAGCACGCCGTCACCAGCGCCATCATCCTTGTACACATCAGAGCCCCCTACACAGACGCCGGCTCCGTCGACATCAGAAAGCAAGCCCGTCAAGAAGCGGAAATCGTGGGGCCAGGTGCTCCCCGAGCCCAAGACCAGCCTGCCACCCCGCAAGCGAGCCAAGACCGAGGACGAGAAGGAGCAGCGACGCATTGAGCGTGTGAAGCGCAACCGCCTCGCCGCCCACAACTCACGTGAGCGCAAGCGCCAAGAGACCGAGCACCTTCAACAACAAAAAGATGCACTCGAGGCCGAGATGAACGCACTCCGCGCAAAGGCCGCCAAGAGCGACAAGCTGGAGGCCGAGCTTAAGCGCTGGCACGACAAGTACCCAGCCGACGTCTCTGAGCTCTCGGACATAACCTTCAGCTTCACAGAGGCTGCCGATACCATCAATCCCGCACAATCCCTGGCGAACTTCCCCTCCCCTGAATCCATGGACTCGATGGACTCTCCAAGAGATTCTTCCTGCCAGCCTGAGACACCCGCCTCGACCTTCGAGGCCACTCCCGAATTCGACTTGACACAATATCCTGCTGCGATGTTGTGCGACCTGCAGTGTCAGTCGATTTCGGGCATGGCCTCCCCCATGGCGGCGATCCTTGCCTATCTTACTCTCTTCAACCTCTACATTCAGTCGATGAAAAGCCTGTTGTTCTCGACAACCTCTTCGACTTCGACCAGTTCCCTGAAGGCTCTCTCTCAGTGGAACCCAGCACTGGCATGGCTCATCACGATGATTTCTTCGGAGCAGGCTTCTTTGGCTCCAGCTCAACTTCAAACTATCACGGCCTTTCTGACGGCTTTGATGCAAAGTTCTCTGACATGCAGAGTGCCTCTGGCGCACCTTTTGGTTGCGACGAGGTTCTCGCAGCAGACAACTAGCTTCGAGAATGTCATCAGGCCTGGTAGCGAGAAGAGCGAGACCGGGTCCCTAGATGACGTCCGAAGATCACGACTGATGAGATCTTGTAGACTTAGACAATTGGGTCGGCGTAAGGGTGTACAATCATGGAGGCTGGATGCAAAGCGTCCATGGGCGACAACAGAAGGGCAGTGGGTTGGATTCGGTTTAACACGGCGTCACACGGAGTTATAGTCGTGTACCAATATTGTCTTGAGACTTGGTATATCTCCTGGATATCGTTTGCAGACAAGTTGCACACCAAGGGCTGGTGCCTTCATATGTAGCCAAACAAATCAAGCTCTCACCAACACGCTCAACATCCACATCCACATCCACACCCGCTCAAAAACATTCAAGTTCTACATGCTAACCACCCCTCGCAACATTCGACTCCCGGATCCCACGGCCTCAACATCCCACCTACCCCGCAGTGACATCGTCCCTCGAATTTCTGGCTGTTTCTGTGGGTCTTCGTTTAGGCAGCGCCCAGCGCCAGCGGCCAGCCATCGCGAGTGCGACGCCGTTTTACTATGCGCGCTGACGCCAGCCCGCTGTAGCGCGTTCTTTTAGCCTACCACTCCCTGATTGTCAGCCCAGCCCCGCCCCGCTTTTACGAGAGTGTGTCATGTCAGCAAGTAAGAATAGACTGGCTCCGTTCGTGTGCGTTCAGATGCCGTTTCCCTCTTTGCTTTCGGTGTGGATGGAAGGTGAGATGGGATGGGAGGGTCTGTGGGTGTGGTTGGATGACTAAAGAGCCGAGAAAAGGGTTCTCGGTCGTGGTTTCGATCGTAGGGTCGTTGCGATTGTTTGCTCTCTCCTGCAGGTGGAACATTGCACATTGCGTTTTGTATTCAACATCGTCGTCGCATCGAGATCGTGTAACCGCGGATATTGTAACGCGCCAACACCACGAAACCATCACGACACTGTCACGGCGCTGTCACGCCAAAGGCAAACGTTCCTTGCATCATGAAATTGTTCCATTCATTATCATAGCGCGGGTTTCATCCCTTGCTTGCAGGAGTATCGTCGATATCGCTCCTTGCATCCTCTCTTCCTTCGTTTGCCAAAGGTCGCAGAGGTGACTAGTTCGCCCATCCATCCCTGGGGAAAGGAAGAGAACTTAATCCTTCTTGGGCGCGTCGCCGGCAACGGTGGGTTCCGCCTGGTCGGCCTTGTTGCCGCCGCCGCTGGCATTGAGACCCTCAAGAGCTGCGTCGTGTTAGCATGCACTTCTTTCTCAGCGTGTGGTTGGGGAGAAGTACCAGCGCCCTTCTCGATCTCGGGCATGGGGGCGATGTTGTTCTTGGCGTGCTCAGGCTGCGCGGGGGCCTGGTAGTAGGTTGTTAGTGCTCTGAGGTGCGAATGAGGTTGTGCTTAGGTACGTACATCGCCAGCGCCATGGACAATGTTCTGACCCTCGATGGGGCCGTTGTCGCTGGAACCGTCTCCGTTGCGGGGCATTGTGGTTGATTAGAGAGGTTGTTTGGTGGTTGGGGAATTTGCAAATGTGCAGTTGGTGGTATGATGATTGTTAGTCGAGGGGCATTTTGAATGTTATATAGTCGTGATCGATCGTCGCTGTTTGCAAAGTGCACTGTGGGTTATGACGTCGTGCGCGTCATGGTGGTACGCCCTGACGATCGCAACGCATCTTTTGGAGGGGCATTGCAGCGGGTACCTGAGTTGAGCACGCGATGATTGGAATCTATACGTTGTAAAGCGGCAGAGTGGCGGGCAGCGGTGTAGGAGTACGTTGCTTGTCATCGATCATCGAAGTCGTTCATCTAGCCAAAGCCTGTTGTACAGCAAATGCCAGAGCGCCAGGCGCTTTGCTCCAACACACCCCTCACGAACAAACACTTAGCACCGATCAAGCAATTTCAATGCCTCGACCTTTGCGCTCGTTGGCCGTCCCTCCATCAACTCTGCCAGTACCATGCCTGTGCCGGGCGCGTGAGATATTCCCCATGCGCCGTGCCCAGCGGCGATGAATACCCCTCCATCGCCTCCACCTCTTGTCTTGACACCCCCAAGCTTCTCATCCGGTATCCGTGACACCAGTGGCCGGCCGCTGGAAGTCACAGGTCGAAAGCACTGTCAAAGTCAGCTCACAAGCCAGACAAAAAAAGCTACCCAAGACTCACCAGTCCCTGCCGTAGGACCTGTATCTCCCTACCAGCTCCCTTGTCCACCATCATAGCCCTCGCGCAGCTCTTCAGCTGCGCAATCGCCTTCTCGCTCGCCACCACATCCGTCGCTACATCCGGCAGCGGTATAGTCGTACTGTTCAGTCCAGCCAGATATAGCTCCCCGCCTACCCGCGCAAACCACTCTGGCGAGAAACCCAGCGTGTCTGTTGCAAAGACCGCGTGACACACCTCTTTGTCCAGCCCTTGCGGGTTGAAGAACGGATTGCGCACGAGTAGCGAATGGCCCGCAAGCGACGAGACGGGGATACGAGTCTGGGCTTTTGGGAAAAGGGTTGCGAAGACGCGAGGCGACCAGGCGCCGCAGGTGATAAGGAGGCGTGTGCATGGTACTGTGTGCTGTCAGGTGTGCTCGCACATCGAGTGTGGTTTCACAGCTTACAGTCTTGCGGCTCTTTGTCCAGACTGCTTACCACTCTCACTCCACTCAACACGCCTTTCGCATCTCGCAGCACTTCTGTCGCGCTTGCTGGATGTATGACTTTAACCCCCCTCTCCTCAACGCTGCTCTTCAGCCACTTGCAGAACCTGAGCGGGTCAATCTGCGCTGTCGTGCCGTCTCTGCTGATGACCTCCATAATCCCGTCTTTGGTCCTGCGCAGCCACTCTGGGCCAGCTACATCTTCTTCCCAGGGGCGGTTTCGATTCGCAAGCTGCGCGCGCGACGTGCCATTCTCAAGCCAATCCTCGCCGCTGCCAGAAATAGCAGACTCGGAGTCCTGCGAGAGAGAAATGCCGGTGGATTGCGAGTAGCCCCAAGTCTGCCTCCCGTTGTGTTTCTCAGCAAGGCTCTTGTGCAGTCCGAACGAGAGCGCGCCCAGCGAGGCTACAGAAGGCGCAAACCCTGTGCAATCACAAGTCAATCAGCCGCGTTCTTCAACTCTACCACATACACACACAGAACTTTTGACGTGTGTAGCATGCAAGACGTACAATCTTGTGCGCAAAACCCCGCGGCGAGTCCACTCGCACAGTGGAACAGCTCGGGACTGCTATCGACAAGACATATCGACCGTGGTCTTGTGTTCCCACTCTCACACAAAAAGTACGCGGCGCTGAGCCCGATAATCCCACTGCCCAGGATAACCGTGTGCGGCTCTGTCGGCGACGTCGATGTGGAGCCGTGACCATGGACGTTGGGAACAATAAGCGATGGCATGGTTGGGGCGGGAGGGGAGGTGGGGGTCTCCGTTTCTGACCAATTGAACGAACGCCCTCACGAAAACCAAATTCAAGAGTCAAAACACAAGTCGTGAACAAACCTCATGCTTATTATACCCAAGAACAGCGCAGTAAAGGCGGGACACTGCTCCCCGCTCGTCAACCCACCAAGATCTGCTCGTGTAGCGGCAACAAGGCTTCGCTTGCAGTCTTTGTTGGTACATAGCTTGTTCAGATCCTTCCCTCCCCCCTCAGAATATGGCCATATTGTCAGGCCATGTGGGCTCACTTGCTGCATGGCGGGGCCCTACCCGCAGTTGCCACACTTGAACTGGAAACGACTCGTACGACAACCTTGAACGTACGTTCCAAAGCGCTTCTTTCGTAGGGTCTTCACTTGCGCAAGCGGTATAGGACCAATAGTATTGCTCGGGTGTGCATGCAGGCAGGATGCAAGCATCGTGTCAAGTGCTGTGGGTCGCACCGTCGGATGACCTGCACATCGTTCGAGAAGTGCATGCAGCTTACGAAACCTCCTATGAGGGTACCACCAATTCAAGAATATCTCTGTTCAAGCTACTGTGTGCCAGCTATTACTGTCGGTGTTGTTCCTGTTTATCCAGACTGTCTCGTTACACCGACCTTGCCGAGCGAACGCAACATATGGACCAGCCAATGCCATGACCGCAAACGCGTCCCGGCATGTGTAAGAATGAGACACCCCGTTTTTGTACCATCAAAAAAATCATGAGCTGATCTTAGGTCCCTTTGTCGCGGATAGATGGACGCCTTCGCCAGTATCGTTGCTGCTGCTACTTGGCACCCGCTCGCTGGGCGGGTAGGCGGACGCGTGACATATCGACTCCAGACTCTCGTAGTTGTACTTCTCGTTGGCGAAGAGCAGAGATGGCTTGATCAGTTGATGATTGGATTGCACGCAAATGCCTCTCGTGCCCTCGCCAGGTTCGCAAGGTGTTATGGGAAGAGTGGCATCATGTCCATAGCCGGTGCCGTCATACAAACCTGTGTGCCGGCCCCAGGCGCTCTCAACAGGTGTGCGATGACAAGACTCGTTCGGATGACCGCAAGCCATATACGCGGGGTTGGTGCCGAGACTGTTCGCATTCCCTGTCCCACTGTGCTCTTCTGAAAATGCGAGAGCCAAATTATTGATGGAATCTCCCGACTGAAAGGATTGACTGGAACTGCAGTGTTCGTCTGTGGAGTCTGGCGCGGGCTGACTGATGCTGGCATCCCAAAGTTCATCCACCACTGAATCGTTCCTGATCCGGTCCTGTGTTTCTTCGTCTTGCTGCTTGAGGCGAAATGGCAGCATCTGATGGTGCTGTGGAACATTGAGAGTGCGCGTCTTGTCGTTCAAGTTTTGGGCTTGCTGCATACGGCGGAGTGCTCGGGTTTGGGGTCGAGGCATGTCCTGCGTACGTATGGTGTCGTGCAATTTTGTGTTCTCATACTCGCGCCTCAATTCCTTGGTGGGGTCCTGGCTAGCCCTCTGAGCATATGTTCTACCGTCGCTGGAAGGCTCAGTCTCGCTGTGGGCAGCCTCATTGTGATTGGCAGCGAGCTCGAGGCAAGCTAGCCCATTCAACACATCTGCATCGTCCATCCGTGATCCATCATCGGTAGAAATGTCAAAGTAGCCTCGAATCTGCCGACCAGTCTGCAAGGATGTCACAGAAGGTGGCAATGTGACGAGAGTATTGTCGATGTCCTCAAGGGAAAAATTCGTCCCAGGCAAAGGAGTAAGAACAGGAGTAGATGGCACGTTTCTCTCCGTTGGCGTAGGGCTCGCATCTTTCCGGGGCAATACCTGATTAGCAGGATCTCTAATGAAGGCTTTTTGCAAGGGTCCAGGCGTAACTGGAATAGTTCCAGCCGGCAGGTCAGATGGTGAAGAAGACATGTTGTATGGGCAAGTCCGTCTCGCTGAGCCAGGAATCGTCATTGGTGATGAGTGCTGAACCTCCATACTGGATCCAGATGCAGAACGATTGTGCATTCGGAGCTCAAAGATTGGTTGGTCTGGGGGCGACCGCTCGAAGTTGAGTGTGAGCGACGGTGATGTGTGCGACAGCCTCGTGCACGAGTCCTAACAATGTTAGAATAGCCTGGGCGGTTGTTTTGACCTTGGACGCCCACTTCTTTTCCAAGAAATTCAGCGCCTTGCTTCGTCTTGCTTGGGCTTGAGCGAAGACTTCGCAGGGAACGAAGGCTTCGCAGTGACCCAAGCAGTCTATTGCGCCTCGAAGGACTGCCTCTACCCGGAGAGGGCTTGCAACGCTCAACGGTGACTCCAAAGTCGTCGAGATCGCAATCGTCGATATCACCTCCAGGGAGGGTGGAGTAGGAAGATGACTCGCATCGCGTTGCTGTGCCCCTGCGCAACAATCAGCCTGGGTTTTCAACACTCACTGCGGTACCCACTTGGTGGAAGGCAAGTTGTTCAGATGTTCGAAAGAATAAAGTCCAGGAAAGCTCTTCTTCGCACGGACATTGAGGCGTTGAAAGACCATTTTTGCTCACTGATGCTGTGTTGGTCTGGTTTAGTCTGGAGAAACGTGGCTGCGGTGGGTAGAACGGCATGCGGATGCAATGCACTACGACAAAAGTCACTCGTGTCATTCTCCAGGCGTTTCTGGGTAATAAACAAGGTCTTGCTGAAGACGGGAAACCAAGCAAGTGCCGTTGATGGAACGAGGAAAGCAAGTACAGCGTCCACCACCAGAGGCAGCATCGACTTGAGAAGACCCACAAGAGAACCCATGAAGTCTAAACGCCACCTATTCGTGAAGCAGACAAACTCCGTTTGGTGAATCTTTAGTTCTAGTACATCAATGGCAGGAGCCTGGACCGCCGTTGTATCAACGCGTAGTGGTGCATCTTGATTTAATGCTCGTCTTCAAAACCGCGCCTGCAGGACTAATTTCCGGAGGCAACCGAAAACGAGAGACAGCTACAGATAGAAATCGCGAGACATGGCGATAGCTGTTGGCGCACGTGACAAGCTTGATACCTGTTTTGGACTAGACTTAACACGTACGAGAAGGAAGTCGCGAAGCTCGTCGCGAGGCATGCACACCACCAAACGACTGAATTGTCTTCCACTACAAGATTCCTAGCGTCGCTCTGCTACACAAGCTGCGCTCAGCTCAACAATCAAGGAGCAGACGCCAAGCAAGAGACCCCACAGTTGATCTGCAATGGCGCGCGGCCGGCCATCACGAGCTGCAGCTCGTCGCAGCACGCCTGCGCGTAGCGCGACACCGCAACAAGACAGCGACGTAGACATGGAGGAAGTCGTGGAGTCGCGCGTAGAATCGCCCAAAGAGGAGGAGGAAGAGGAAGACGCCGAGTCGGCAGCACAGGAAAATGACGAGGAAGAGGCTGCCTCTGAGCGCTCCCCCTCCCCAGCAATTGTACAACAGTTTCCGCGCAAGAAGCGACTGGGACGCCCCCCCAAGAACAGGCCGCCGGACTGGAACCAGGATGTCGAAAACGTCTCCGAGGGCGGCACACCCATCAAGCGCAAGCGAGGGCGACCGGCTGGTGGAGGTCGAGGGCGCCCGCCGAAGGGTGGTCCGTCGCACACAACGCGCGTACCCATTGACAAGGAGGGCAACATGATGGACGTCATCAACGACGAGGTCGACCTGCCCGAGGATGCAGAGGGCGAGGAGAAGGTCGACAAGATGGGCAACCTGCAGGGCGGCCGAGACTACCGCGTGCGCATCTTCACCATCAAGGGTAGAGGGGACCGGCAATATATGCTCTCGACCGAGCCTGCCCGTTGTTGCGGCTTCAGGGACAGTTATCTGTTCTTCACCAAGCACATGCAGCTCTACAAGATCATCATTGACGACGCCGAAAAGCGCGACCTTATTGACCGTGAGATCATCCCGCACTCGTACAAGGGTCGCGCAATCGGTGTTGTGACCGCACGCTCCGTCTTCCGAGAGTTTGGCGCCCGTATCATCATCGGCGGCAAGCGCATCATTGACGACTACTATGTGACCGCCGCACGAGAACGGGGCGACGTCGAGGGCGAGCTCGCAGATCCGAACGACCGTCTTCCAGCACCAGGCGAGCCATACAACAAGAACCAGTACGTTGCATGGCATGGCGCCAGTAGCGTCTATCACACCGGCGTGCCCAGCGTACCCACAGCGAGCGGCAAGCCTGCGCCCGGGAAGCGGAAGGTCAACATCACATCTGCAAACTGGCAGTTTGAGCACGGCCGAGCAGCGAGGTACGTTGCTAATTCCTATTCCTTCCAAAGATTGATTCATACACTAACAAACACAGCCGCTTCAACACCTCGCTTTCTGCCCTCCGCCGCGCAAACCTAGCCAATGGTGTCTACGATCCACACACGAACCTGATGTGCTACCCAAAAACGACGCAACCCACCCATGCACGCTGGGACCGTGTCCCTCTTGCAGAGACAGACGTCCCTCCTATTGTCGCACGCAAATATCTGATCGTCGACAAGGTGTTCCAGCAACCGCCCTTCGCAGGGTTAGGCATACCGGGTCCGGACGCCGACTACATCGATGTTGGCACCAACGGCCTGCCAAACCTTGCCGACGAGGATCTAGCGGAAATGAAGCCCGACGAGCGCGAGGCTTTCGAGCACTTGAAGAGCGAGGAACGCGAGTGGAGAAGCCAGTGGCGTGGCGAGACGACTGACGGCGCGAGATCAAAGCCGAAAATAGGATTCGTTGGTGTTCCTGTGTAAAAAGCAAGCCTGGTTGTCGCAAGTACGACTGTATCGTTGAAAACGGATCGAAACCATGCGTCCGGAGTAAGGTGATAGACGCAACGAGACATGTACAAGGCCGCGCCCGAAGGAGTTTGGAGTGGATTTGCTTTTTGCCAGCTCGGTGATGAGAGAACCATGGACCTATGATTTATACCACTAACTTGGACCAAACCAAGCGCAGGAATAGTTTAATATAAGAAAGTGCTATTCTGACGTGTTTTGCCCTTCGTCTTGGCGGACTTGCAGAGACTGAGGAGGAGAGACGTTTGAATACACGTCTCAGGTTCTGAACTGCGTACTACACCATCTTTCACAGTCGACTGCATACGCGCAAACTTCGTGTCTGCCAGACGATGCAGTGTGTTTATCCAGTGACTTTGTCAATGACTTGTCTTCACAGTAACGGTGGAGTGGGGGCAGGGGGGCGAAACAACGAAAGAGAGGGAATAGAAACAAACAATATTTCCATTACACTAACGCAAGACAGTCCAACACCAACACCAACACGCATTTGCAAACTCCAAAATAGGAAAAAGAAAAAAACAGTCGGAAAACCCCCGCTGACCTTACGCCCAAATACAAAACCGGTGCACCTAATGTACACCTAAGCCAGCCCTTCAAGTTCCGTTCTTACCCCCTCCACCAACCTCTCTGCATCCTCCAACCCCAACATCTCAGTCGGTGCAAAGATACCGACATCCAACTGCCCACCACGAATCGTAGCTTCGACATCAATCGCATGCTGCCGCGTATTAGCCTTGCACCTATCGACTCGCTCTTGGGAAGTATCGGGACTTACAAGATACGCTCTATTGACACGCTCATTCAGTACTTCCTCCGGTGCACTCCAGTTGCTTTCGTCCAGCTCGGTGACTCTGCTGACAGATTCCTGCCATTCGTTTCTCTGCGTGATGTGCACCTGGTCTTCGCTTGGCGTGGGCGTGTCTTCGGGCTCGGGCAGACTGAGGACGTTGACGAAAGTGTCGACTTTGATGCCGGTCCATTCACTGATCTCGTACAGGCTGGCTGTGGCGTTCGCTGGGTTGCTGATGGCTTGGATGTCGGCCTGGATCTGCGCCGCGATGTCTAAGGGTGGAGTGCCGAGTGGCGACTGAATGCGTAGTGGGAGGAGGTTGACGGTGGGTATGGCGGCCGTAGGGAGGTTGTCGATGGGGAGCGAGCGGTTTGCGAGATAGATACCGAGGACGACGTCTTGATCATCTGAGGTATCTGCTCTTGCGGCGTAAATCTTGGCAAAAGCGGCGAGGAAGAGGCATTGTGTTGAGATGCCGTGTTGACGACCAGTGCTTTCCAACATTGATGTCTGCAAGAGACTTGGTTTGAAGAGCTCTGATCTTGACTTCCGTGCGCTCTCCCCTCTGCCCTCGTACTGCGTGTTGGCACCCATCAGGTATTTCGTCCAGAACTCCTTTCTACTTGATATCGCATACGATGCGTGCGCAACGGCAAGGTACTCCTCAAGCCCATGATCTGGTGCAGACACTGATGCACCGTTGCAGATATCCTGAAATTGTTGCATCAAAAGAGGCAGACTCACACCGTCGTACAGGGCATGATGAATCTTCAGCTTGAGCGCCCAGCCTGTCGAGGTCTGTGAAATGAAGAGATGTACCCAGGGTTGCTTCGCTGCGATTTGAGTTATTGTACGGGCCGCAGTCTTCTTGTCTTGACCAGTGATGTTGGTCAGCGAAGCATCCGCTCTCTTCAGGATGATCTGGACGTATGGTAATCCGCTGTGAGCAGTCGAAACAATCTGTGTGCGAAGAATCGTGTTTGCTGTGACGAGATCTTGCCACGACTTTTGCAACATTTCGAAATTTCCAGGGCCCTCCAAATCGTAGACAAACTCTGGATAGAAATTCTCGCCCTTGGTGTTGAGCCACATGGAGAGCATGTAAATCTGGCCCGGAGTGACGGGTAAGATGCGATCGACTTGTGTAGCGTCAATGACAGTATGAATAAGAGTTCTCTGCTGATCAAGTCTGCCCTGAGTCTCTCTAATGATAGATTTCCACTCGGTTTCTTGATCCGATGTAGACGTCACGTGCTTGTCAGCCACTTCAGCTATCTTCTTTATAGTGCCAGCTTTGAGCATTTCGCCGACACTTAAGGTGATACCTTGCTTCCGCAGGATAGAGGATACCTTGATGGCACTGATTGAATCTAGGCCAATGTGGAAAATTGACATGCCTTGTGCAATGTTCTCCTCGGGCATCTGGGCAACCAAAGCTAGGGCTTGTCGAACTCTTTGGGCTGTTTTTGACAGTGGTGCTTCCATGGAAAGGCTCTGGTTCTCGTCTTTATGCTCGTCATCTGTCGCATGTGTACGCCCCTCTTCGAAAATCGGCAAGCCGCACACCGATGTTCCTTGTGGCGTTGATTGAATACTCGGACTGTTGGGATGCTCGATGATGCTGTAAAGCACCTCGTCCAGTCTTTTCAGCAAAAGCTGGGCTCCGTCGCGTGACATCACCTCCTCTTTGACTGCACAACGCCATTTCAAGTTCCCATTGACGGTTTCCATCTCTACGCAGATAGGGTACTCAGTATCGCTTTGGCCTTCTACACTCTTGTAAAGCCTGTCTCTCGTGCTGGATTGTTCCTCGACAGTCTTCTGGTATATGAACAGGCTGTCGAAAAGCTTGCCTTGAGCATCTGCCAGAGCCGCCGCCTTCCGAAGGGGGAAATGCTGCCACTGCTTGATGTTGTTGAAGTTGTCTTGCACATACTGCAACATTTCCAGCCGTGAACCATGAAGCACTGTGCGGATTGCGACAGTATTCATGGTTGGGAAGAGCAATTGTGATCTTACATCATCGTCGCGACCGGACAGTATGCAGCCAAAGGTAACGTCCAACGAGCCAACATAAGAAGCCAGCGTAAGGGCAAAGACGGTCTGGCCTAGGGTCTGTAACGATACCTTGCTATTTTTGGCGAAATATGCAATGTGTGACAATCCCATATCGCTCGCGTGTTCCATTCGATAGACCTCTCTTGCCTCCTTGGAATCAATTTGACGGCGAGGAAAAAGACTTGGTTTCAGGCCGGTCAAGTAGTCTTGCCAAAAGCCAGCGGCATCGGAGCCTGAGCCGGATATTATATCAGCTAAGGCGGCTTCGTAGCTAGGCCGAGGGGTGTATTGTCCATGATAAGCTGCGTGGACAGCGTTGTGGAGTAGAACAAGGGACCAGCCGTCATAGAGCGCGTGAGCTATCGACAAGATCTGGTAGCTGGTTTTGGGTGTCTCCAGAAGTGTGATCTTGACAGGAGGGTCTAGAGTCTTTGTTTGTACTGCTGCCCGGCGTATGTCCTCCAAAATGACAGGGAAATTCGGTCTCCTGTCATTTTCGAGCTTCGTCCGCTCCGTCCACAATTCAAATGGCCGCTGATTGACAACAACTTGTGCAAAGGATCCATCTATCTGTGGATCGTCAACCTCAACGAACGTCGTACGCAAGATTGGTGTTGACTCGATGACCGTGTGCCATGCTTTTTGCAGTCTGTCGATATCGGTGCCTGCAGCCAGCTCTGCAACGTCGAAGTTGTAGTATCTTGTGTAGTCTGAGGCGATCATTTCAGCCACCATAGCTTCCTGTAGCGGTGTAAGAGGTAGCACGTTGTTGATGTCGCTCGAGTCTACACTGTGTTGGTCGACGTAACGACGCAGTTCTTTCTTGCGCGAAGCAAAACCTGTCTCGCTTTGTGGTTTGTCAATTTGCTCACTTGTGACGTTTTTGAGCATGTTCTTGATGGTGAGACCTCGCATGATGCCGCTGACAGGCATATTGACGCCGCGTCTTTTGAGTCTCGAGGACAATTTAATCGCATCAATGCTGTCCAGGCCTAACTCAAAGATGGACATTGACTCATAAACCTCGACAGTTTCGACACCAGTGAGGCTGGCGATCTCTTCTCTGATCGTGCTAGCGTTCTCTGTCCACTCAAATTCTGTCGTGTCGTTCAAGCCATTCGTGTTAGGCTCTCCATCTACCACACCATTTAGGTTGCTCTCGTTTGTGCTGATGAGCTCTTCCAATACAGTTGAAGGATCCTTCAATGCGCTCATAAGGGCTTCTTCGAAACGATTGAGAAGCTCGTTTGAAGTCTTCGCACTGGAGACGTGACCTTGAGTTACCAAAGTAAGCTTGAATCCATAGTCGCTCTTTTGTTCGATCTCGAATGCTAAGGGGTAGTCTGCCGTGGTGTCGTCGTCCAACAACGTCCACGAAGCATTGTTACTCCACCAGTCTGACTCAGTTTGCGCGACTTGATAAACAAACAAGGTCTCGAAGAGAGGTCGATTGGCGCTCCTCCTGCACCATCTCATGATTTCGCGGAGTGGGGTGTGTTGATGCGGAAAAGCCTCAGTGTTGAAGTCGTGTGCTCTGGTGATAATCGAAGCCCAAGTGTCACCACCCCGAGTGCGCTGTTGGTAAGGGATAGTGTTGAACATGGGTCCGATGACGCGATCGGCATATTCGAGATCGAAACTTCGACCGGAGACTACCATACCTGTGGTGATAGGGGCGTGTACTTGTTGCTGCAGCGTATACACCCAGCAAGCTTGAGCAATAGCCTGGGCTGTGACGTTGAGACTCTTCCTGATTGTATCATATGCTGAAATTGAGTTAAGGTCTCGCGTAACTATGACGGTGCTTTGGGTAGGCTGCTCTGTCAACGATGGAAGCGATTTCGACGTGAGGTTTGTGAGATGCCTCTCCCAAAATTCTCTCACACCTTCAGCAACTCGTAATGGACCATGCGCAAGAGCTTCGTGGAAAGACGGAACATCCCGTACTTCGAGCTCTGCGCCTTCGTACATTCTCCATATCTTTTCAAACAGCAGCTCAATGCTATTACCGTCATACAGTCCATGGAACATGTGTACGATGAGCAATTGCGTTCCTGATTCACCCACAAGATGGACTTCAAATGGTCTAATGAGCTCAGCCTGATTTGCTTCTAGCCAATCTCGTCGAAGCTTCTGTAGATACTTCGGTACCGATGCATGTTCGACATTGTGTTCGGTCCAGGGTAACGGAACTCCCTGCAGAACTGCTTGTACGTAACCGTCACTCGTATTCACAAATGTGGTTCGCAATATCTGTTCGCTCTGGAAGACTGCATCATAAGAGGATCGCAGCCGAGAGGTGTTGACATCCCAGCTGAGTTCGAACTTGAAAACGTTGAAATACAAGCCATAGTCGCTGTCCAGGTAGCGAGCAATCATGCCTTGTTGGAGGGGCGTACAGGGAGCAAGCGCTTCGATGTCAAGTATGTCCTTACCCAGCGATCGAGCCACTATGCGTCGGTAGCGGTGTTGTGTAGCAGCGATGGTTTGTTGTGCAGCTATTAGCGAATCACGATTGACTACGTTCGAGCTTGACGTAGAGAGCACTCTGGCAAGCTGACCAACGGTCGGATGCTTCATGAGTATAGCGGCAGTGGTTTGCAAGTAACCGGCTTGTCTCAGAGCTCGAGAAACCCCGATAACAGAGATTGAATCCATACCTAGCTCATAGAAGCTGGAGGTTTTCTCTATAGCGTTTTCGTCAAGGTCCAAAGCTTTGGCTAGAGTGTGGCGGAGCTTCTCTTCTTGCTTTGACCAGACGCCTTCCATCCCATTCGACGTCGCGGATAGTTGTTGCAGATCACTACTTGACAACGCTTCGTAGATCTGTTTGAGCTTCTTTCCATCGGCCTTATTGTTGACATTCAGAGGCATTGAAGCTAGCGGGATGAAGTGTGTCGGTACCATGTAAGGGGGCAGTTTGTCACAACATGCTTCTTTTGCTCCGCCTAGCCTTGTAGCTTCCACCAGAAGTACTGTTGGTTCGCGAGAAGGTTTGTTTCCAACGGCCACAAACGCGACGAGTTGATCTTTTTGCTGCTTGGGATGCTTGAGGACCAAAGTCGCCACATCTGAAAAGTCTCTGCTTGATTGTTTGATGACCGAATTGATCTCGCCGATCTCAAGTCGCTGGCCACGCAGTTTTACTTGATCGTCTGCGCGGCCGAGAAAATCAAATGCTCCGTCGTACAAGATTCTTACGAGGTCTCCGGTTCGATAAACTCTTTCTCCAAAGCGACCGAGGTATGCAAATCGCTCCTTAGTGAGCTCTGGGCGGTTGAGGTAGCCCTTGCCCACAAGTCTGCCTGAGACACAGAGCTCGCCGACTCCGCCTCGGAGTACAGGGACGTCGGAACCGGGCCTAAGGACGTATGATCCCACGTTGTCGAACTGAGGCCCAATGTTGGAGGGCTTGCCATTTGCGGGGACGCGAGGATACATGGTACATCCAATTGTAGCTTCAGTGGGTCCGTAGCCGTTGTAGATGACGGCGTTTGGACCCCAAGCATCCAAAATTTCCTGCTTCAAACTCTCCCCTCCGGTAATGAAGATACCCTTGCATAAGCTTGGCACGTCATCGGGGTGTAGTATCTGGGCCAGACTTGGTGTGAGATCGATATGCGTAATGTTGAGTACCCGAATGGAGTTCGCAATGTCCTCGAAAATAATATCTCTCGGTGCTGATACAACGCAGATACCGACTGACCAGCTCCAATACTGCTCGAGTATTGAGACGTCGAAGTGAAAAGACGCGAATTGCAACCAGCGCGAGGTTTCATCCCAATGGCCAGCAAACAGTCGTTGAAAAGCAAGCATCGCTTGTACCGCATTATCGTGGGTCAACTCACACCCCTTAGGTGTTCCGGTTGTGCCGCTGGTATACAGACAATAGCTGCGATCTTGAGGGTCAATGTCTCTCTCAAGTGGAGGTTTCGATGCTGCGAAGTCGTGCGTAGCAGTCTTGTCAAGGTCAATAACTGGCACTTTGATGGTCCCGTCAAATTTCGTGGACTGTGTACTCATGGAGAGCATAATTTGAGCACCAGAGTCCTCAACAATAAATGCTTGACGTGCGATTGGCGCACTGGGATCAATGGCGACGAATGCACAACCAGCTTTCAATATGCCTAGCATTGCAAAAGACGCTTCTGGGCACTTGTCGAAGCACGCGCCAACAAGTGCTCCTGGCCGGACGCCGTGCGATAGCAACATGTGTGCGATCCTGTTGCCTTCTGTATCAAGCTCACGGTAGGTCCATGTCTTGCTAATGAGGTGATCGTCATGTATGGAGCTCGCAAACTCAAAAGAGATGCGATCAGGATGTAGATTAGCGGTGAACTCGACAAACTCATGCAACAGCCTGACCTCAGACGGAAGGGTTGGCTCCTTCGCCGGAGTGATCGAGTATAGTGACTGATTCAGTAGAGAACCTGACGCATCGATGCTCTCGGGCAAGACAAAACTGCGCATAGCATGGTCGAGCTGATCAAGGAGCAGCTTTGCCTGCTCTGACGGAATGACGTGTGGCAAGTAAGTAAGCCGATACTCCAGGACCGCTTGTTTCAGTTCGAGCTCAATCGAAATTGGGTATTCTGTTGTTGCTTTCTCTTCCGTGACTGTCCACAGATCGTTCTGCTGGCCATCTTCTGTGCTTTTCTGGAAAGCAAACAGTGAGTCGAACAAGGACTCGTTCGACATTCCCATCAACTTCTGGATCTTGCTGAGTGGCGTAAACTGATGCTGATGCAGTTCTGCATTAAGTGCCATGACTGATTTAAGATTTGCCATCTTGTTGGCGGTTACCGTGCATGGGAACGGCACAGTGTTGATGCAAGGAAATGCAGCGTTGTTAGACAATTCTGAGGTTCGGCCTGACAATACAACACCAATGGTTACGCTCTCCTCACCAGTGTATGCTGATAATATTGAAGACCAGCTCGCGATGCCAGCCGCTTGTAACGTAATGTTTGCTGCGCGACAGCCATAATCAATCTCGGTAGTAGACATCGATGAGGGTCTTGTTAGTACAATGGGATGCCTAAGCTCATACCGCAAAGGCGACACGTTTGGAAAGCGGGATGCGACTGCTTTGTTTCCCAAATTCGTCCAGAAACTCTCGGCCAGGTCATGCTCATCCATGTGAAAGTACAGAAGCTGGCCGAGCACCGGCTCGAGAGGCGGACTTTCCCCTTGTGGTTGACCTTTATAGTTTGCCAAGACATTGTCGAAGATCAGTCGCAAGCTGTGTGCATCAAACAGCGCATGAAAAATTGACAGATCAAGGAGAAGGTACTTTTCAGCAGTGATTAACCGGATGTCCCACATGGGTTGATGAAGCTGTGTAAGGGCTTTGCGCTGCAGGTTGCGCAGCCTCTTCATTGCCAGCTCTGTGTCGCAATTAGATCCTTCGGACCACGGTAAGTTCACCGAATCCGATCTGAATTGCACCATTGCAAAAGTGTTCTGCCCATCCTTGATTTGGGCAAATCCAACTCGTAGTATCGGATGTTGCATCATTGTCATCGCCCAGGCATCCTTCAGTCTGGCAGTGTCCACGTCGAGGCTCCGTAGACGGAGACGTAGATAGTTAAAATAGACAGTGCCATCTTTGGCAATGAATTGGGAAACCATCCCCTGCTGGAGGGGTGTACATGGACGAATGGCTTCAACACAATGTCCATCGAGTCCGCAATCCTCCAGCACATCTGCTCTGTGCTTTGCGTCAAATGCTCTGAAGTTGAATGGCTTGACACACGATTCAGTCGGCGATGTAGAACTGACAAGATGTCCTGCAAGATCAGTACAATTAGTGAATCTCATGACATCAGATGCACTGGCATCTAAACCACGCTTCTGGAGTACGGAAGCAATCTGGACTGCACTGATGCTGTCGAGCCCCAGCTGGTAAATTGAGGTCTCTGGATGGATATTGTCCACGGGGACTTTGGAGAGTCGGCTCAGAACATCCCGAATGACGAGCTCCACGTCAGACCACTTGTGAGGGTTGCTAATACCGTCCGGTGTTTTATTCGTGGTGATAACGTCCTGGAATATGCGCTCCAAGCCCTTCTTATCGACTTTGCCAGCCATCGACTGTGGTATGCTGTCAACGAAGATGCAAAACTGGGGCACCATATAAGCAGGCAATCGGTCCTTGGCAGCTTGTATAGCCCTCTTTTGAAGGGCTTCTTGTTCGCTTTCGCCCACCTTGCTACCGGTAGCAAGGAAAGCGACTAGCTGTTGCTTGGCTGTTGCATCTTTCCTCAAGATTTGTGTAGCGACAGATATGATGCGAGTATCGCAATTTTGCAACACATGGCTGATTTCACCAAGCTCAACTCTCAGTCCGCGAATTTTTACTTGATCGTCTGCGCGGCCAACAAATTCGAAGTTGCCGTCGCTGAGCATGCGTACCATATCACCGCTCTTGTAGAACCTCTGACCGCACTTTTTCACAAAGCGCTCGTTGGTGAGCTCAGGTCGACCTAGGTAACCTCTGGCCAGCTGTGTTCCTCCGATACACAATTCGCCGACACTAAGTATAGGCAATGGTAGTTCCCCTTTTGGTGAGAACACAGCGAAAGACGTAGTTGGGTAGGGCTGACCGATGACAGAAGTCTTCACTTCTTTCGACACCGGAAACATGGTTGTGCAGAATGCAGCTTCAGTAGGCCCATAGGAGTTGACGCATGCACCGCTCCATTCCCTTGCAACATCAGATGACATTTCCTCGCCAATACAATAAAGCCACTGTACACCGGGTACCTGAGCTCTTGATAGTGACGCTGCAACAGAAGGCGTAAGATCCAGTAGAGTCACGTCGAGCGAGTTGATAACACGTGGCAGGCTATCGAACATGACGTGTTGCTCTGCCGCGCAGAGTGTAAAGCCAAGAGTCCAGGCCAGGAAGCAGTCGTAATAACACATGTCGAAAGTAACCGCTGCATACTGCAGTAATCTAGAAGAAGGGTTCCAAGGCACTAATGGCGTGGAGCTCGCTACAGTCTGGACCGGAGATCGATGCTCCACACTGACAGCCTTTGGAACACCAGTTGAACCGCTGGTGTAGAGACAATAAGCCAGATTGGATCCAGTCAGGTTTGGGATACACTGTGCCTCACAGGTGTCGAGGCATTCACCCTGAAGATTCCCGATGTTGATAATGGCTGCCGATGTCTGTTCCGCAAGGTCCGGTAGATCTTCTGCACAAAGTATGGCCTTTGCGTTCAGTTCCCTAAACATCATGTCTTTGCGGGCTTTCGGCAGATCCGGATGAACTGGAGCAAAGGCGGCACCGGCTTTGAGTATTCCTAAGATGCTTGCATAGAACATTGGAGATTTTGTAACATGAACGGGGATGATATCCTCAACCCCAACATCGCGTTGCAACAACTCATATGCGATATGGTTTGCTATGAGGTTTAACGTCGAATAAGACCATGTTGTTCGTCGCCCATCCGCATGTAGGAAATCGAGGGCGATGGTATCAGATCGCGGTGAAGAAGCGTTTTTTTCAAATGCCTTGTGTAGCAAGTTAGATTCGGAAGTTATGGGCTTGAAGCTCATATTTGATTCAGCCCGGAGAGCAGAAGGAAATCCGACAGATTCGTTGGCAGCTGCACTCGCGTTCTGAACAAGAGCCACAAGATTGGCATCAAAGGCTTCAGCTACTATCCAAGCATCTCTTTCAGAGAGCAAGCTGGTATTGTAGTGCAGATTCAGCCTCAGCACATCACTGTGGTCGTCTTGGTGAACTTCACAAACTATTGGCAAATCCATCTCACCCATATCCAGTTCGAGAGTCCAAATGGCATCATTGAGCGGCTCGCTGGGTTGCTGAAGAATGACCAGGGTATCGAAAAGCCGACTGCCATCGGTCTGAGCAGTACTCTGAATGCGCCGGAGGGCGGTCAATTGATGAGCCAATGAGTCCACGTTGAAGCTGTGCAGCAATTCGATCAGAGCCGAGTTTGGCTTTGAGAAGTCGAACGAGGCTCGGACAGGGAGCGTATTGAAACATGGCGCTACAAGGCTGTCCAGACCGTCTTCAGGAAAAGCACGACCGCTGACAACATTGCCGAAGCACAGATCGTTTTCGCCCTTATAGAAGTGCAGAAGCTTTGCCCAAGCTGCTTGTATGACCGAAAGTACGGATGATGAAGCGTGTTGGGACGCTGCACGAACCACGCTCAATGGCAGCTTAAGGTTCCGTCTCAGCGATTTTGATGTTCCGGGGTGTTTGTGAACTTTGCCAGTCAAATTGGGGAAGTACGTCGGTTCAAAGTCAGCAAAGCGACTTGACCAGAACGAATCCGCTTCGTTCAGGTCTTGAGAGATCAGGTGTTGCAAGTATTGGTCATAAGGTGTTGTGGGAGATAATTCGTAGCCAAAGTAGGCCTTTTGGATCTCTTCAAGCAGGATCATGATAGCAGTACCGTCGTAAAGTGCGTGATGGCAGCTAAAGATGATCTTGGTTGACGATCCGGTTTCATGAATGGCCAAATGCAGGGGCGGCCTGTGACAGGCAAGTAATTTCGCCAGAACTGCGCCCATATGAGATTGGACATTTTCAAGCGTGCCCAACTGACCCCACTCGATGCTCAAATCTTTCAGAACGACCTGCGCAAATGCATAGTTGGGGTGATCTGATGAAACGAACGAGGTTCGTAAGATCTCGTGGCGATTTTGTGCAAGCTGCCAGCATGCTTGGAGGCGAGCAATGTCACCTGTGACGTCGAAGACCATGGTATTGCTGTAGGTAGCCTTAGACGAAGCACTGCTTGCCAACATGGCTTCCTGCAACGGTGTACAGGGATTCAACTTCTCCACCAGGAGGCCCAACCCTTTGTAAACCGAAAGGATATCATTTTTTTGACTTTCTGTGAAGATGTTCTGGAGCTTGTTCGAAGGTTTCTTGTGTAATTTGGAAGAGGCAACACCGTCCGCTCGTATGGCATCCAAATAAGAGACTGTCGGATTTTTGAGCACTTCAGCAACAGTAAAGTCGCCGAGACCAGACCGCCTGAGACTATTACAGAAACGGATAGCGGATACAGAATCCAAGCCCAAATTGAAGAAGGATGTCGTTCGTTGGATCTCTGCCAAATTGACCTGGAGTACATGCGCGAGGATGTCTGCCACGCTCAACTCCCAGTCCGACATGTTGATTTCTTTACTTTTGCTTCTGCCATCGATTTCATCGTTGCTAGCCCCAGAGTTTGTAAGGGCGGTGTCAGTGAGCCCGACGAAGGTTTCCTGGAGCAGCCGCTTGTCAATCTTAGCTTGTGCAGTCATGGGTATACGGCTGACAGGAATGACGTAAGACGGTACCATGTATCCGGGGAGCTGCCGTGACAAGTTTTCGAGAATTCGGAGTGTGGTGGATCTAAGTACTTTGGTGTCCAAGACCTTGAAGTGATCACTCAAGTGGTTTTCAGGAATCCAGTAACACACCAAGGTACTGATATCGTTCCTGTTCGAAAGTAAGAGTGTTGCGCAATCGTTAACGGCGCCCTCATCCAGAATGAGCGATGTGATTTCACTAAGCTCGACTCGCTGACCGCGTATCTTTACCTGATCGTCCGAGCGACCAGCAGAAAGAATGCAGTCATCTGGCAGAAGTCTTCCCATGTCTCCAGACCGGTAGAGTCTGCCATAAGGCGCGATATTGATGAGCTTGCTTGTATTGAGCTCAGGCCGGTTGAGATATCCTCGAAACACTTGTTCTCCTCCAAAGCACAGCTCTCCTAGAGCACCGCGAGGGAGAATCACATTGCTATTAGTATCTAATACGAATGCGGATGTGTTACTGAAGGGTGCTCCAATGTTGTTAATCAAGTCTGTAGAAGTCACCGAAGGTCGCACAGTACAGATGTTGGTGGTTTCGGATGGACCGTAGCCTACGCTTGGGTTAGATCTGCCTGGACAGAGATTGTTGTTGCTCACCTTGATACAAGCCTCGACCAGCCCACCGCCGTCGCACATGCTCTGTCAGAGCTTCTCCTGCGGTCACAAGGAACTTGACGTTGGGCACATTGTCGGGATCGACGAGAGCTGCAACAGTAGGAGTAAGACTAAGGTGTGTGACACCCAGATTATTGATTGAAGCTTCAAAGTCGCGGAACAGGTCCTCTTTTTTCGCTGTGCAGAGAGACATGCCCATATGCCAAGTGTAGAAAATCTCGAAGACAGAAACATCAAAGGCTTGCGAGCACGACTGAAGCATCCTTGATGCGGTCGACGCTGGGTATAAGCCAGACAAAACCTCAAGATTGCTCATCAAATTCTGTTGCGTGACGAGGACACCTTTTGGGGTACCTGTGCTTCCGCTGGTGAAGACAGCATAGGCTAGATGAGATCCGTTATAGGGCGTATGTAAGTTGTTGCTTGGAAACGTCGATAGATCTGTTGAGTCCAAGTCGACGATCGTGCCAGAAAAGTGCTCTTGCAGAGACTGCAGACCGGATGAATCGCTTAAGCAAGCGGCAACTTGTGCATCCTTAAGAATCGCTCCAACCCGGCCTAAAGGCGTGTCAGGCACGAGTGGCAGATACCCAGAGCCTAGCTTCAACACGGCAAGGATAGCAACATAGAGATTCAATGATTTCTCCATCATAATACACACCAGTTGGTCTTGCCCAATACCGTGCCGCCCAAGAAGGCAAGCTAGTTGGTTAGCTTGACTGTTGAGGTTTGAGTAAGTGATCGTATCTTTGACCCGTATAGTTCCGTCAAGGACACGACCAAACATGACAGCCTCTTTGTTAGGAGAAACGACCGCCCACGTCTCTACTGCATGTGCGAGACCGATGGTGTTGTGGCCCCGGCGATGATCTGGGTTGGCGACAGAAAGACTCGATGTAGTAAAGCAGTGTCCAACATCGGACATCGGGCAGCTAGTGTCGTCTAGGAATTTGTTGACAACCTCATCAATCTGCCGTGAAAGGTGCACGATTTGCTTCTCTGGTAGTGTCGATGGGTCGTACGTGACGCGCACGGAGATCCAATCGTTACAAGGTTCGAACTCAAGCGTAAGTTTGAACTCAAGGTCATCCGCACTGTCGGCAATTTTTACAGCCAGATCTTGGTTATTGTCAGAGCTTGATGACTGTTGCCAGACAAACAGTACATCGAACAACCGTGTGCCAGGTTGAACGCCAGCCGCTCTTGCTATGTCTCGTAGTGGTAACGAGCAGTGCCGCAGACAGTCGCGATTTATGTCTTGTGTCTTTCTCAAGACTTCGTGCACCGTGGATAAGGTTCCAAAATCTAATCGAAACGGGAGAGAGGCTATACACGGACCAACAATCTCTTCAATGTCAGTTACGGGGATTGTTCTTCCGGAAGTGACATTTCCAAACATTACGTCCAGGGATCCGGTATAGAGCCCCATAATGTAGCCTGTAGCTGCTTGGAAGAACACTTGAGGATTTACAGCAAGATTGTGAGCACGCTCAGACAAGCGTTTGAAATTGACAGAAGAGCGTCCTCGATACGACCGGAGGCCTACTAAGCGCTTTGTCTCCCCATTGTAGTTAGCCAAAGCTGTGGGTATGTAGTCGCGGAGTAGGTCGGTCCAGTACGTTTTGTCGGCCCCAGCAGCTGATGTCTGCTGTCGCTTCATGTAGTATTGACTGACGTCTCGAAATTGTGGTCGTCGTGTTGACCCCAACCCTCGCAGAAGCTTGTCGAGGTCGGCCAATAGGAGATCAAATGACCAGCCATCATAGAGTGCGTGGTGTAGATATATCAACAACCGTGGCATATTCAAGCTGTCTTGTATCTTGACTTGGAACGGTCGCAGTAACGCCTGTGTAGAGTTTATTTCATATGTCTTCTGAGGACATGAAGATCTTTCGATTTGTGTTTCGTGCAGTTCCTTCCATGTGATTTGTGCAAAACTGCCTGTGCCCTTTGTAGAAACGCAGAAGCCGGACCGCAGGAGGTCGTTTTCCTGAGCAAGTCTTGATATCGCTGTAGATATTTCGTCGTACGACCGCGTTACAGAGATTTCCAACTCAATCCAGTTGCAATATGCGCTTGGTCTGGACAGAGTCTCGGCGAGCATTGCTTCTTGCAAAGGCGTGCAAGGAGAGATGTAATCAATTCTCGACTCTTCGAGCACCAGGTCAGGAGCTGTAAAGTCGAGTTCACGGACTGACAGTGGGCCTGGTGTGTGTAGATCTCCTTCTGTTGGAGGAATGTCTTTGCAGGCTGTGATGAGATCAAACAGGGTTTGGAAGGACAGGACATCCACCGCACTAAGATCATACCCTTCTGCGCGGAGCCTTGAGGCGATGCGGATTGCTCGGAGAGAGTCCAGCCCAGCCGCAGCAAGACTCGACTCCAATGAAAGCTCTTGCCCCAAGCAGTCGCGGACCAGACGTAAGATAGTAAGGGCAGCCCGATCATCAGGCTGTAAATCAGTACTGCCATGATATTGCAGAGACTTCAAGTACTCTGATTCAAGTGATCGCTTGTCGATCTTACCGGAGGGTAGTTGAGGCATGTTTGACACCATGTATACATCGTTGGGTATCATGTAGCTTGGCAACCAGCGCTTGCAAACTCTCAGTACCTCTGGGCGGGGTACATTGCACGAACCAGTGGCGCAGAAAGCCACGAGTGTATCATTGATAATTGACGCCACTGTCATACGGCAGCCTTCGACCTTCATGATGGTTTGTTCCACCTCACCAAGCTCGACTCTTTGCCCTCTCAATTTCACTTGACCAGCGATGATGCGACCGAGACATTCGATCGTACCGTCATCGCAGAATCGTGCACGATCCCCAGTACGATATAATCGACCATATTCAGGATGGTCGATGAAGGATGTAGCAGTGAGCTCGGATCGATTGAGGTATCCTTCCGCGATCTGGTGCCCTCCGAGAACGAGTTCACCTTCGTCGCCCCACGGCAATATCGTGATGTTGGAAGTCGCAGCTAAACCAGAAGATGGAGCGACCAAGAATGCTGAGACCGTATCTAGAGGGTATCCTATGTTGCCGGTTGAAGAGGAAGCGCAGAACTGTGCCTGTAAGGTGCAATGAATTGCAGCTTCAGTCGGTCCGTACATGGCCCAGAGGATTCCTTTTCGAGTAGCACTGTCGCCATACTCTGTCACAACGTGCTGGGTAAGCATCTCGCCGATGGTAAGTAGCAGTCTCAGCCCAGGCACGCTTGCACGACCCTGCAGAAGATTTCCAACAACCGTAGGCGTGAGTTCGGCCGCATCCGCCTCGAGGGTCCTGATCGTGGCGGGAAGGTCTTCGAGCATTTGCGTACGGGAGCGACCAACTAGGGTTCGGCCTCTGAGCCACGGGAAGAAGATTTCAAATATTGAAACGTCGAACGTAGGAGCGGCGAATTGAAGAAAGCGTGTAAAGACCGGAATATGGCGTTCATGTGCCAAGAGGCTTTGCGTGACAGCACGATGCGACACGCCCACAGCCTTGGGCAATCCAGTCGAACCACTAGTGTACAGTACATAGGCCAAATCGAAGTTGCCGACGTGTGGTAAGGCAGTGCTATTGCTCTCGTTGACACTCAATAGCTCGTGGTCTACGCATATCGTGCGCACCTCCTGAAGTAGTTCCGCTTGATTTAGATACTCGGTGTTCGTGATGAGTAGGTCCGCAGAGACATCTGAGAGAATAAATCTCAATCTCTCTTCAGGGACATCGAGGTTCAGAGGACAGAAAGCTTTCCCTGCCTTCAAAATTGCCAACAATACAACGTACAGCTCTGGACATTGCGGCAGCAAGACTGGGATAATGGGAGACGCATTTTCCAGCGTCGCCGTCAGCTCGATGAGCCGTCTCGCCAAGCTATCGCTGAGCGCGTGCAGTCTTTGGTAGGAGAACTTCCGTCTCTTGAATCCATGTTCCAGAAATTCGATAGCGGATGCATCCGAAGACTGAGGCACCAGTTCGTGCAGTAGTGTTGGACCCTCGATAACTGTTGGGTTTTTGTTTAGTACAGACAGAGTCTGCCTTCGTGTGTGTTGGACCATTCTGCTTGATCCGTATTATGTAAGCTTATAGTTGTACCAGGAGTCAGCGTGCTCAAGCTGGAAGTAAAACCCTCCTCCCCACAACCAAATTTCGAGTAGAGTCTGGACAACGAGGGTATAACAAGATGACGTCTTATTTGTCTGTCACACTTGACTTGTACTTAACGGCCTCAGTGGGGACAAGACAGTGATGAGAAACTGCCGGCCACTGATTGGTTGGAACGGTTGCAGTCCTTTCTGTCGAATATACGTAAGGTAGTGGCACACGTGAACCCGCGAGACTGTCACTTTGTGGAAACGCGTCGAAGCTTGTCTACGTCCCGTGCAGTTCGCTGCATGTGTAAAGGTAGCCGGTGCGCCAAGAGTGATAGAGCCTGGTAAGCGCAGCATTGGGCAGCGTCGGGCAAGTGGGGTCCAAAACGCAGACGCAAGCTACTCAGCATGGAAAGGTTTGGAGTTTGTCAGAGCTTCAGCGCGTTGTCTGCCGTGTTATGCTCTGCACGCCGGTGGTGAGCGCGTAGCAGCGTGATACATCTTGGAGGGAACACGGATCTGATAAGGTAGGATCAGCAACACTTTCCTAGCAAACGAGGGCAAGGAAGCGACCGAAAAATTGAGCAAAGATCTAACGCGAGGGGACGCAACAGATCCACAGCTACCCGTTAGCTTGCGCTCATGTTGGTGGGCGAAATCGCAGGTAGCCTCTAATGACGTGCCGGCGCCTTCCCCTTCTCTTCAAATCCATCACGCTGTCGCCCCACGCCACGCACGGCATCTGTTGGGCATGCTGCAGACGCGTCGTAGGCGTTCGCTGAACAGTCGGAGCTCGAGCCGGTTTCGGAGCAAGCCTCCTTGCTGGAAAGTGAGGAGAAGAGGCACGCGCCTACAAAGGATACGAATTAAAAGGACGTGCCGAGTCACGCGCTGATGAGCCACGGGTTGTTCATCTGATAATGCACACATGCAGGAATCGGCCCGGTGTGCAGGATCTGATAACTCTAATCTGGACATCTCGTTGACTCGTGTGATGCATGCTTGTGACAGCCTCCAGCATTGTGCATGTGCATATAACAGCTGTCAAGCTACCCTCACTCCTGTGTTGTATGAGAAGTTTTGTAGGCTACCTAGAATCATCTTTCCATGTAGTCCGTACTTAACTTTCAATATTGACGACATGAGCGCTGCTCCCGCTTAGTAAGGTACACACGGGCCATGCAGACAAGCTGTGAGCTCGTGCCGTCAATCATTGCGAAATCCTTCCGCACATTTGTTGCCTTGCACGTACGACTCAAGTCATCTATATGGCTCCACGCTTATAACACTGGGTGACTCAATTGCCCGTCTTTCATTCAGCTTCACGTCGATGAACGGAGACGCATCATGCCTTACTCCCGAGAGAGCTCCGAGACTGTCCGCGCACCAGCATCTATTGTAGAGACTGGGTCTGCAACTCCTCTCCTTAGCGAATCTGACTCTGACGACTTCCACTACGACAGTCGAGCCTCTGGACGCCGCAGTGTGCAATGGGACAGACACGCAGAACCCTCACTAGGAGCAGTGCAACCAGAGGCGTGGACAGACATTACTGCCATACGTCATAGATTCATCCGTCAGATCTTAGGATTGAACCCTTTCAAAACGTCGTACTTCGCTCTCTACAGGCCACTGGACGACTTCGGTTCAAGAGTTATTCTAGCATTGGCGGTTGTAACAGCCATCTTGGCGGGCTTGCCCATCCCATTTATCGGCATCATTCTTGGCAGGATTATCAACAACTTCCCTCCGCCTCAAGATGAGCTCCGAACGCTGTTGGGCTCTCTCATGATAGTTGCGGCGTGCTACTTCATAGTCACATGGGTATGGGCTGTATCGTGGGCTGTGGTTGGCGAGCGAGTGTCTCGTAAGACGCGAGAGCAGCTCTTACATCGCGCACTTGGAATGGATATGGCCTACTTCGACACTGCTTCGCCCGATATGACGAGCATTCTTACAGAAAAGACGCAAACTATCCAGCTTGGTACTTCCGAAAAAGTAGGCTTGTTCCTAGCGTCGATCTCGTACTTTGTTGCTGCATTTTTCGTTGGCTTCACCCTTAATGCTAAGCTTACGGGCCTCATGTAAGTAAATCCCCAGCAAACTGACGTTGTAAGATCGACATTGCTTAAGATATAATTTGTGGCTGACGATGCTCCAAGGCTCGTTACTGTTATCCCTTCGATGGCCTGCGTTGTTATATTTGGCACAAAATATGTCGCCAAGTTTACCAAGCAAGCCTCAGCCTGCACAGAGAAGGCCGGTTCTCTTGCAGAAAGTGCCATTCGAGCTGTGCAGATCGTGCAGGCATTCGGCCTGCAAAAAAAGCTGAGCGAGGAACATGTTCACCATCTTCGAGCCGCTCTGCGAGCTGGCATTAAGAAGAGTGTAGCTGGAGCAACAATGCTTGGATCCGTCTACTTTGTTGCTTACGCTGCGAACGCCTTGGCATTCTGGTATGGTGACCGTCTTCGGAACGGCAGTGCTGAGGCTGGTACCATATACGCCGTTGTTTTTCTCATCTTGGACGCTTCTTTTGTCGTGGGGAGGTTTGGTCCCTTCATCCAGACCTTCGCAATGGCGGCAGCTGCAGGGCAAGCGGTCCACGAAATCCTTGATTATCCGTTGTCAGACATTGATGTTTACAATGCTGGAGGGCGGCAGGCCAGCGGATCACATTTTGCCAAGGAAATCAAGTTTTCTGCTGTCTCGTTTGTCTACCCGGCTAGACCGACCGTCAAGATCCTGAATGCTGTAGACTTGAGCATTGCGCCCGGGCAGGTCACAGGATTGGTAGGTCCCTCCGGCTCAGGCAAGTCTACGATCACATCGTTGCTCCTTCGACTCTACGATCCCACTTTTGGCACAATCACCATTGGTGACGAAGACATCAGATCGTTCAACATTCGCAGTCTGCGATCACATGTTGCCCTTGTCACCCAGAATCCAGTCCTCTTCACTGGTACAATCTACGAGAACATCAAACACGGATTGCCACAGAGTGAGGATATTTCTGAAGATGAGGCCTTTACTAGGTGCGTAGCAGCTGCTAACGAAGCCCACTGCGAGTTTCTGGATCGTCTGCCGGATGGCATGTACACAAAGATTGGCTCAGGTCCCCATTCACAGTTGTCCGGGGGACAGAAACAACGCATCACATTGGCCAGGGCATTGGTGGGTCGCCCTTCAGTATTGCTCCTTGATGAGTTTACCAGTGCAATGGATGCGACGAGCGAGGCAATTGTACTGGAAAACCTGAGGCGTTCTTCGGCGAAAGCTGGGCGAACGACGATCATCATAGCGCACAGACTTGCCACCGTCAGGGACGCCGATCGTATTGTAGTGCTGAAGGACGGCGCTGTAGCGGAAGATGGCCGGCATGAAATTCTGGTAAGGGCGAACGGCATCTACGCGGAACTCATCCAAGCCCAGCAATTTGAGAAGAAGGGCCAATCGTCTGTCGCCTCATCAGTCTATTCGAGCCCTCGGCTCTCACAGAAGGAGCAAAATCACACCGATGCAGTCGTCAGCGACTCCTCGTCCGAAACCACTACCACAACAGCGAAACCCCCGAACAAAAGTGCCCTTCAACTCATATTTAGATGTCTAGCTCTGAGTCGGTATGAGATACCAGCGATAGCTATTGGTTTGATTGCGTCAATCATGAGCGGAGGAGTTATCATTGGAGAAGCCTTTATCTTCGGTAACCTGGTGGAGCTCCTCAATGACACCTCCAAGACGGGCGAGCTGGCCTCGAGAATCTCCTTCTACTGTCTGTTGTTCTTCCTCCTATCCGTAGTAGCGCTGATATCTCACGGAACCGGGGGTGCGGCTTTTGGCCTAGTATCGGAGAACCTGGTCCTTCGCGTACGAGATATTTCGTTCCGCACGATCCTGAAGCAAGACATCTCCTGGTTCTCGAAGCCAGGGCATTCGCATCATGCGCTTATGTCTAAACTCAACATGGATAGCGGCTCAATCAGCGGACTCTCTGGAGTTATTTTAGGGACGATCTTCTCGATTACGACATCGGTCGTAGGAGGAACGATCTTGGCTCATGTCGTGGCTTGGAAGATTGCCATTGTCCTGCTCGCGGCTGTTCCGATCATGATCTTTGCGGGTTTTGTGCGTCTTCGCATCCTGGCTATGGCAGAGGAAAACCACCAGAACGCCTACAACGACGCCGCAACACTGGCCTCTGAGGCTACCTCTTCCATGCAGATTGTTGCCGCTTTTGGTCTCGAGGACCACTTCCTCAACTCATATCGAGAGGCTATCCGCGGGCCGTATGAGTCGCATCTGAAGTTCGCCGTGTTTGGCAACATCCTCCTTGCGTTCTCGCTATCAGTAACCTACTACGTGTATTCTCTGGCTTATTGGTGGTAAGTGTCACAAGCTTCAAGATAGTGTTGAAGCGTTTACTGACAGCTGCGTGTAGGGGATCTAAGCAAGTGCGTAAGGGTAACTATAGCCAGAAGGACTTCTTCATTGTACTGCCTGCATTGCTCTTCTCTGCTCAGGCTGCTGGCCAGCTGTTCAGTCTGGCCCCAGAAGTCACTCGAGCTAAGACGGCTGCTCAGAGCGTCTTCGCCCTCCACGACGAACGACCTACCATTCTTACAGACACCGAGTCCTCGGATACACCATGTGAGGGTACCACTGTAAACACGGATTCTTTGCTATCTGGGCCATCGGCCAGCTATGGAACGTTCGGCGTGCGAGGAGAGCTTGAGTTCCGCGGCGTCAGCTTACATTACGAGACGCGGCCGGATGTACCGGCATTGAACAATGTCTCCTTTCAAATCAGACATGGCGAGTATGCAGCATTCGTAGGCCGATCTGGTGCAGGAAAATCGAGCACTGTTCACCTCATCGAAAGGTTCTTCGACCCTACAGCCGGCCAAGTCTACCTGGACGGACGCGACATACGCAATGAGCCTGTGCAAAACCACCGAGCCCGGTTGGCGTTGGTCGAACAAGAACCCGACTTGTTTCCCGGAAGCGTCAAGTTCAATATCGGACTTGGTAGACGACCTGGTGCTGATATTAGTGACGAGGACATTGTGGCTGTGGCCAAGAAATGTGAACTTCACGACTTCATCATGAGCCTTCCGGAAGGCTATAACACGGAAGTTGGTGCCCATGGCTCGAAATTGTCTGGCGGCCAGCGACAGAGGCTAGCTATAGCACGCGCTCTTTTGAGAGACCCAGAAATCCTTCTGCTCGACGAAGCTACGTCTCAATTAGACGCGAATACCGAGAGGGAGATTCGAAGGACCATTGCAGCCGCATCGAAGGGTCGTACGACCATAATGATAGCCCACAGGCTTGCGAGTGTTCAACATGCGGACAAAATCTTCGTCTTCGATGCTGGAAGGATTGTAGAACAAGGTAGACACGACGAGCTCGTAGCGGAGGGTGGCATGTATTCTGGCATGGTGGCAGCACAAGAGTTGGACTGAACACGTTCTCAGGGTCAGACATTCGCATTTTCTTACTGTTCAGAGCATTGTTGTACTATGGTCTACTTCGGCGTTTCTTTCGGCCCCTACACATCGGCGGTCTTTTGCTCCTTCCGGATGGAGTTTTTGGGCCAGCAATCTGACATGCTGTACACCATGCCTGTTCTAATACTGTACACAAGCTCCGACAAAACGCAGAGATCAGTTCTAAAATTTATGACCACTCGTCGCTACTACGGACCTCTGGGCGACTGGACAACCCGCGTTCACCCGATGAAGATGTCAAACCTCAAAGTTACGCTTTGATGCGCCTCATGAAAACGACGAGGTAAAGCGACATACACTAACGCCTCTCTCGTCATGGTCTGCATCATTGGCGCTAGGATGAAGTATGTGTGTTAGGGATCTGCAGCCACGGCGTAATTACCGAGCTAGTACTCTCAACCGACGAACCTTGCATCATGCGCAGCTGTGTAGTGTTAGTACATCAACAAGCCCGAGCCCACTCCGATGTCCGGGCTGCAGAGATTTCATCAGATTAGATGAAGCAAATCAAATCAGATAACTTCCCCGCCAAGCTGCTATCCACCCGTCATCCCACGAGTGACGCAGCGCCCAGCACCACAGTCCAGGCAATTCAGGGCAAGCGCTGCGGAGACCCTCAATTTTTTTGCCTGCATCATGACCGACCCCATCAGTGCCAAGCCATTTCCTCATGGTCCTTGCTCCGGCGCTCTTATCAGATCCGGGATGAAGAATCTGATTAGATGGATGATCTCTATTCGGAGCCATGACGCTGCCCCTCGATTCAGACAGGTGGATTGCGTACGCCATCTTGGACGGGCCACAAAAGTCTAGCTACCAGCGGGCATCGAACGATCCTCTCACGGGCGTTGCAGGGTCCTTTATTGACATGGGTTCCTCAGACGCAGAAGCGGAGCTTGGTGTCTTCTTGGTGCAAGAACAGAAATAGTGGATGCCGTCGACTTTTTCTTAATAGTTTGGTGACGGTACGTTCCACAAGCTTTCTGTCTGTCAGTTGTACCAAGGATTGCTGCTTGCTTCCTTTACCAGTCGTCTTCGTTGTGGGTGAGTGTTTGGCATGTTCCTCCCGTTGCGCCTTTCCAAATTTAATGTAGACGTCATTGGCTGTTCAAAGCACACCGGCGGGCGCTCTACGAGCAGCCAGTTCTCGTCGATGTATTACTACTCCTGCGTTTTGAGATGTGGACATTTAATAGTTGCAAGAAAGAGAGCAGGCTCTCATTCTGTTTTTTTTTTCGTGAATTGTGTTTCCCGTCCATTGAGCGGCTCTTGCAGCGCTGAAGAGGCAATACTGACTTACACCAGAGTTGTTTGACTTGTTCGAACCCCGCAGCTACCCATATCAGCGATCATGAGCTCTCACGCCGAGATGTCCTCCAGCTCCTCTGGCAAACCTACACCGACTGCCCAGAGAGCTTTTGGTGGCTTCACAAACGGTTTAGAAGAGAGCGACTTCCCCGCGTTTGAAAACCGATCGAACCTGCGATATACTCCAGAAGACGAACTACATGATCTGATCTGCGTTGGGTTTGGGCCTGCGTCTTTGGCTATTGGTGTCGCTATTCACGATGCGCTGGAAGGAACAGATCCCTCGCTGTCGGATGTCCCCGGGCTGCAAAGCCGGCCACCCAAGGTTGCTTTCCTGGAGAAGCAGTCCCAGTTCGCATGGCATGCAGGCATGCTTTTGCCCGGCGCAAAGATGCAAATCACTTTCATGAAGGACATGGCAACCATGAGGAATCCACGCAGCGAGTTCACATTCATCAACTACCTGCACCAGAAGGACCGCCTGGTCGAGTTCGCCAACCTGAATACATTTCTGCCCGCACGAGTCGAGTACGAAGACTATATGAGATGGTGCGCAAGTTGGTTCGACGAGGTCGTTTCGTACTCCCAGGAGGTCGTCAAGGTCAACCCCCAGAAGTCCGCCAATGGCGAGATCAACACCTTCGAGGTCATTTCTCGCAACTTGTTGACTGGTAGAATCGAGACCCGGAGAACAAAGCACGTAGTTGTTGCCGCAGGTGGAAGACCCAATATCACTGCACCATTCCCGCAGGACCACCCCAAGGTCGTTCATTCTTCGAAGTTCTCGTACATTTCCAAGCAGATCCTCAAGGATCACCAAGCACCATACAAGGTCGCAGTCGTTGGTAACGGTCAGAGCGCAGCTGAGATCTTCGACTTCCTGCACGCAAACTACCCTAACTCACAGACGCGCCTTCTCATCAAGGGCGGAGCGCTGCGACCTAGCGACGACTCACCCTTGTAAGCCCTTGAGCCCAGGACATCTCACAGACATGGTATTTACTAATTCCAATAGTGTCAACGAAATCTTCAACCCCTCACGTACCGACGTAACCTACAACCGCGACCCCATCCTCCGCGCGCAGACCCTCACCGAAGACAAGGGCACCAATTACGGTGTTGTACGCATCAACCTCCTCGAACACATCTACGAGACTCTCTACCTGCAACGCATAAAGTACGGCAATTCGCGGGAAGCTGAGCAGCAATGGCCACACAACATCCTGCCGTACCGCCGGGTGACGGCAGTGGAAGACAGCCCGGTAGTCAAGGATGGCATCCGCCTGCACGTCCGCGACCAGAGCCCGCTGTACTTCAGCGAGGTTCCTGGCGCAGGCGAGGAGAAGCAGATTCTGGATGTCGACGCGGTGTTTGTCGCTACCGGGTACTTGAGGAACCTGCACGAGACGCTGCTCAAGGATGCTAGGCATTTGATGCCTGGTGGTGACCTGAAGGACGCGAAGTGGACAGTGCAGAGAGACTACAGGGTCAACTTTGAGAACAAGGCAGTCAGCGAGGATGCCGGTGTGTGGTTGCAGGGCTGCTGTGAGACGACGCATGGTGTAGGTTTACCGCTTGATGTTGTCAGTGGCTCGGTTACTAATGCTGGTGTAGTTGAGCGATACTCTGCTTTCTGTTCTTGCTTGCCGTGGTGGGGAGATGGTCAGGGCCATTTTCGAGAAGCCGGCTAAGTGGGACAAGAACGACGTGCTTGGTGGCTTTCAGGCTCCTAAGCTTTGAGCCATGGCAACACGCATTTGGGTGTTACTCTGCGTTCAAGGCGTCCACGGCGCAACAAGACCTCGTCGAATCAAGCATGGTTCTGCGTAGTCGCAGCTTGCGACAACATGTTCTGGAATTCTAGACACATTTTGTTTTGTCAATCATCTTGCTTAGTTGGACGTTACGCTCCTCCCCACGCGCTGCACTTGCACGTCATTGTCTACGTATCTCTCGCAACTTGGCCAGCCGTAAGCGCTATTGGGCAGTGGGTTCCTTTACGATTGTGGATTTTAGGGTGGTGCAGCAAGGACCTTCATTTCGCAGCTGCGTCGCCGTCTGCGCTTAGATGGGCCATGGAAGAACGGCTCCCTGGACACGCAAGCAGCCCCAGACAAGCCTCGCTCGGGCGGCAAAGACAGCCGTGTGAAGCACACATGACCGATGGCATAGGTACTGCAGACAGTCAAAGTCCAAGCTGAGTCTTCAGAGTCGTCCGAGTCTTCAGAGTCGTCCGAGTCTTCAGAGTCGTCTGAGTCGTCTGAGTCGTCTGAGTCGTCCGAGTCGTCCGAGTCCGGCAGAATAGGTAGAGCATGATATGATTGCCGTCAGCATGAAACGGGAGCAGGGTTGCGTCGTTGTGGAGAGAGCTGCGTCCATGTCACTAGCCCAATCACAAGCCCAAGGAAGCGCAGCCCAGTGCCAAAGTTGACGAACCCAACCTCCACGCCGACCCAAGAGCCTATCCTTTGCAACGTTCCTTTTGCTCCTGTCCTGCCTCCCACCTACCTCGTCGCCGTCTGCTGCAGCCTCTGTCCTGGCCGGCCGCTTGCTGCTGCTGCCACCGCGTGAATCTGCCGCTGCGCCCAGCAATCCTCGTGGCTCGCACGCACGTCAACAGCCCCCGCTGAACGTGCGCCCATCGCCAGCAAGCCAGGCCCGTGTCGAATCCCACCGCGCACCCTGCCCGCCTGCTCGCTCGCCCGCCCGCCCTGCCCGCCTGCCTGCCCGCCTGCCCGCCTGCCCGCCCGTCTGCGTGCGTGCGTGCGTGCACCTGTGCTCGCGTACCAGTGCTGTCATCCTCTTGTGGCCCGCGCTGCAGCGCCGTGCCCCTCACAGCCAGCTGCACGGTACCGCGACATACACAGCACTGCAATTCGGCATGCACCGGGCGAATTGACTGCGTCACAGCTGAAGCGGCTGCCTCTTGCGACCCTGCTCGCACCACCTATACCGTCTCGACACGCACTCGCCGCCCTGCGCCATGGATCAGCAGTGGGCTGCCTACTCCGAAGCGCCGGATGCCAGCCGCCAGGCGCGGTATGCTCCACTTGGGACGACCCCCTCACAACACACTCAGCGAGACGCCGCCGCGCCTGCGCAACCCAAGCAGAACCCGTACGCATCGCCCGCCGCGCCCTCGCGCTCCAGCACCATAGCGCTGCAGTCACCCAGCCAGCCAAGCAGCCGCGGGCCTGACTTCAGCGCAAACGCAAACGACGGCGACGGCGACGGCGACGTCCCGATGGAGGACGCCGACCCCTACAAGCCCAAGTACAACACGCAGCGCCCAGGCCACCAGCACCGCCATTCGCAGCAGTTCCTGCAGCAGGAGGAGAGCGCCGCCGCTCGCAGGTACTCGCCCATGAACATGTCGCCCACCTCGCCCTACCCAAGCACCTCGCAGCACGGCGGTCAGAACTACACGAGCTTCACCCCGCACGTCCAGAGCACCAGCAACAGAGGGAGCCCCACGCGCAACAACCCTTACATGTCGCCGCCGAACAGCTACTACTCTCCGCCCTGTACGTTGTGCCTCGTACCGCCGAGCCCTGCTCTGCCGTAAGCGCCAGCACGCTAATCATCCTCTGTGTAGCATCACGCCCGAACGCACCCCAGCTGCCACCCATCCAGTCCAACATGAGCCCCGAGAGCTTTTATCCGCAATCTGCGACCGCGCAGTTGAACGCCGTCTACAACAGGGACCAGCGCTCCCCACGCACCTCTGCGAACCCCAACCCCAACCCCCCGCAGCTGCCCTCAGCAGGGCACGGGCCCGTGCCTCAGTTCGAGAAATGCGCAAGCACCGCCGACCTGAAACCCAAGATCAACGCCCAGCCTCCGTTTCGTCGTGCGAATCCAGAGGGCGGCTTCATCAGCGTGAGTTGGGACCTGGTTTTAGCGAGTCGTGTACTAACAACATGCCTGGACAGCCTCTACAAGCGCTTACATGCCACCTGCCCACCACCTATAAACTTTGCAACACCGGCTTCAACTACCAGGCCACCCGCAACCCGCGTCGAGTCCTCACCAAGCCCAGCAAGGGAGTCAAAAACGATGGGTACGACAACGAGGACAGTGACTACATCCTCTACGTCAACGACATATTGGGCTCCGAGGAGTCCGGACACAAGAACAGATACCTCATTCTCGACGTGCTGGGCCAGGGAACGTTTGGTCAGGTCGTCAAATGTCAAAACCTGAAGACGCAGGAAGTGGTCGCAGTAAAGGTCATCAAGAACAGGACCGCATACTTCAACCAGAGTATGATGGAGGTGTCCGTACTCGACCTGGTATGTCCACATGATACGCTACAATGTGCGCCATGCTAACCGTTTCCCCAGCTGAACAAGCAAATGGACAAGAACGACGACCACCACCTCCTGAGACTGAAAGACACCTTCATCCACAGGCAGCATCTGTGCCTGGTATTCGAACTGCTGAGCGTCAATCTCTACGAGCTGATCAAACAGAACCAATTTCGCGGACTGTCAACGACTCTGGTGCGTGTCTTTGCACAGCAGTTGATCAATGGTCTTGCTCTGCTGGGAAAGGCCAAACTCATACATTGCGATCTGAAGCCAGAGAACATTCTCTTGAAAAAGTACGTTGGTATCCACGAGAGGGTCTTGCAGGGCTAACTGGAGATAGCCTCGAGAGTCCCATCATCAAAATCATCGATTTTGGTTCCGCATGCGACGAGCGACAGACTGTCTACACATACATCCAGTCACGATTCTACCGATCACCCGAAGTGCTGCTAGGTCTACCATACTCTGCGGCGATTGACATGTGGTCGCTGGGCTGTATTGTTGTGGAGCTGTTCCTTGGTCTGCCTCTATTTCCAGGGTCTTCTGAGTACAACCAAGTCTCCAGAATCACGGAGATGCTTGGCCTTGCACCACAGTGGATGCTGGAAATGGGCAAGCAATCTGGTGAATTCTTCGAAAAGACCCAAGATGAGTACGGACGTAAGAACTACCGGCTTAAGCCCATGGAGCAGTACTCGCGGGAGCACGGCACAAAGGAGCAGCCCAGTAAAAAATACTTCTCGGCGACGACGTTGCCGGACATCATCAGGAACTACCCCATGCCGAGGAAGAACATGAAACCGAATGAGATCGAGCGAGGTACGTGACGGGTCAGGGTTCACTCGTGCGATTACTGATGCTACATAGAAATGGCTAACCGGGCCGCTTTCATCGACTTTGCCCAAGGCCTTCTCAATCTCAATCCTCTCGAACGATGGACACCTGCTCAGGCGAAGCTGCACCCTTTCATCACCCAAGCGAAGTTCACCGGTCCGTTCGTGCCTCCGATGACCTTAAAGTCCAGTTCGAGCCGCTCACCAGCCCCTGGTGTGCAAGAGCAGCAGCGCTTCGAGGGCATGGCGAAGCAGCGTGCTCAGCAGCAACAGCAAGCTCTTGCCGCGCAGCAAGCACAAGCAGCTCAGAATGCTGCATACGCAAACATGCAGATGGGTCAGTACGCCGCGCAGCCTCCGCATGTTCAACCGAACCCGTACAACAACATGTATGCGCCAAACCAACAAGGTGCTCCTCCACCTTATCCCGCGCAAGCAGCGCCGTACGGTCAGCAGGTACCAGCAATGCAGCCGCAGCAGCCTCGGCAGTATGCTCAACCCCAGAACCTGTACGCCCAAGCAACGACGCGTGCTGGGCGGCAACGGGCTTCCACCATGGATCAACAACAAGCCACCCCGTCTGGTATTCCGCCAGCTCTGCAAAGGGTCATGAGTCATCTGGATCCAAATGCACCAGTCCGGTTACAGCCGTCGCCTGCATACTACCCTCCGCCTCCGGAAGGTGCTCCAGAAAGTGCAAGCAGCGCAAGACGGAGGGGTTCTCGTACAGGCAACTCCCAGCGGAACCAGAACTTTGTCCGTAATCTGGAAGATCGAACTCTCGAAGAGGGATTCATGCAACAACCCCATTGGCAATGACGGGAAAAGCTTTAGGGAGCATCATCTCAACTATTGTGATACCAAATTGGCTGTCAGCAGCGATGCAGATGCTTGGATTGTGCAGCCTTGATCAGCACATGGCCTCAAAGGTCGACACAACTTGACAAACATTCACCATATCGATAAGGCGGCGAGGTCGTGGTCGGAAGCCTAGCATGGCAGACTTCCACGACTGCTAGCGTCACAACGTTTACAGTGCCTTTTCTATTTCAACGCCATGGCGGTGTAGAGACAGTTCACTATGTTTGCGTACAACAGACACGACCTTGTTAGCACAGAGTAGACAGCAAATATGACTAGGCCGGCCAGATTGACTCAGCAGCCTAGGGTGGCCACGCCGGAGGGTGGTAAGCTGACAGGCTGTTGGATGACACGCGGCAGTATGAGTCTTGTATCTCGAGTCGGTGCCTGGGCGAGACGTCGTGGACCCCTCCCTTTCTTGTTGTCTTTCACAGTTGCACGCAGCGAGGAGACGGCGGACGGCGTGCTGGCGGCACACATGTACTTTTACTGCATTCGTATAAATTATCACACTGCGATGTTGAGTGCATGCAGTACGTGCCCCGGGAACACTGGATTCCAAAGCGACGCGGTTCCGTGGTCGTGGTCGTGGTGCAGTAGTGAGCCATGGCCAGTAGGGTCAGGCGTGCGTTGCAGTGCAGTGAAGATAAGTGGGTCGTTGGCGCTGCCCCGCCCACACAATTTTGACTGTGGCCGTAGTCTTGGCATCTGCGTTCTGGTGAGTCGAGGACGCGCGCTGCCTCACCACACACCCCACGGCGTCCGCCACCTATACCCCTCGAAACCTCCGGCAACCTCTACTCTCGAGTACAGCAGCCATGTCGCGCTTTTTCGCCGCCAGCGACAGCTCCTCGGACGAGTCCAGCGAGGAGGAGCTCTACTCCAACGATGAGGCATCCGAGCAGGAAGACTCCGAAGTCGACTCCGACGACGACTCTGGCGACTCGGACTCGTCGTCTGGCTCCGAGACGGGTGCCAACCGCTTCTTGAAGGACGTCAGCAGCGACAGCGAGAGCGACAACGAAGATGACACCAAGCCGTTGAAGAGCGCCAAGGACAAGCGCTTCGACGAGCTCGAGGCTGTCGTGAGGCAGATTGAGAACGCGCAGCGGATCAACGACTGGGCCGTCATCTCAGACCGTACGTGCCCCCCAGAGAAGAACGCAGGAGCGGCAGCAAACACCGCTTGCCGACTACACGGTGGCGGGGTACCGTGAACAATGCTAACGTTGCGCGCACACAGACTTTGACAAGCTGAACCGCCTGGTCCCCACCCTGATCAAGCAGAACGATGGCAAGGTCCCCAAGATGTACATCCAGACCATCGCCGACCTCGAGACCACTGTTCTCGAGACCCACGAGAAGCAGAAGGTCACCCCCAAGAAGATGAACGCCATCAACCAGCGTGGTTTCAACGCCATCCGCCAGAAGGTCAAGAAGCACAACCGCGACTACCAGCGCGACATCGACTCGTACAGGGAGAACAAGGAAGAGTTCATGAAGGAGGTCGAGGTCGTCGAGCAGGCGCCTAAGGAGAAGAAGAAGAAGGACAAGAGCAGGATCGCGCAGCTCGGCACCGAGACTGTCATTGACGCCGGCGATGACGGCTTCGTTACCGTCGGCGCCGGCGGCAAGGCCGTTCAGTACACGGCAGAGGGCATCCTCAAGCAGCTGCGATCCATTGTTGAGCAGCGTGGACGCAAGAACACAGACAAGCTCGAGCAGATCCGCACAATGGAGAAGTTGTTCGACGTTGCAGTCAACGACTACCAGCGAATCCGCGTTCTGCTGACGCTCATTTCTACCCGCTTCGACTTGACATCAGGTACCGCCAGCCACATGCACCAGGAGCAGTGGAAGCTGTGAGTTCCGCCGATATCCTTGAATCAAAAAGTCTTCTCTGCTGACCGTTTCTAGGGCTGACCAAGAGTTCGGCAAGCTTCTGCAGATCCTTGAGAACAGCAACGAGATTGTTGTCGTTGAAAACGCCGAGGAGTGGGAGGACGACGAAAAGACGCCTACCATCGAGGACGGTCAGATCTTCAAAATTCCCGGCAGCGTTGTCTCCTTCGTCGAGAGGCTTGACGATGAGCTTACCCGCTCTCTTCAGCACATCGACCCCCATACCGCCGAATACGTCGAGCGTCTCAGAGACGAGAGTGCGTTGTATGCTCAGCTTGTGCGTGCATCGATCTACGTCGACAGCCTGCAGAAGAGGGAGGGTATCGAGGTCCCTCAGGAATCCGCCAACCGTGTAGTCATACGCCGATTGGAGCACGTTTACTTCAAGGTATGCACGTACAAATAAATTTTGGAAGCACGCAGCTAACAGTAGCAGCCTTCGGCTGTTGTCCAAATTCTGGAGACCAAGACGTGGGAGTCGATCCCATCCACCCTCGACTCCGACACCACTCCCCGCTCTCTTTCCAACGACACATCCTCGCTCGTCCAAACACTCTGCACATACCTCTTCAAGCACAGTGAGGGTATCATCCGCGCGAGGGCGATGCTTTGCCAGATCTACTTCTTGGCTCTGCACGACCAGTACTACAAGGCCCGTGACATGATGCTCATGTCCCACTTGCAGGAGACGATCAGCAACTTCGACGTCAACACCCAGATCCTTTTCAACCGCTCGCTCGTACAGGTTGGTCTCTGCGCTTTCCGCGCTGGCCTGGTCTACGAGGCCCAGACCTCACTCCAGGAGATCTGCGGCAGCAACAGGCAGAAGGAGCTTCTTGCACAGGGTCTGCAGATGCAGCGCTACTCGCAGATCTCACCCGAGCAGGAACGTCTTGAGCGCCAGCGCCAGCTCCCCTTCCACCTCCACATCAACCTCGAGTTGCTTGAGTGCGTCTACCTGACCTGCTCCATGTTGCTCGAGATTCCTCTCCTCGCACAGCTCGGCTCGTCGCCTGACCTCAGGAAGCGCGTCATCAGCAAGACCTACCGCCGTCTCTTAGAATACCATGAGCGCCAGATCTTCACTGGTCCCCCGGAGAACACCCGCGACCACGTCATGCAGGCCTCCAAGGCCCTGTCTGCCGGCGAGTGGAAGAAGGCCGCAGAGTTCATCAACTCCATCAAGATCTGGGAACTCACGGCCAACGCTGAGCAGATCAAGGATATGCTCTCCGCGCAGATCCAGGAAGAGGGTCTGAGAACCTACCTCTTCACATACGCGCCCTACTACGACACACTGGCCATCTCTACCCTGGCCGATATGTTCGAATTGAGCGAGCGTAAGATCAGTGCTATCGTCAGCAAGATGATCTCGCACGAGGAGCTTGGTGCGGCTCTGGACCAGGTTAACAGCGCCGTCATCTTCCGCAAGGGCGTCGAGCTGTCCCGTCTCCAGACCCTGGCTCTCAGCCTCAGCGACAAGGCGTCTGGCCTCATCGAGTCCAACGAGAAGACGCTCGAGCAAAGAACACAAGGCACAGCCCACGCATTCGAGCGACAAGGCGGCCGCGGCGGTCGTGGTGGCGGCCGTGGTGGACGTGGCGGCCGTGGAGGCGGCGGTGGACCAAGGGGAGGCAGGAATCAGCAGTTCACAGGCGGTGCTTTGGGACGCGCCATCCAGGCCTAGAAGCCTTGGATGGAGAGTGCTGTTTAGGTTTTCATGGGCGGCGTTTGACGGATGTCGCTCTTTTGGCATCCCGTGGTAATGCAATGGCATGACAATTTCGACATGAGACGAGGCGAAACATGAAACGTGAAGACGGAGATGATTTGTTCGGTGCACACCAAAGTAGATTACGAATCACAGCGGCTGAAAACTTCACCTCCTGCTCCGGTCCTCATCTTCTTCGTTCCACGCTCCGATTCACACTCAAGCTTCCACTTTCGACCTCGACCTGCCTGGCCTGAGGACCCTCTGGTGCAATCTCTCCCTCACTCCGAAACCACCTCCAACCACGCTCCCATCTCCCACCTTGTCCCCAGTATATACCGCTGCTCCCTTTCATCTGTCCGTCGACGTGTCTCTACGCGGATCAACCACGGCTCTTGCTCGCTCGTCTGCATGCTCCTTGCTGCTGATGCGGTAGCGAGAGACTGCGAAGAACAATGATCAATGGGTATATGGATTGAGATCGTCCATGACTCACCGATACGGAACGATTTGGGGTTTTGCGATGTGACGTGGTTCAGTGACGGCTCGGGGTTGAGAGGGTGGGTGGTGGTGAGGTGTACCTGGCTTGCGTGTTGATGGTTACTGGTGGTGCTTTTGCTTGCGAGAGGAAAAGGAAGTTTGAGTCGTAGTGGATGATTCGAGCGTGTCTCTTTCGTGGTACAGACCGATACGTGTGAGAGTAGTCGGTAGAGGGTATTGCGAAAATCACCAATATGCTGTGATTGCTGTAAAGTAGCGTTCTTTCGTATTTTAGTTGGTGATAGTATCTCCTTCCTATCTGCGCTCTCCGCTCCGGCTACGAGATCGTGGGCTATCGTACGAATCGTAACTCGGGCTCCTCCTGCCTCCACCACCGCCACCACCTCTCCCCCCTCTTCTCGGAGGTGAGTCTCTCCGGCCAAAGCCTCCACCACCTCCTCTGCGGCGCGGTGTCCTCGACGGCGACCGACTGTATGAGGATCGTGACATGCTCCTTCGTGGAGACCTGCTTCTCGACCTCGAGTACGAACGTGGTCGGTATCCGAAATCGCCTCCCCCACGTCCTCCTCTGCCTCTCCCTCTTCCCCTTCCTCGCCAGCCTCCTCGTGGTGAAGGGGAGCGTCCGCGCCCTCTTCCGCCCCCGTAACCGCCCATAGGAGGAGGTCTGTACGCGCCAGGTGGCCCTCCGCCTGCATACCCATTGTGATCGTCCTGGAAGCGTGGTAGCGGTCCTCCGCGCCTTGGGGGTGGTGACTGTGAGAAGCGACGTCGCGGTAGAACGATTGATACTTGAATTTTTGCGCCATCCAGCTGTGCTTCGTGCATTTTTGCGATCGCGCGCTCAGCCTCGTCGATTTCTTCGTACATGATGTAGGCAGTTCCTCGGTTTACGTTGACTGTTGAGTTAGTACAGCCCTGTAGAAGAGAGTGGCAGCAACCTACAAACTGGGTTCATGGGCATTCTCAAGTCCCTGATTGTTCCGTACTTTCCGAATATCTCGCGGATGTGGTCTTCTTTGACGTTCCTTGTCAGTGCCTCGACTACAACCTGTGGAGAATTAGCATCCGTACCAACAAGCCAGCCATTGCATCCTCACCTTTGCGCTCCTTGGTGCAGGAGAGCCATCTCTTGGAGTGAGACTACGCGTATAGCTGCGCCCTCTTGCATTCGGCGACCGCGTCCTTGACCTGTCATCTGGTGTGTTGCTCCTCCGCCCGTTGCGCCTAGGTGTGAGGGACCGGGTGCGTGTGCGTGAGCGGGACTGCGAACGAGGGGACTTGGATCCGCGAGGCGACCGCGACTGTGCCGAGAGAGAGCGCCTGGGTGATTGTGTGCGCGAACCGTCGCGAGGGCTCTGAGAACGCGTTCGCGACCGCGACCGGTCCATTGGGGACGGAGAGCGTGATGGCATCGCAGAGGATTTTTGCTGTTTAGTGCGTTTATATGGTTCTAGTATCCCTAAGTGATTGTTCGTTAACTGTTGTGTGGACAAGGCTGTAGGTGTGAAAGCTGAGTGACTTTCTTGAAGCTTGAAGCTGGAAGCTTGAGAGAGCTCACTAGCGTATGCACAGGCCATCCTACTCGATGCCCCCCTCGTACACCACACTTTATGCAGGCGTGTAACATCAGGTAAACGTAATGTCAAAGTGAGGTGCTGAGATATAGACTACACGACATGCTACACCCATTGGCCTCTCCCTCAAGATTTGCCCGATCCACCACTGTTTCCGGCATCTGGAACTCCGGCTCCCAAGGCCAACTCATCTGTGTGGTGTCGACATCCGCTCGCTCAGCTGCCTCACGTTCCATTATATCTGGTGTTTAAGCGGGTAGGAACACCGGTGAAGACATAGATCCCAGCTTCTTCAAGCAGCTTCATGGCCTGGCCGTGTCTTTTGGTGTTGTCGACCCAGTATTTTGCTGTTGGCTATGAACTACCACCAAGGACTCTGTAGCTACCTACAGACAAAAAGCGTGTTTAGACCCAGTTCCATGAACAGTGCGATGTCGTGCCTCAGCTGTAGCAGACGCGAATCTGAAATAGGGTCATGCATATCTGGGACTTGATAGACAACTCCCCGAACGAAGAACTCAAGTCTGGTTAGTTTTCAGACTGTTCAATACGGCAAATGATGTCTAACCCGCTCATCCCCCCTCGATAGGTAGCGGCCGCGAATGGCGATGGATACGGAAGCTATCAGATTGGCCATGTTGGTGCTGATGTCAAACTGATACAGAAAGGCTAATAGCAGTATGTGGTGAGGCTCGGTACCGGGGGTTAGCGGACAACTCACGATCGTTGTTCTGCGCTGTTGCCTACAGATCAGAGCTAAGTTCTTGGACGTTGAACATCTCGATGGCAAAACCTTGGCTAGGTGGGGCCACGAGAGAGTGAATTACCTAGGACTATGCATTAAACGACTGACATACTTGCACCCTGGTGTATGGTCTTGATCGAGCGCACTGGTAGTGAAGCACGAGCCCGGGCAGCCTTTACCAGCGCAAGATCCACATTTGATTGTTGTTCTCCAGAAACAACAAGGAACAACACACTTTGTCATATGTCCAGCTCACGTACGGACACCGCCACGCACATCAGTGGGTGAACTGACCGGTTCCTGTGCCACAAAGTCCTAAGGCAGGGCACCGGCGCGGCAAATGCGCATAGAGCCAAGCCAAGCTCGTGCGTCGAGGGCGTCGTCGAGTTTGGCAGCTGCGAGCTGCGGCAGTTGATGCGAGACAAGCCATGGGAGCTGCTCATTCGACAGAGCGCTGCATGATGGCGCAATCGCTACAAGCACTCAACATGGCGTTGTGTTGAGATAACAATACACAATACAAGCTGCTCTGTCGCCCGTTGCAACACTGCGGGGTCTGTGACATTTCTTGAACCTTGCCCCACCACCGGTCCAACCCGCCGCGACAACACCCAACACCCGCCCTTCCACACCGCATACATTCACTGCCGCTTAGTCAGACCCTTACCGATCCACCTCGCCTCAACCCTGCGATTTTCTCCTGCGACAGCGCAGACAGTATCTCCACGCCCCTCACCACACACCAAGACCAGCTCCCGCAGCCCGCACACCACCCCTCCGTAAACATGTCCTGGCAAGGTGAGCACCGGTGACGCACTCTCGACGTGATCTGGAGCTGACCACGGCACTAGCATACGTCGACCAGAGGTGAATAGCTACCTGCAGTGAACAGAGAACATCTCTAATCGCCCACCACAGCCTCGTTGGCACTGGCAACATCGACAAGGCCGTCATCTGCGATGCCACCGGCCAGACTACCTGGGCCTCGTCCCCAGGCTTCTCCGTACGTCCACCCGCATCACTGCGCGCTCGAATCTCGCACCTTGGCGGCGAGGAAAAAGCGCAAGGGCCGCAGAGGCAACAAAGACCACAGCCAGCTGACAGCAGCAGCTCACCGCCGCCGAGATGAGCGCCATCGCCGCCTCGTTCGGCGACAAGAGCGAGCCCAAGTCCGTAATCTCCAACGGCGTCAAGATCAACGGCGAGAAGTACATGACCATCGAGGCCTCGGACGACTCGCTCAAAGCAAAGAAGGTACGCTGCCCTCCCCACCCACCACCTCGTGCCACACCGCTCGTATCCACCCTCCACACACATGGGAAGTAGGCAATACTCGCCCACACACAGACACTGATATGTAAATCGCTATAGGGCAAGGAAGGCATCGTGGCCTACAAGACAACCCAGGCGCTGCTGATTGCGCACCACCCCGCCGACATCCAGACCCCCAACGCCTTTAACAGCGTCGCCGAGCTGGGCGAGTATCTCAAGAAGGTCGGATACTAAGCGGCTTCCTTGCGACGATTCGTACTTGTTCATACCTTGGGATTATTTGCATACAGCGCCGAGCATGTTTGGGGTGGACGCTCTGAGATGGTGAAGTAGATGAAAAAGCATGGGGTGGGAGGACGGTGGGTTGGACGACCCGAGACAGCGAAATACACAAATACCTACCTATGATCAAGGATGGGGTGCAGATTTCGTGGAAACTTGTCACTGTGAAAGATTTGATATCGACGTTGCTTAGGTCGCTCACAAACGCCAGGCTAGAAATGCTCATCCCAAAAGCGCACTCCACTGGATCACAACTTCTCCTTCCACCATTTATTCCATCTTCGACAAAGAAACTCCTCAGTCTTGCCCACACGTTCCACACCCTCTCTCGCTCTACAACTCCTTCTTCCTCTCAGGGCTAGCTTCAATCGCAGCCCTCTCAATCAGCGTTTTACCCACGCTAGCAGACTCCCTCCAACCCCGCTGGCGGCTCCAGAAGCGCGTCTCAGGGGTAGTCTCCCTGAGGCTCGACTGTCGGGCGTCTTCCTCGAGCGATTTCCTGGTGATTTCCTCGCCACCATCGGTCAGAGTGGGGAGCTTTTGCAACTGACTCAGATTCTCCTCGAAGAACTGCTTCCTGATGAGGAACCTCTCACGGCGTTCCTTCTGCTGTCCTGGGGAGTCCATCTTGGACACGGCGATGCGGACGGCAGTACGGACAAGGATGAAGAGGTGCTCGGAGAGGAAGACGATGAGTAGCAGAGCCCACAGCTGAATGTTGGAGGGTTTGCCATCGGGGCCCTTGCCGTCACCGTAGAACATGTAGACAAGAGCAGAGGTAGTCAGGCTGCCGAGCCAGGTGAGAAAGCTGAGAGAGTCCAGCCAAGGTCCGATAGTGTCGGCGCGCCAGGGAGTAGGACGCTGCATCTCAACACAGATCTTCATAGCATCTGCGCGAAGCTCAATCCAGTCGTTGACAAGGAAGGATACAGCAGTAAGGGGCCAGACGACGGAGAAGAGGGATAGGTAGCCGAATTGAACAACCATCTCACGGAGATCAGCAGTAACATCGTAGACGTCAAGTTCGGCTTCCTTCCTAACACGCTCCAGGAATGCAGCATCCTCTGCTGGATCATTTGCAGCAGCTGAAGGAGCAGCACCGCCGCTCTTCGCAGCTCGCTCGGACTGCATCTCCTTGTACTTAGCGAAGCCACGGCGCTTCAGGTACGGGACAATGAGCTCCATGCCAAGATTGACGACCTGCGCGGTAACAGTGAAGTAAATGACTTGCTTGCGGAGACGGTCTGGGTTGATCGACCAGCTGGAAGTGCCTGCGGTTGTGTGGAGATGCAATTGCTTCTCATCCTCGGCGAACGGTCGAACGGCCACGTTAAAGACGTCGAGGTAAGGTACAATAACAGTACCGAAGGGAACGTATACGAACGCAGTCAGGAAAATACCAAGATATGACATGATGAAGTTCAAGACGAAGATCTTCTGGGTCAGGGCATACTCGAATGCACTTGCGGTCTCGTAGTTCTCGAACTCAGTAAGGCGTGTAGCGAACTGAGTGAGGAGGGTGTTCAAGATGGGGTTGACCGTGGTAAGGATACCTGTAGGGATGAAGACCAGGACGCTCTTAAGCGGTCCGTTGTAGACCTCGGAGATGAAGACCTCGATACCAAAGCAGGTTGCAATGACGGTTCCAAGCATCAGGGTAGCTGCTATGGCGAAGGGGATCTGCAGCAATTGTCTCTGGAAACGCTTTTGCGCAGGGAAGAAACCGACCTGCTCACCAGTGATGGGGTCTGTGACGGTGTTTTCATGCTGAAAGTTCCTCCTCTTGGTATCAATCTTGGAGACGCCCTTCACTCCCCAGCGGACGCTGAGGTCGCCTTCCTGGTGTTTCCAGTACTCGGTGAAGACTATGCACCACAGCGCGCTGAACAAGCCGTAAACGGGCGAGAAGTGGCCGAAGAAGAGCCATGCAAAAGTACCAAAGCCTGCTGCGGGGATCAGGAAAGTGAAATAGGACTGTGTGAAGGCAAAGTAGAAAGCAATCTGTGACGTTTAGCTTGGGAGTCCAGAGAGCTAGGCTGGGAAACTCTACCTTCTCGCCGAGACGATTCCTGATATCGTCAAGATCCTCCGTCGTAAGGAAGTAGGACGAAGTCCACTTCTTGATCCAGTCCTTGTTGTAGGCATGGTCGTGCAGAGCGAAGACAGACTCGACATTTTCCCACTCGCCTTCCTTGGGTGTAATGCCAGCTCCACCTTCGTTTGTAGGGTTGGTAATCAGTTGGTAGATGATGCGCAGTCGTTCGGCTTCGTAGAGAGGTTCGGCCTCGAGAGCGGCGCGTGTCTCTTTGTCAGGGGCAGCAGAGCGGACGCCGTGCATCCAGTCTCGCACTCTGTTGCTTGTTAGTATTGTGTTTTTGCATTGAACCAAAGGCTTATGCCTACCTCGATCTGTAAACTTCACCGAACAAATGCTCGTCAGAGGCTACCCTTACGAAGAGCAGCACCGAGTGGTTATCTCCGTTGCGGGCTTCCGTCTGCAGACCCACGCTCGCGAGAGCGTGACATAATTTCTCGAACTGAGAGGCAGCTTTGGCCTTGTCTGTAACATGGTCAGCTATCAATCGCTCTAGTGTGCTCACATGCCGCATACCCGTCTTCGCAAAGCGGTAGCTAATCACATAGTCGACGTCCAGGTTCGACTGGAGCGCCTGAGATTTCGTCATGGCGGAGGATTTGCTCGAGTCGATCAGAGCAAACTTGAGATTGTAGATCTTCCAGGAGAGGTCGGTAAAGTAGGGAATCTTTGGAGGTGTGAGCCCCTCTTCAGAGGAAGGCATTCCAAGGAAAATAGGTGTAGGACTGACGAACGTCATCGCTGCCCCAACATCTCGACACTCGGACACCTCAGCCAGGACTGCATGAACAAAAATCACTTGCAACTTGCAACGCACGAAGCATAGTAGCTAGCTCCTGCAACAGTTCGACGCATCCAGTAGTTGCGCAGTGTTCCCTTGCGAAGCATTGCGCAGTGTTCTCTTGCAAAGCATTGCGCAGTGTTATCTTGCAAAGCATCTGCAGCTTCCTTGCTTAGATGTTAATGGCTGCGCAATGAGTGAAACGATTACAAAGCTTCTCGAGACACAAGTGAGCTTGTAGCTTCAGTGACCGACTCTTTAGTGGTTCTTCTACCATTGCAACCAACAATGTCACAGAGCACGATCTACAATGTCACATGTGTAGACATTGGTCGGCGAGTCATGCGCTTGAGCCAGAGAGCTGTTTACTGACCGTGCACGAGCTTCTTCGCGACGTGCGCAACTCGAACTCCAAAGTGGACGAGATGCGCCCTCTCCCAAATGTCACTCCTTAAGCATGCGAAGCAATACCTAGCCAACCAGTCAAAGTACGCACACCTCAATGCCTTTGTCTCACGAATCGAACCGTCAAAACTGCTCTCTCGAGCCGAGGTCTCCACCAACAACGATGTAGAGACAGGACCTCACGCTGTCAGCGACAAACCTATTGCGATCAAGGACAACATCTGCACAAAAGAGCTGAAAACTACAGCGTCTTCAGGAATATTGAAGGACTTCACAAGCCCATACGATGCGACGGTAGTAAAGCTTTTGCAGGATGCAGGCGCGGTGGTCGCTGGAAAGACGAACATGGACGAGTTCGGTATGGGCTCGCACTCTACCCACTCACACATTGGGCCTGTGAAGATGCAGAGACACGCGGGTGAAGAGAAGAGTGCTGGAGGCAGCTCGGGAGGAAGCGCTCTTGCCGTTGCAAGTGCGCAATGCTGGGCAGCTCTGGGAACAGATACTGGTGGTTCTGTTAGACTACCTGCGGCATACACAGGTGTTGTGGGGTTCAAGCCAAGCTATGGGCTGCTGTCGAGATGGGGTATTATTGCCTACGCGAACTCACTCGACACGGTCGGAATCATGGGCAAGAACGTTGGTGATGTCGACGCGGTCTTTAGTGAGTTTTAGAGGATCTTTGAGTCTTTGGATCCTGACAACGTTGCTGACCTCCATAATAGACAAGCTCAACGCCTACGACTCACAAGATCCCACATCTCTCCCGCCCTCAACGCGCTCCCGCCTAGAGAAGGGTGGTACAAAGCGATCAACGCCATTGCGGATTGGTATCCCTTTGGATTACAACATTGCTACACTGCAGCCAGCCGTTCGCCGAGAGTGGATCAGGACGCTGAAAAAATTATGGGAAGATGGACATAGTTTGCATCCGGTACGGCTACCGGCAACACAGCACGCACTGTCAGCATACTACATTCTGGCACCAGCAGAAGCCTCAAGTAACCTGGCAAAATATGACGGTGTTCGCTATGGCAGCAGAGCAGAAGGCGTCGATGGCACATCTGAGAGCGTCTTGTTTGCCAGAACCCGAGGGCAAGGATTTGGCGTAGAAGTGCAACGGCGTGTTCTGCTAGGGGCTTTCACACTCAGTGCGCAGGCTATCGACAATTATTTCATCCAAGCACAGAAAGTGCGCAGACTCGTGCAACAAGACTTTGACAAAGTCTTTGCCACCCAGAATCCGCTTCTTGACGAAACGACTAGCCTGTCTGGAGGAGAAGACAAAGTAGATGTCATCATCTGTCCTACGGCTCCAACGCTTGCACCGTCACTAGCAAGCATCAAGGAGCAGGACCCCGTCCACGCCTACATGAACGATGTATTTACAGTGCCAGCTAGTCTTGCTGGTCTACCAGCTATCAGCGTCCCTGTTCAAATCGCAGAACAGGCTGCGAGACGCGGAGAAGCAAACACCGAGAATGCTGGAATTCAGGTCATCGGCCAATATGGCGATGATGAACTCGTTCTACAGGTTGCAGACGTTGTCGCAGGTGTGTCACCGACGAGCCAGGCAAATGCTGGACCAGAGGTGACCTCCTGGGGAGCCAGCACCCTCGAGAACAACGACTCGACTGCTTGAACTCTTACACGTGAAGTAGAAGTCGACAGAGTACAGGAGGATATTCAAGTGTAAAAGAGTGTAAGTTTGTGTACGATCAACAAGTGTATGAAAGCAACAATATCGACCATGTTCTTTCCAGCCTGAAACCTCTCATCTTTTTATCGAGTCTGTCCAAAGACGAGAAAGCTCTGTCTGCTAAAATTGGCTTGAGGTCGTACAAGACCTGTAGAGCTGAATTTCTCATTGCCGCGTTGAACGCTCGAGACGTCGGTATCGTTGCTTTTGCGGCCTTGGACACACAACCTAGCACCGGTCCACCCGAGTCTGTCTGTGTCTAGACGCGTTGCAACTGCCGAGCAGCGTAATATGGACGAGACATCCCGCCGAATTAGATAAAAGTACATCATTCATGTACACAGCGGCTCAGCTACCTCGTGCCACGTGAGAAGCTTACGATGAAGTATCCGCGTTACCCTGGCTTTCAATACTCCGTCCGTATAGTACCCACGCGGGATGCATCTATACGGCCTCTCCTCTTTTCTGATTGGTCTCTGCTTGGTCGAGCACCTCTAGGTCATAGAGATCTAACTCGCAGGTATGGTTTTCAGTCTCAAATAACAGACAGCTTCGAGCACCTCGACAAGGACAAAGCCTCTTTTAGGCGGAATCCCCTACATCTTATGGACGTTCAACAAATGAACACACAACAGCATCGGCGTCTACTGTCGCAGTCCTGAAGGGTGACGCACGTCCTGTCAACCACGAGCGGGGTTACATATGCAGTACTACCCTCGCCTGGGGGTTGACCAGTCGGTAACGCCTTATCCCACGCCTGTCTCTTCGAACCATACCTTTCCCGGTATCCCACCTGCACGTACGCTGGCGGCTCGGCCCAGTACATGTGAGCGATCCGCAAGCCACACTGCAAGAGCATCTCGTGATGATGTGGGCGAGGTCCAACATCGTCCTATCGAACGTTCTTGGTCCGGTCAAGTCAGTTATCATAGGTGCGATTTAGCAACCTTTGCTGACGTAGGATTGTCTGTCATGCAGACTTGACAGCCTAGGAAAGGTCCGGAACTGCCATCAGGAGCTGTACTGTCCTCACATTTACTGTCTCTAGCCGGTAACCTTATCAGCAGACGTAGATTCTCCGGTCTAGCCCAAAGCGTCCTCCAGTCAGAGTCCAACAGCATGTGCATCTCCAACACTGCGTGGGGTCCAAGACGCCTCACTCTCCCTGCGGCCTTTATGCGGATCGAATCGCATCTCCTTGTTCGTGAAGTGTGGAGTTGGAAGCCCAGGCTAGCATTTAGTTAGACTCGATATGTCACCAGTCCGTTAGGGTCTAATCGGCCGCACAAGTCGCGCATGGTTAGGTATTGTCATCCTGACGCACCGGGGATCCTTCGAGACGTCCAAAAGTGACCCAACGAGGGCCTTAGATGCCGTATATAAAGGCCTGCCCATGGGCACCTTGATGGACACAGCTCACCGACCCATCATTTCCTCAACCAACTATAACGAACCACCACCCAGCTCCCCGCTACCAACCAATTACAGTCATCATGTCTCCATGGTACGCTCCACCGTCCCTTATCTTCACCAATCTCGCAGCACGAAGTTTCCTGTTCACACGTTGAGCACGAGGAAGACGAGGAGCGGGGAACACCTTGATGTCCAGCATGCATGAGAAGAGAACCGTCAGCTGACCACTAGCAAAACAGCACCTGCAACACCTGCTCCTGCAAGGGCGACTGCTCTAGCTGCAGCTGCGGCTCCTGCTCTGTAAGTTCTCTTGCCCTACTCCTCTGCGCCCACAGATGACATCCTACCACTACCCCCTCCCCCCCGTTATTGAACCTCCTACCGCTACACTCTTTTTTCTGCAGGGAGGCGCAAGACTGACAGTCAACAGCACTAAGCGCTCCTTGCTCCGATCCCTGAGCTAAATCCCCTACCACGCGTCCCGGAAGATCCGATCAAACCCACTTGGGACGTCAAGAACAACGCATGGGCCTTTCTGATATGCCGTTTTGGGGACAAGAGAGGGGGATATGGTAGCTTGAACGAATGAATGCACAATCATTAAATATACACAACTGCATTTGCTGACACTGAGTGTATCTGTGACTGAAACCTGTGTCACTGTTGCAATGACACTCCGATCTAGTTGACTTCTTCAGACGTGGTTGCTGCATTCTCCCAAGCACACACACACAGTCCTAGTATATGAGTGTACTGTAACTACCATTTCAGATATCCAAGTGCTGCCTAATATCATCACCGAGCCTCCACTCGTCGTCCCGCACCGTACGCTCAAGCGGATTCAACACGTCGTCTCCCTCGTCCCGGTCCCGACCGCCGTCTGTGCCGCCGCTCCCCACCGTTTCTTTCCCGAGACTGCCTGCGTTGCTTTTACTGCGCTTTTTCTTCTTGAACCAGCCCCGCTTGCTCTGCGTGCTCGCTGCGTCTGCGTCGCCGTCCCCGCCCCCCTCGGACGCTACCGAGGCGGCGTACTCGCTGGGGACAAGCGTGGGGTCGCGCGACGATGAGGTGGCGGTGCTGGCATTTGAGGTCAACCTGGTGAGGTGGTTGGGGTCGGGAGATGAAGGGTTGAGCGGTTCAGCGCGTGGAGTGGGCACAGGTGTTGTCTCTGTGCTGGGTGTGGATTCGACAAGTTCGGCGTCGCGATACCATTTTCGTCGGCGCGTGTAGCGACCCCATCCATCTTGGCCTCTGCGGCCATCGCGCCACTGGGTTTGTCAGTCATGTTTGCATGGATGGCAGGTGGAGGAGGAGACGTACCTTGTTGTCGTAGTATATCCAGCCTAGATCCTCTTTACTGATTGTTTTGGACGGTTTGCTTTCAGGCTCGCCGCTCTCGATCTTCCACTCGCTCCCCTGCACCCAACGCCATCGTGATGCGCCGCCCTCGACTTCGGGGAGAGCGAATTGTTCTTTGTCGGGCACAGGGTTCATGTGCTCGTCAGTCCAGGAAGCGCGTTCATAAGCAAGCATGGATGAAGTCCAACCTATACCCAGCCATCGTCGTTGATTTTCGTAGATGGAGAAAGTAAAGCGTACTCCTGTCGATTCTGGGCGGCGCTTAGCCGCCAGCGAGGCCGCAACTTCTTGAGTGCTCTTTTTCCTGGGTGGAAGCGGTGGTGGGCGGGAGCCTCTGGTGGGCGTGTCACCGAAGTTGAGTCCAGTGACAAAGACACAGATTCGACGAACGGTTCGTGAGCGCCAGAGGATTGTGCGAGTCACTCGCGCTGGGCGAGAGTGCCAGCTCAAGACGACCGTTCCGACTGCCAGGACAACTCGTTTCGTGGTGAGGATGTAAAGAGGAGGGAGTGTGAGGGCAATCCAGAGCGGGAGGACGAAGAGTATGCGAATGAACAATACGGTGAGTGCTGGTCGTGTAGTTGCCGATGTTGCAGTGCGTTGCGTGGAGAGGAAGTCTGTCAACCGCAGGAATGGATCCAGCAATATGTTGCAGCGCGACGTGAACAGTTTCAGATCATCTACAATATCTTCCAGGCTCTTGTGGTGCTTAATGTTGCTGTCCGACTCTGCACGCTTATGTGCCTTTTGACCCTTCTCTCCCGTCCAGCCTGTTGATGACAACGGCGAGTATCTGCGCGCATACATGCCCAGGATCAAGCTTGATACTACGATGATGGGCCCAGCGTATCTTGTCACAGCGTCACCGTACATGACCACTGCCCAGAAGCTGGCGACCAGTATAAAGCTCTCCCACGGGTCCGCAGTCGTCCATGTTAGCAACCCAGCCAACTTATTCAGAGGCAGGAGGAATGGGTGCGAGTATGCGAGGACGCGAGTAACCTGCGGCGGTGTGGCAGCGAGTAGCGGCGACTTCTGGTGCACGAGGATAGCGGAGCGAAGCTTCGTCTGCGGCGTTACTTGCCCTATGTTGGAGGGCGAGAAGGTGGCATAAGTAGGCGGGTTAGGGTCGCCGGAGGGCTGCGGCGACGCATCGTTGGTGGGCTTTGAAGGGCTGGACATGTGCTCTAGCCAGGGTGTGTCTTTCAGTGTGTCAGCATTCTGCGTGACGTATGATGTGTTGTGTGCAGATGTGGTGGTGGAGATGTATACCTAGTGCTGCCATGCAGTATTTAGCATGTTCAAGACTGCGTCATAGGCACCTACGGCTGAGGCTGTAAGACGTATGGAGGCGCAAGTTACAGTCACAAATTACACGAGGAGTGCTGCAATATTTTGCAACGAGTTCGCGAGAGTAAAGTCAGTGTGCAAAGACTCGCACCAGACAGTCCGGCACATGATGCGGTCACTGGCTCGTACGGAGGCTTAGGCCGGGGCATGTGAAAGCAAGGCCTTGCTCGGTACTTCCGGCCTCTCGAGGCACCATGAACGTCTTGTGGCACGTTGCGAAGAGAAAAGAAGACAATGAAGGTCTTTGGTAGTTTTAACTACGATCTAACGAGCAGCAACCAGACTTTTCAAAGGTCATGGCCATGACCAGTTGCTGGTTGGGAAGACGATGCTTTGCGATCATTGCGATCGGACTTTGATTGGCTGTTGAGCAACGAGTCACGTGTCTGAGCGGAAGAGCGCCGAAAGCTTGGGAAGGCGACCAGAAATTGTTCGACATCCATCCAGTGTTGCCAACGTCCATCGAAAGAGCGGCTTGGTGTATTGTGCATTGTGCACTCGCCCTATCTCCACGTGTATCGCTTTCCCCGGTTCTTGCGGCTCTGCTCCTTCCCCACAATGGTGCGTTCCTCCAAGTGCACTCATGTCATCACCGTGCTAACACATGTAGGCACACCGCATAATAACACAGGTCGTGTTTTCCGGCGCACGCATTATAGGCCGCGCCGTCTCCGAATCCTACCGTCAAGCCGCTGCCTCGCAGAAGTTTGCCGCCGCCAATGCTGGAAGTGGCGGCGGCAGCGCCTTCTCGTCCTCCAACATCACCATGGACGAGGCCTGCAAGATCTTGAACGTTGCCCCGGGCAAGATGGGCACAATAGAAGCAGAGGCCGTCACCGAACGTTTCAAGCGACTGTTCGACATGAACGATCCGAAGAAGGGTGGCAGTTTCTACCTGCAGAGCAAGATCCTAAGGGCTAGAGAGAGGATTGAACGAGAGTTGCAAGGCCACCGACGGATGGCTGAGAGGGAGCAGGAGCTGACAGAAGGGTTCAAGCCAAAGTTCACGAAAGATGACAAGTGAGCAGCTGCGTCCACGGACCGGTGAAAGCGAGACATGAAGCCCCCTTTGAAGAGAAGGAAACAGAGCAAGTGAGACTGTGGCGCATATCTGCGAGCGAGAAGCAGCTTGGAAATGCATCAAGATGGCGTTAGTTGTGGGCATAGCGATCGGAACCTCTTTGGGCGTGCCATGGGAGTGGTGGCGCTATTCAATCGCTTTCTTTGAGAATGTTGAAGAGGAGCGCACGTGTGGCCTCACGTCTCTCCACTCTTCTCAGGCGAACATATGGCCTGTCTAATTTGTGTGAGATATTGTAACATTATATGGTGCGAGCAGGGTGCCTCTGCTCCGCGTGGTTTCTGTAGAACGCTTGTACATGAAATGAAACACGGACAGCGAAAAGGATTAAACCAGGCGCTGTTTTCTAGATAACGAACACATCTTCATAGGCCAAGGAACAGCTGCCTGGAAGCCTTCCTCGACCCTGAGTGGTGGTAAAGTGAACAGCACGGGCGCACCGTCCGGCCCATCCCCATGAACTAGCAGGCCCCACTTGTCGATTCCGAAAGTTCTTCCTCGTCTCAACGTCACTACCATCAACTGCGCAAACCCTCAACAAACGCCTTCAGCAACAGCCTGACGCGTCGCATCACAATCGCAAACAGTAACACATAATGGGAGACTCGTATCGCCCCGGAGGCGGTGGCGGGCGATCGCTCGCAGACCGCATGACGTTCACCAGCGGTGGAGGGGACAACTACCGTCCTGGCGGTCCTCAGCAGGGTCGCAGTAATTCCGAATTCACATTCTCATCGAATCACGATGGCCCGCGGTTCCCGCCTTCTGGGCCGGCCAATGCAGGGCCACCTGCGAGGAGGCGCAACAACCGCGGCGGTGGCCAGCATGGCCAACGCGACTCGAGGCGCGGCGACTCCAACGGCTTTCGCGGCAGAGGTGGTGGCCGAGGAGGCTACCGCAAGCCTCAGGCCCATGAGCGCGCTCTTCTCACTGTTCAAGACCGCGGTAGTCCCGAGCGCACCCTGGGTGTTGCCGATGGTTCGCACAAGTTCATGAACGTTGATGACATGTTGGAAGATGAAGAAGATGGAGAGGCTGTCAACGATGCTGAAGAGGCTTCAGTCGATGGCGAGAACGGTGTTCATAAAATTGCCCGCACTGCGAATGGACGTGCTGATGGCGATTCGGTACCGAAGTGGAGCAATCCTGAGATCTACTCTGCCCTTCCTCCACCTGAGGAGCTGAGACCTGGCAAGAAGATTGATTTCGTCCAGTTGATTCGAAAAGCGAAGAACGAAGCTGCCGAAAAGGCTGACGGCAACAACGCCGTGGCCGCGAACGATGACTTTATCTCCTTTGGGGATGACAACGGTTCTACCCAGACTGCAGATGCGCAGACCGTCGATGACGAAGAGCCCAAGCGAAACAAGCGGCCACAAGACGGAGGCTTCGTACAAGGCCCGTTGAACGATCTCGACTACGTGGACTCGCTCGTCAACAACGGTCCTCAGAACAAGCGCTCACACCAGGCTGCCGACCTGTACGAGCAGCCACAGCAGAGCAAGTCCAAGCGCAAGCGAGGAGAAGTTGAGAACGTGCGAGGCGTTGTTCAGGAATGGATGGGTACTGCGCGTTGCGACACAGCGCCGTGGCTCGATCCAAGGCACAGTTATGCTCACCTTGTCAACGACCCTTTGAAATGGTGAGATGGCGCTTTCGTCTTTGTTCAACTGACCTTCACGCTGACGCATACAGGTTACACAACGAGATTCTTGACTTCTACGACTTCGTTGCGCCTCAACCATACGAGCACGACGTCCGTCACCGACTGGTCCAGCGGGTGCAACAAGCTCTAGGCACTCAGAGATTCCCCCAAGACACTGGCCGCATCCTGTGCTTTGGTTCGTTTCCTGCTGGTCTTTACCTGCCAACTGCGGATATGGACCTCGTCTATACCTCTGACAGCTTCTATCAAGGTGGTCCGGCAGCTATGGACTTTAGCAACAAGAGCATCGTCAACTCCACCTTGAGAAAGGCCGCCAGAAGGCTCGAAAATGTACGCATCGCTACCAACGTACTGTGCATCACCAAAGCCAAGGTGCCAATCATCAAGTTCGTGGACCGACTGACCAACATCAACGTCGACATATCGTTTGAGAACCTTAGCGGAGTTCAGGCACAGGCGACATTCCAGCAGTGGAAGCATGACTATCCTGACATGATCTACATGGTTGCTCTGCTGAAGCAATTCCTTGTCATGCGTGGCATGAACGAGGTACACACCGGTGGTATCGGGGGTTTCAGCATCATCTGCCTCGTTATTAGCTACTTCCAGCATAGCAAGAAGCCGGAGAACCTTGGAGACTGTTTCCTGGGCTTCCTCAACTACTACGGCAATGAGTTCGATCTCCGGACCCAGCGTATTCAGATGCATCCTCCAGCGATTATTCAGAAGAACGGGTACGACGTTGATGGTCGCGCAGAGAGGCCTGACGGACTGTCCATTCAGGATCCGAACCGTCCAGAGAACAACATCTCTGGTGGATCTCACAAAGCATGGGAAGTGTTCCGTGCTTTTGGCTCCGCGTATAGAGTCCTGAAGGATCGTATCGATTCCAGGAGCCCTAGCAGAAGCATCCTCGAGTGTCTTCTAGGTGGCAACTATGAGACGTACATCATGCAGCGGCGTCATATGCAGACTCTGAAGTAAGTTGTATACACTGAACGGGAGGTAGGGTCGTACTCGTGGTACTCCTGGGGAAGAAGTGCATGATGACTTTGAGCCTCGAGCTCGGTTGTCGAGTGTTTGTTCCCTGGTTATCTCGGCCCAACTCCCCACAGTGCACACAACTCTCTCACTTTGCGACCTACTGTGGATCATGACTTACTTCGTTCTAGTCCCTGAGAGGAGCAGAATATTGATGAACACATCAACGCCGCCCAGAAGAGCAACGATCTATAGGCTAAAGAGGTTGGGCGGGTCGCTTTTGAAAAAAGGCACCTGGCGCCAGATCCCTGTTCATACCATACGCACACGCGTGTTTGAGCTGTACAACACCGGATTCGTTCAGATGCATTATCACCACGGTAGGGCGTTCAATGGCTTGTGTGGATTGGGAAGCAGATTTGCTTCGTGCGGTTCACTCATCTTTGAACAGGTTAGGGCGGTCATTCTGTTACGATACCCTGGAGCACTACAGGCGTTACACTCGAGCATTTTGCGATGGGCGTTCCCATCGACACCGGTCCACACTCGAACTGTTGTTTATATCACCATCGCCACAAACGAACGAACGAACGTACCGGTTTCTAACAGAAACACACCGTCGGCGGGCCCACGAGTCGACCGAAGGACTTTTTACTGTACTCTAGATCTTCATGACATCAGTTTCACATTTTCTCTCTGCTTCTGCTCACATGCTCACTTTGGCAGCTTTCAGTCCTGGTCTACTAAAACGTACCCGGTGTGGGCAAGGTATCCTCGAGGGCAAATGACCATACAGATGACTGCTGGATGCAGCCCCTCAGAAACATCCACAGCAACAGGACACCTTTTCTCATCGAGCGATTTGCTATACGCACACGCTTGAGGAAGGAAGGTCGACCCACAAAACAACGAGTGTCCACACTTCTTTCCTTTAGAGAAATGGTACAACCTTGTATACTCCGCCATAGACTTTTGTGGGATCATGTTATAATACCAGCCATCAAGGTCACACATGGATGCACGATTCAAGTGCTCATAGACAGAGTGATGGCAAGGGCGTGCCGGGAGCGGAGACAGGGGTCTCTTCGGAACGCCAAGACGTTGAATGTCAACACGCGACTGCTTCCCAAACACCGCTTTCCATGAACACCGCATTTCATGGACACAGCCTCTATGCCCCAGCCATGAGGGTACGCACAAACTCAGCATGGCAGTCAATTGCTGTTCTCTTACTGTTGGTCGGAGCAGCGCAGGCTTCTTTGGGTGACAGGCTGCCGGACTTTAAGCACTGTCTAGAGGTTTGTAGCAATATCAAGACAGCTTTCGTCAAAGTACTAACAGCAACTTCAGGTCTGCAAGGAAGCCAATTGTGGCGACAACCCAACGCCCATACGTATGGTGCCTCTCTACTCGCTCATCAACACGGTCTAACACCCACCAGCCTTCCACCGCCGCGTCCTGTTCTGGGACTGTCCCGCCGAATGCGACTACACTTGCCAACACGTCGTAACCACAAAGCGCCTTGCCCGCGATCCGCCTTATATGCAACCTGTATACCAGTTTCATGGCAAATGGCCATTCTACCGCTTCATGGGCATGCAGGAGCCCTTCAGCGTCATCTTTTCGCTGTTCAACTATCTTGCTCACAACTGGGGCATGGCACAGCTTCGCGAAAAGATCCCTGCTTCCTACTCCCTGCGAAAGTACTACCTGTGGTTTGGGTACGTAGGTCTGGCGAGCTGGACGTTCAGCATGATCTTCCACATCAGGGACTTCAACATCACAGAGAAGCTGGACTACTGGGCGGCAGGCGCGAACGTGCTGTATGGGTTGTACTATGCTCCAATCAGGGTGTTCCGGCTCGACCGCAATGATCCAAGGAAACAAAGCGTGTTGAGGCTGTGGACAGCGCTGTGCATACTCCTCTATGTCATGCACGTCGCATACCTCTCGCTGTGGAGCTGGGACTACACGTACAACATGGCTGCGAACGTCGTAGTGGGCACGCTGGCAAACGTACTTTGGAGCGGGTTCAGTTACGTGCAGTACAAGAGGATTGGGAGGACATGGGCGGTGCTGCCCGGTATCTGCGTAGCATGGATCATCTCAGCAATGAGTCTGGAGCTAATGGACTTCGCTCCCTGGAAGGGCATGATCGATGCGCACAGCTTGTGGCATCTCGGGACCGTGATGCCCACAATACTGTGGTACAAGTAAGCCCACTCCAGGAAAAACAGAATCAGTGTAAACAGCACGATGCTAACGTCCAACAGCTTCCTTGTCAAGGACGCCCAAGAAGACATAGCAGGTACGCGAATCAAGCAGTAGCCTCTACTCTGCGCCATCCGCCTCCCTGTGGAAAAACCTGCTGCTTACCACGTACCTCTCAGGCAAACTGCCAATGGCTAATCGTGACGCAGGCGCACGAAAAGGGAAAGGAAAAGACTAGATTTATATCGGCATTGATTCTTGTGAATTTCGGCTATCATCACAACCATAACGCAATTCTTGCACACATCTTGCAACGAATGTCAAAACGCTGTTGTTCTAGCCCAGTCTCCTACTTCTCGTTTTTCTCGAGACTCTTGCGTCACGTCTTTGACGCTGCGCCGAACCCGGCGCGTCAGACACCACCGTGGAGTCGCTCACTCGTACATTCTGGTGTTGATCTGCAAGGGGCGAATATTGTGGATTGGATACCTGGCGTCTTTGATGAAATGCGCTGATTTTAGATTGTATGAGTCCTAGAGATAAGGTAGTGCATGTGTGTGTATCGGCTCACAGTAATCAATGGCGTTTGGACGTATTGTAATGGCACGGAGGGTTATTGTTCTGACGACGGTGATTCAAGTGTGAGACAAACGTGGAAGCATGATACGGATTGATTGGCTCCAACATTTTGCTGATTTGTGATGGGACTACCTCGTAAATATATCTGCTATACATCAAACCTTCAGATCTGCAAATCCCCTGTTGAAACTACACCGTGAGGCCGTTCTGAAGAGTAGGTCCTTTTAAAGCCATTAGACCGATTACACGGCTTTCATTCCACCACCGCCCTAACGCAATCCATGCACCTACTCAGTGCCCACCATCATCTCATCACCGCCCTTTTCGTCCCCGTCATCAGCCGCCTTCATACCCGCTTTGAAGCTAGGACACGTCTGCGCTGCCTTCAGAGCCAGCTGGTACCGCATAACCGCCTTACTGCCCCCGGCATTGAGACCCTTGGCCTTGCACATCTTGCGAAGCTGATCGTGGGTCCACTCCATGTCAGCATCGACCAGGGAAGCAACGAGCTCCTTCTTCGTCTTGTCGGTAGAGAGGCCATGGTTGGCGCAAAGCTTGGTGAGGTCTGTCATGTTGAGGTAGGAACGAGGGTCGACAGGCTCGGTCTCCTCCTTGGTCTTTGTCGATGGCTGATTGGAAGCTTCGGCTGCCACGTCGGGCTTTGCCTTATTATGAATACCACGCTTCTTGGGAACGGAGGCGGCCTTCTTGATCTGCGCATTCCTCTCTGTCTTCGCTTTCTGATTCTCTGCTGCCTTATGCATGCGAAGCTGTGCTTGAGCAGCTCGTTGCATGGCACGCTGGGCTTTGTCCGCCTCCTTTGCAGCACGTTTGTTGGCTATCTCCTCTGCCTTTTGAGCGTTCTTGACCTTGGTTGCGTCCTTGACACGCTTCTCCATGGCTTCTTTTGTCTCATTTTCGGCCGTTTCTTTCTCGCGGGCCACTTCGCGAGATAGGCGGAAGATTCTGAGTTCTTCTCGTCGAGTGTCTGGATCATCGTCCACGTCACAGGGAATGCGTGCTGTGCCTTGAATAAGCTCGCCGTAGCGAATGCGACATGCATTCGCAGAGAAAAGCGACTCCTTGTCGAGGCGACGCATGTACTCTGAAACCTTGCGGAAGCGCCAGGCGCGAACACGCTCGATCTCGTAGCTAATCTCGATGTCGGCAAGAGCGTAGGCCTGAACAAGGCGTTGGTCCTGGGGCTGGTTAGTGTGCGAAGTTGGGCGAAAGGTATGAACGACTCACATCGTCGAACTCCCACTCTCTGTATCCTTCCCGGAGAAGAAAGTCGAAATTCTCCGCCTGAGCAAGTCGAATGCGCATGATTCGTGTGGAGATAGACTTTTGGTCGTAGCGAACACGACCATCCTTAGCCAACTTGTCGGCAATTTGGCGGTCACTATAGCCTTTCTCGCGCATTTGAAGTATGAGCTCATCGTCAGAGTCGAGTTGAGCTGACACTTTCTTGTGGTACGCAGGTAGACTTTCCCCCTTCTGACGGCTGCCTAGACGAGATTTGAGTGCTGCAACCATAAAGAGACGTACATTACACTTACGGCGACCAAAGGTGCCGATCACGCGATCGTTCTGCTGCTGTTGGGCCATGTGACTCGTCGACTCGTCCAAGATGAAAGTCTCGCCACCCTCCGCCTTGATGCGCGCGTTGGTCTGCTGGGAGTGATTCATATCGGTCTTGGAGGCACCAGTGCCAACGCGCTTGCGTTTCTTGCCGAAAGGGCTATCTTCGTAGTCGCCAGTATCATCGTCGTCGTCATCGTCAAGCTCAAGACTGAGGCTATTGTAGCTATCAAGCTTGAACTCCTCGTCCTGACTCTGAGTTCTGTCAGTGAACACGTTTGGAGTGTTCAAGTACCACTCACGTTGTGCGCCTCCACCAGAGTGGTAGCTTCTATGTAGTCGTCTTGATCATCATTCGAAGCCATCTCCATCGCATCCTCCAAACTCATGTTGTCCATAGGCTCGGCGTCTGTGCTATATGTCAGTGGCATGGATTGCAGATGTCAACACCAGAAGTCTTACTGTCGAAGCTGACGGTTGAGTCCGCCATGTCATTGGCGAAATGCGCGAATTCAGGATTCCTTGTATCGTGTAGAAAGTATAAATTGGATTGGAGGGCAGTTTCTGAGTTTACAAGATGATGGACCAGCCACGTGAAGTGCTCCTCGGTGTGTCAACGGTTGCGGAAAGGGCAGGTGAGAGAGTTCTGTACTCGCCAGCGTCACAGGTGATAGACAAACCGTGACTTCTTCAATCCCAGACTGTCAGCTTCAAGCCTGTTTGCAACGGCCATACGAATGTTTCAAGAGGATGTGCCAACAGAAAAAAAGTCAATTTGATGCTCCATTACGATCAGTTTCCACAACAGGGAATCAGCAACGTCTCAGTTGTCGCAGCTAGTCTATTTGAATCATGGAAGTAAGGAGCTCAAAAGATAAAGTCCAATAGGTGTGCCTTCCTAGTCATTTGAGCCACGTTACGGTGCAAAAACACCTCGCTCGGCTTATCTTCTGAGCACTTGATTGTGCACAAGCTCGAGCTTGCTGAAGAAGGAGATCACTATGTAGCTTGGTTGCTCACGCCGTGGCCATGGTAGCATGAGCACTAACCCAAAACACCAAGTTGCGAGATTGAGTTGATGGAAGAGCAAGGGTGTTATTTGTGTATTCCAGCGAATGAGGAGCGAGATGCATGCGACGTTGCAATCGAGGAGCGCTCAGGATTGACGGAATAGAGCACGCGCCCGTGCCGAAAAAAACAGATAGATAAAACACTGTATCTGTATGTTCGAGTGGTACTCAAAAACTCTACAGGTGAATTGTTCTCAAAGACGAAACGGTATGGTGGAGTGGCGTTGGATATGACTTCACATGCGCGCTAAACGACCCCTGCCGATGACGTACGGGCTCTTAGATGCGACCAGACTCACAACAGGGCCACAACGATGTGCTTGCCGCATTACGATCGCCCGGCAAGAAGATCGCCTTCAGGGTGGCTGAGCCGCTGTCAATAGTCTTTATCAGACGTCAGTCCTGCTAGAATCCTGAAATCACCCCCAACCTGGACTTGAGTCGCACGCATACCCCGCAAACAGTCCTGAGACATTACCACCACACACAATATGGCTTCGTATCTGCAGAAACTGCGCCCCAAGTCTAAGCAGACCGACCCAGCCAAATTCAGAGAGACAGTCGTTCATAATGCGCCCAAGACCGAAGAAGCGTCTAAACGTACAGGACCTGTCCCTTCACCACCGCCGGCACCAGCGATCAGTGAGCCAGCAGATGAGACTGGCGCAGAGCCTGTCTTGGACGAAGAAGACGAGAAGTTCCTCGAACGACTTGCCGCAATTGCACAAGAACCAGAAGGCACCCCGCCGCCGCTCCCCGGTCGCACAGCCGTTGTGGTTGATGAGAATGGGCAGCAGAAGGTCGGCAAGGACGCACAGCAAGCGTTGATGGATGGTGCGGACAAGATTGCACTTCCCAACAGCCCACCTGAGAAGAAGGCTTTTGCATCATACTTTGCGCTCCCCAAATTCGGCAAGAAGGGCGACAAGGGCGACAAAGAGAAGGATGCATCGCCAAAGGACAAGAAGGGCAAAGCCAAGGTCACCGAAGCGGAGCGTAACGAACTCGCGGACAACCTCTTGGCTGCTGCCGCAGCTTCCAAAGCGGCTGAGCAAACCGAAGCCGAGAAGGAAACTCAGGACCTGACGAAGATCTTGGAGGAACTGAACCTTTCCGCCGTGAACAACCGCGTTTTCTCCTTCAGCAAGGAATCCGAAGAACTCCTCCAAAAATTCACCCTCGTGCTCAAAGACATTGTAAATGGCGCACCAACTGCGTACAACGATCTTGAAAAGCTTTTCACAGACTACGATGGACAGCTGAAGAAGATGTACGGTAGTCTACCGCCTTTCTTACAGAACTTCGTCAAGACGCTGCCAGCAAAGCTCACAGCAGGCCTTGGTCCGGAACTGCTGGCTGCGAGTGCAGAGAAGCCTGGCTTTGACGCAAAACAGCGTGCTGGCGGGGCGGGTAGCAAGAGCAAGAAGAGCAGACTACCAGGCGTACCCAAGATCCCCAGCCTCAAGCAGCTCGTGTCTGCTCAAGGCGCGGTAGCTACAGCGCTCCGCAGTATCCTCAACTTCCTGAAATTCAGGTTCCCAGCTCTGGCCACAGGCACCAATCTGATCATGAGTCTGGCCGTGATGAGTGAGTCTGCCATCCACCTCTCCACACTTACTACATGAGCATCCACTAACTCGGCAACCCACAGTCCTCCTCTTCGTCTTCTGGTACTGCCACAAGCGCGGCCGCGAGACGCGTCTCGAGAAGGAGCGTCTGGCCGCCGACACCGCGTCGGCCGAAGCCTCGGGCACCTCATCGGCCGTCGCCAGCGACGACGACTCTGTCTTCGGCGACAAGAAGCGACAGAAGACCAAGGCGACTTCCGAGCCCGTCCCAAGGGTCGAAGGCGAAGCCACCGAGCCTCTGATTATCAAGGACGACAAGGAAAAGGCTACGGTGCACGACTTACCGGATGTCACGCAGCTGCCTGATCCTGGCACGGCGCCGGAGAGGAGGTGAGATGTAGCGGAAAGGTGTGGTGTGGTGTAGATTGATATTCCCTTGCGTATACCCTGTTTTGTCCCGTGACCAAGATGACGAGTTGGTAATGAATCGCGTTTCCGTGACACGCATGGGCAAATGCATTTTCCGAAATACTGATACTTGTAACACTGCCTCACGACCGCGCCGTAACATCGACCCACATATCCTTGATCTCCCACAGCCCCAGACTATTATGCGTCTTCCACGGCTCCGTCGGATTCGACAGCGCGAGGTCAAAGTGCCTCAGCAGCTCAAACACACACTTGTGCACTTCAATCAGCGCGATGTTCCTGCCCAGGCACACCCACCTGCCGTAGCCGAAGATCATGTCGTTGGTCTTGACCATGTCCCTCAGCCTAGCCTTGTCGGCAGGGTTCGACTCGTCGACGAACCAGCGCTCGGGTCGGAAGACGGCTGCGTCGTCGCCGTAGAGTGATGTGTTGTTGCGGTGCATGCTCCACGCTGAGTAGCCGACCATGGTGCCGCCGGGGATGAAGTACTCTTTGCCCTGCACGGTGACGGCGTCGCCGCCGGCCGGGGTGATGCGGGAGAAGAGGTTCACGACGGGTGGGTGGACGCGCATGCCCTCCCGCACGACGGCGGCGAGGTAAGGGAGCTTGCGGGCTGCAGTGTCGGGGATGATGTCTGGGGCTGCGGGAGCGAGGCCAGATTTCACTGCGTCGTCGATCTCGGCTTGCAGTTTGGCGTACACGCGTGGGTGCGTCGTGATGTAGAGCAGTATGATTCGGATGGCGGCTGCAGTGGTGTCGGAGCCTGCGAGGATCTGCTCGAAGGCTTCTTGGAAAAGATCGTCGCCGGCTACACCATTGCGGATGAATGAGGCGAGCATGTCGGATTTGCCTTCTATCGACTTGGACTTTCGGGCATCGACTATCTTGCGTGCTTCTGCCATCATGCGACCGTAGCCTGTGAGGTCCTTCTCCGAAGGACTGATCGCAGGCCCAATGACGGGGGTTTCACGCATCCAGGCTAGACCCATGGCGAAGGCCGTGTTGCCAATTTTTAAGCCTTCTTCGGAGGATTTGAGATAGTCGTTTACATCTTCGTTGGCCTTGAGGTTGCCGAAAGGGGTTCCCAATCCAATGTGACTGATGACATCGAGAGTGAAAAAGGGAATCTTCTGGGCAAGATCCATTGCTTTGGATGGCTTTGTCGATGCAGGCTGGGCAGCATAGGTCCGCACGAGTTGTACCAACTCTTGCACATGGCTGTCGATTGATGGCTCCAGTGTTGGATTCTCTTTTCCGGAATACTGCTGGACGTTAGCAAACGCTTGTTTACATTGTCTTGGGAAGGATACCGACACCGGCGTGCATCTTCTTTCTTCTAGCATCGTGGCGTTCATTGTCGCACTCGGTGAAGACATTGTCCTTGCCAGGTTCAAAACGTGCGGCATGGTAGTACCACGGCGCTCTTCGGTACGGCGACCGGACGCCGTTGATATGCGCCCATAGATCAGGGTCGCTCGTTATCAAGTGCTCAGGCGACACTCTTGCAATGGGGCCTTTGAGGTTAGCGTCCATCTCTCACGTCGCCAGTTCTCGTGCTCACCATATCGCTCTGTTACGTCACCGTAGTAACGCTGCGCTTGCCCACTCAACACAGCTTTCGAATGCCACCACCATGAGATGCCTGCGGTAGTCGGACCTTTGAAGTGGCTGAGGCGGTAGTACTGCCGAAGTCGAGCGATGGCCAGGTAAGCCACGGCAACCAGAAAGACTAGGTACAGACGTGAGACCGATCCCAGCAGGGCGCCCAGCACACTGGTATCCATCGGGTGATCAGGTGACGCGAGAAAGTCAACCGCTGTGCCTCGAACTCTCGAGACTGAGAATGAACAAGAGAGAGTCGCTGTTTGGCGGATACTGGAGGTGTGCGCTTTGCAGCCCTAAAACGCGTGCCGTCCATGGCCATCACAAGCGAACTGCTGGCTAGGGTGTGTCTGCATAGCCGTGCCGTGTGATTGAACGCGGCCGTGCAGATGAAGAGGACATCGAGTGAAGCTTTGCGGAACTGGCTCCGGAAGCAGTCGACCAATGCTTTGTCCAGATGCAACTCCAACCGCTCCACTCGGGAAGTGCGCGCAGGATGGCCTGCCATATCGCACCTGTGAAGACTCGCCGAGCTGGGATCATTCTCGGGAGCGAAGCACGCGAGAGAATAAGCATCGGGCCGGGATAGACTGATCCCTGGACAACGGCTCAATGAAATATAGGTATGACTAACGCCAGCGCACACCCACATCGACCTACACACCACACCGTCACTGGAACCTATCCTGCATGAGCACGAAACTAAATGCGGCCAGACCTACGACGCCCATGGCACTGCCTGCCCGTCTTCCTCGAAGCGGCATGGCCTGCAGCAGCGACAAGGAGGGAGGCCTGCAACCACGTTTCTTCCCGGCGCACGTCCTTTGACGAGTTCAGACATTGAAATCCTTCCGCGGCACATAGTCGTCGTTCTCCTGGTTGCAGAGCCAGCAGCAGACAGGTCGGTGTAGTTCCTTCTTCCTGCCGTATCCCGGAGTACAAGTCAACGCCGGAGAAGCGCGCGAACCGTCTACCGGATTCATTCCCTCCTCGCTTGCTATTCAGTCGACATAAGAGAACCGTTTGAGGTTGTCTTTGGCATTCGATCCATTCGCTTACCCAGCCCTGTTGCATCCCGAGCCGAATCTGCAAGAGTGCGGCGCAGTCGTTCCTGGACGAAAAAGGTAGGGCTCCATCGACGATGGCAACATCACAGCCGGACAACGGCAAGGCCGCAGCCGCGCCCACATCCTCAGCGAATGTGGAAGAGACACCATCTCTGCCGCAAGAGGCGGCACCAGTGGAAGCAGTGGATGGAGAAGCATCAACGTCCTCTGCAGGTGCAGCGCCTGCAAGTCAAGAAGAGCAAGGCTCCGCGGAACTAGCATCAGTACCTGCAACCACTGCGGGTCCATCTGCAGCGACGGAGCACGACCCTGCTCCGATCCAACCTCCCATTCAGCCTGTAAGTGTTTTTGCATTATATCGACAAAAGCTTTTGCGTTCGATGTATTGCACCAGCACAACCTCGTGATCTCCCCTTTTACTGACTCTTTCCACCAGGAGAGCGATTTTGACGAGTCAGACTCGGCGTATGGCGATTCAGACCACTTGAGCGACACCACGTCCATTCCGTCAGCCATCTGGAAACATCGTTATGAGAATGGTCGACGATACCACAAGTTCCGAGAGGGGGAGTACTGGGGACCAAATGACGAGATCCAAAACGATCAACTCGACATTGCCCACCACATGTTCCTGATCTTGTTAGACAACAAGCTCCACCTGGCGCCCATTGCGAACCCGCAAAGAATCCTAGACCTCGGATGCGGCACCGGGATCTGGTGCATGGACATGGCCGACGGTACGTAAAACACCTTGGAAGCAACAACCCTCGACTGACAACCCCAGAACACCCCGGCGCCGACATCATCGGCGTAGACCTCTCCCCCATCCAACCCTCCTTCACGCCCCCCAACTGCAAATTCGAAATCGACGACGTAACCTCCCCCTGGACATTTCCCGAGAACCACTTCGACCTGATCAACATCCGCTCCCTCTACGGCTCCATCGCCAGCTGGCCCGCACTGTACGCCCAGGCCTTTGCCCACCTGCAGCCCGGCGGGTACCTGCACGACGTGGAGATGAGCATCCAATTCAAGTCCGACGACGGCACGCTAGCGCCAGACCACGTGCTCTCGCAGTGGTCCGACGTGTTCCACGAAGCCTCGACGCGCTTCGGCAAATCCTTCTACGAGGTCTGGAACCTCTCCACGTACGCAAAGCACGCCGGCTTCGTCGACGTCCTCGAAAACGTGTACAAGGTCCCCGTGAATGGCTGGCCGGCTGACCCGCGCATGAAGGAGCTGGGCCGCTGGAACTTCCTCCACTGCACGCAGGGCGCTGAGGGCTGGGGGTTGTTTCTGCTGACCAAAGTCATGGGCTGGAGTGTGGACGAGGCCCAGGTTTTCATTGCCAAGTTTCGGAGTGGTCTGAAGGAGAGGAGAGTCCATGCGTATTTTGAGGTGGTGCAGTTTAGCGCGCGGAAGCCTATGGTTTGATGCGGTGGACACGGCGGATCACGATCCTGAGAGTGGTGCCGTGCGGTGGAGGTGTGGATGGAGGCGGAAGTGTACATGTAGACGTGCATATAGATGTAGACGTGCATATAGATGTGGATGTGGTGATGCGGTGCGATGATTCAAACGCAACAAAGTAAAAGGTAGGTATCTAGGAATCCAAGTCGAGTCGAGTCGACTCGAGCCATACAACAAACTCCCCTCGCCACCATTCCTTCCTTCCTTCCTTCCTTTCAACTCCAGCAACTCCATCCAGTGACAAGATGATTTACCATGGGTAATAGCAGCAAGAGCACCAAACACCCACAAACTCCGCCCTAAAAGCTCAAGAACCCCCGCCCAAACGCCGCCATCATGACATCGTCAATAGTCTCCTGTCACGCACAAAATGCGCAAGCTACTCAACGCCGCCCATCTCCTCATCCACATCCTCATCCGCACCCCCATCGAGCACCTCCGTGTGCTCCTCAGCGCGGGCCAGGAGGTCCTGCTCCTCGCAGCTGCGCTCGACCTCGTCGGCGATGAACTGCTCGTACTCCTCGAGGCTGCGCTGAACGTGGAGTTTGAAGCGGACGATATCGTCGAGCATGCGCTCTATTTCCGTGTGGAGTTCTTCGCGCAGCGAGTTGGCGCGGAGTTGGAGTTGTTCGTATCTGCGGGGTGGGTTAGTTGGGTGTTACTGAGTGAGGAAAATGTGTGGAGGGTACGTACTCGATGTTTACGGCCATTTCTCGCTGCACCATCAGTTGCACGCTCTCGCCGAGTCCGCTCCTCATGCGGCCGAGTTCCTTCTCCATGCGCTCAATCTGCGCGTCGCTCTGGCTCTTCTGCGTGTTGGTGATTTCGCGCAGCTTCTCCAGCTCTTCTTCTGCCTGTGCGACGCGGTGGCCTAGGGCTTCGACTTCGGCGACCTTGTCGTCCATGGCTTCTTTGATCTTGTCGAGGAGGTCGTGGTTGTTCATGTCTGCTTCGAGCGCGGCGTTGCGTCGCTCGGCGATCTCTTTGCGGAGAGTCAGTATGTTGGACTTTACGCTGCCCTTGAGATCGAGATTCAGCAGGTGTGCGGGCGAGTAGCCAGTGCTGGCGTCTTGCAGCAAGCGGTCCGACGGCTCCTGGGAACTGCTTCCCATCTGGCTGCCGGAGAAGTTAGGCCCGTCCGTTACGGTGAGGATGAGCTCGTAATCCTGGCCCTTTGCGTTGACAGCAGTGGATGGGATGACACCGATTTGGTAGCCTAGGTTGTTGTAACGCTCGATCGTCTGCTCGAGCTCGTCCAACTTCTTCGACGCGGCCAGCTCTTTGTCGGCAACCTTCTTCTTGGAATCCTCAAGGCGGTTGGATGTGCTCTGGAGGGCATTGTCGAGGCGGTCCTTCTCGGCGGCCATGCGGTCGATGTCGTTGATGGTCATTCCGCGGCCATCGATGATGGCTTGAAGTTCTGCCTGCTCCTTCTCGGCAGCTTCGAGCTCGGCCTCTAGCTCCTCGATATTCTTCTCGTAAAACTCGCAGCGGTCGGTGTACTTCTTGACTTTGAGCTCCATGTTTGCGTTGTAGTTCTCGAACTTTACGCGGTCTTCCTGGAGGACCTTGTTTTGTTCCTCGTACTTTGCGATCCTGGGGCCTGCCTTGCTGAGTTCATCAATCTGGTCTTGAAGCAATTTGTGCTCAGCTTCGAGCATCTTGACCTGGTCGTGGTGTTGCGAGTTTGCGGCTTCAAACTTGGCCGCCATGTTCTCGATGTGAGGCTGCATGTGTCGATCTTGAGCCTCCTCGTCGTCATCCTCGTCGTCTGCTGCCAACCATGTGCTATACGCGTCTGTGAGGAAGTCGAAGATGATGCGGTCGCCTGAGACATCGTAGCCGGCCTCAAAGCAGGCCTCATCGTAGTTTCCAGATTCGTACCTCTGGCACAAAACGACAAGCTGCATCATCCAGTGGAGCAGGCCCAGGAAAGTTGGCCAGTTGTTTCCACCAACAGCCGCAATCTGCGACTTCATGATGGATTTCTCAAAGGGGTAGCGCAACTGCTTGAGCAGCACGGGGATCTCCTGATCGATTGATTTCTGGAATCTGTAGCTCGGGTCGATGCGGTTGTAGAGCCACATGAACATGTTGTTGAAGTCCTTCTGCGTGGGCGATGTCATGGCCTTGGCCGATAGTGTGTGCTTCTGCTCCATCTCGAAGTTGTTGTGTGTGAGGAACTCGAGGAGTTCGTTTGCCATTTGCTGTCGCGTGGCCGAGTCTTTCAGCCGTCGCGGGTCTGCGGGGGGCGCGGCAGGCATGGGAGCCTGCTGGAAGAACGACTGCTTCATGCCCGGCTGCCCGCTCCCGTGCGAGGAGCGCGACTTGAAGACGCTGCTTCGCCGCTGTGCGCTTTGCTCGAAGTTGGGTCCCGCTGGCGGCGCCGGGGTCTGGAAGAGGGACGCGCCGGGCGCAAAGCTCTTCCTCCCACTACTTGCCCCGCCAAAGTTGCCCATGGAGTTGCGCTGCACCGAGGGGAAGCCCTCGGCGAGGTTCGTGCCAGAAGACGAGCGCGCAAAGAGCGGCTGGCTTGGGCGGCCTGGAGCGAGCGACATGCGCCCTCCCGACTGTGAGCGCGCATGGTTGTTTCCACCGAACTGCGAGCCTTGCTGCATCTGGTGCACCGAGCTCGAGCGCTTCATTGCTGACGAGGGCATGGGAATCGCCGAGGAGATGTTGTTGTTCATGGGTCCTAGTGTCTGCGCGGTGTGTCAGCAGGGAAGAAGAAGAGGGAGAGGAAGAGGAAGAGGAAGAGGAAGAGGAAGAGGAAGAGGAAGAGGAAGAGGAAGAGGAAGAGGAAGAGGAAGAGGAAGAGGAAGAGGAAGAGGAAGAGGAAGAGGAAGAGGAAGAGGAAGAGGAAGAGGAAGAGGAAGAGGAAGAGGAAGAGGAAGAGGAAGAGGAAGAGGAAGAGGAAGAGGAAGAGGAAGAGGAAGAGGAAGAGGAAGAGGAAGAGGAAGAGGAAGAGGAAGAGGAAGAGGAAGAGGAAGAGGAAGAGGAAGAGGAAGAGGAAGAGGAAGAGGAAGAGGAAGAGGAAGAGGAAGAGGAAGAGGAAGAGGAAGAGGAAGAGGAAGAGGAAGAGGAAGAGACGGTGGCTTTGCGGCCCAAACACAACCAACACACAAACGCACCTGGCGCGGTCGTTGGACCGAGAACATGCCTTGGTCGTGGGCCATGGTAGAATCGAGAGCGTCGCAATGAGGCTGCAGGTGCGATGCGAGCTGCTCAGGTCGCAGATCCAAGAGTGTGCAACTCGACTCTGTGCGGCAGTGGTCGTGTCGTAGGGCTGCGGCGGGCGTCGTGTTGACCTGTGTTTGTTGTTGTGGGCAGGGATCCGCCCTAGCGTGGTTGCGTGGTTGCGTTGTTGCCACTCGATTGGCCCGAGGCGCCCCACGCTGTCGCCGCATGCCTGCCACGTGCCGTGCAATTGCAAGAAAAGGCAGTGTGCACTTGTGCAGAGTGAGAGAGTGAGAGAGTGATGCTGCATCTCGCAACCAGCGCTGCATCCAAGTGAAGAATGCTATTTGCAGACAGGAACCGCAACAGCTGTCGCCCAAAGGTACAAGCGGCAATGGAAACGCTCAAACAGACACCATGCAAGCCAAAAGCACCCATACGTGCTGCCATCTGATTCCAAGAGAATACCTCAAACCGTGCCAACCGCCAACCGCCAACCGCTAACCCTTCTGCTATCTTGCGTCGACTCAGGGTATCGTGTGCATATGCAACAAGCAACAAGCAACAAGCAAGAATATAGACCATCATATCCACAATCCATCAATCAATCTTAAAAACGCCAAAGTCATGTCCAGAAACGACAAATGTCATTAACCCCCCACCCCCAGAGGGAGCACCGCGAACCGTCTTGGTGCTGCCTTGTGCTCGTAGCACGGCTGTATGTCATGTTTCATCTAATGTTCTTAAACATGTCGTCCGCGTCGAAACTCAGTGTCTTCTCGTTCACGCCAAACGAGTTGAGCTGGGGCAGGGCTGGAGGCGGGGGCTCCTGCTTCTTGGGCGGTGTTTGTGCCGTGGGGACTTTCGAGACAGGCGCAGGGGTACGCATCGGCATTGTGCCGTTGGTGGCTGTCCTGGAAAGCGGCACCGTGGCAGTACTCTCACGTCCTTCTGGCACGCTTCCAAAGTACGAGCTCTTCCTCTTGCTGCCGAACCAACTGCTGCTCTTCTTCCTCGTGAGACTGGGCTGGCTGCTGATGGTGGCTGGCGAGCCTGGCCTCTCGTCCTGCTGCAAGCTGTCCCGGGACGACAGTGTGCGAAGGCCCAGGAACTGGCGTACAGAAGAGGGCCGCCTCTGTTGCGACTCGGGACTTGTGGGCGACAGGCCCCCGTCGGCCGCCTCGATCGACCGGTCGCGCGTCACAGGAGGCTCGGGGGCTGCCGAGTCCTCAGGCGACTTGCCGTTGGACGAGCCAACGCGGTGTTGTGGGAAGATGTGCGACTTGGGCGTGGGGTGGGACGAGAGCGGGCCTTGGCCTGGCGTAGGCGGACGCGGTGTCTCGGGCGGCGAGTCGAGCGGCGCGGGAATCGAGGTGCCCTCTGTGAGCGAGAAGTTGATGGGCGAAAGCGTCAATGGCTTGAACCTGGACGGCATCGCGGTGGCGGGCAGCAGGCAGCGGGCAGCGGGCGGCTGGCGGCGGGCTTCTGTCCGGGCAGCGCGATTGAACTGCGTCTGGGTCGAAGCAACGGCGTGAAGAGAGCGGCAGGAAGAGCGGCAGGAAGAGCGGCAGGGAGAGGGCAGGGAGGGGGCAGGGAGGGGGCAGGCAGAGGGCAGGCAGAGGGCAGGGAGAGGTCAACGAGCGTTGCAGGGTCGCAGGCGGGCGTGAGCGCAGAGAGGGCCGGGGCGAAGGAGCTTGACAGGGTTCATGCGACGGTGCAGAGAACCGTGGTTTGCGCGACACGAGGCAGCGAGGCTTCGGCCAACAGCAGCGCCGGCTACGCGAGCGCGGTGGGTTGCGCGGCCGTGGAAAGACAATCCGCAATGGGCACTGACTCCTGAGTGACTGAACACAGCGGCGGAAGCAACAGAGCGCAATGGCGAGTGTGCGAGCTACGTGTGCGAGCTACGTGTGCCACAATGGTGAAAGAGGGCTTGCCACTTGGGCTGCAGGCACGAGCACAAGCATCTGCCAAATGCGGAAGCGGCGGGCTTGCCTTCGCCAAACTCCACAAACCACAAACACGGCGCAGGGTCTCCGTCCACCCAGTTGGGTATTCTCGATTCTGTGGATATCTCGTGCGTATTAATACCTAGGACACGGTGCTGAGTCTGTCAAACGCATGACGCATGACGCATGACGCATGACGCATGCCATGGTACACATTGCATCGACCTCATCCCTCCATCGCTACTACGGTGTTATCTCGTCTTGCGCTGGTGCGTCTCGTCCAGCTCTGCAATCTCGTCCAGCAGCTGGCAAGTCTCGGTGGGGTTTGCAATCCACGCCGTCGTGCAGGCCAGTCGCGCCTTGAAGTCGTTCGCCCCGGCGCTCAGAAACTGGTCCCCAACGTGCAGCGTCTTGCCTCCTTCAATCGCCCCAAAGATTCGCTGGCACGCCAACACACCCCAGCTCTTGTCTCCAATATCCACAAACACGTCGTTGCCACCTGGTCACCATGTCAGTGCCTTGTCGGTGAGCGAACGTGGTACACGAACCGTTAAAAGCGCAGAATGGCAGTCGTTGTCCCACCTCAGATATGTCCTAGACATGTCAGCACATCACAGCTCTCCGTCCACGCTGGCTGGTAGACATACGAGCACTTTCTGCACAATCAACACCGTTTCTTCCAGCGTCTCCCGGCAGAATCGATCGCCGTTCTTCGGGATGATGCCTACTGCTCTTTCTTTCCTGACAATCTCGGCGTTCATCCGCATGTTCTTCACTGTGTCTCTCAACGAAGACTCGGCAATGTCAAGCAACTCTGCAACGTCCGCATCCGACCACAGCAGCATCTCTTTCAGGACCCAATCTTCGCGTGACACGAACCTCAGCAGGTCTGGGCTGTTCTCATCAAACTTGAAGCAGAAGCTGCTCTCGCCGCCCATGATCATGAACCCCTGCTTCGACTCCAGCGGTAGATCCGACTCCTGAATTGCATGCAACAAGCCGAAAAGCCGTCCGTAGTACCGACTGGCTTCTGTGTAGCCTGCTGCCGTGACAATCCCAATCTTAGACCCTCTGCGCATAAGATGCAAGATCTTGGGAATGATGGGATTCTCGGGCAGCAAGTTCATCCCGTCGTCGTAGAGTGTGACATCTCCATCGAATGTCACAAGCTCAATAGGCCCACTGCGGACAAGGCTCATCACTTGAGCTGTGTTTAGGACCAGGCGCACGTCGTTGAAGGATGGTGGCACAAAACGCCTGTAGCTGATTGACCGGCGTTGATCTTGCCATATAAAGGCATCGTGGAGTGCCAAGGGTGTGAAGAAATTGGCCACGGTGGGTACCAGCAGCTTGAGCTTTGAACGATCTGGCTTTCCCATCTTCTGATGTTCAACTGCAGGCTGGTCAGTACCTCCCTGATAAGGAGAAACTTGCTAACGAGTGACTACCATCTTCTCGATTCTACGAGACTTACTGTGATCATTGATGATGTCCTCTACATCACGCATAATCTCAGCGTATCGACGCTGGGCAACGCTGGCTTGCTGATGGACTGTCTGAGCATTCTCCTCAAACACGGCAGTTGGCTGCGAGTGCAGAACAAACGGCACCGCGAGAAGACCCTTTAAGATGATTAGTACAGAACCCGTGCTTGGGAGTAACGGGCAAGTGGTACCTTGATCCATTCAATCTATACCACTAGGTCAGCATGAATTGTTGTGAAAAATGCTTGCAAACGTTCATACCAACTGATCTCGCCTGTGAGTCTTGACTGATTGTTAGAGAGTAGTGACAGAATGTTAGAGGCTGGACGGCGGACCTTGAGAGCATCTACATGCCAGCCACGTTAGCGTGCTGAGATTCAGCTTGGAACCGTGAGTGAGGTAACATGGACAGCGACGAGCATCGACTTACATTCGACGCGGTATCTGGTCGTCATAGTGCAAGTGCGGTTGGTGAGCGGACGTTAAAGACAGAGGAGAGAGCGTGGAGAGATGTCAATGTGTCCAAGACGACTGTGAGTACAAGCTTGTCGGAGTATGCCGCTAGGCTCTAGCGGACGTGAACAGGGGACAGGTGCACGTGAACCTGGTACGACGGTGCACTTAGTTCAGATGGCCTCCACAGTCGAAAGCACGTATGAGCAGCGAGTAACGAAGACAAGCGAGGCACGGCAGGACACCTAGTGCATGCAGCAATGGAGGCTACATGTCAGCGCATGTGTAGGTGGACAGGACGGGAACGGGGTGAAGCTTTATCGATAACAAACACACACGGCGAGCGGCGGGCGCTACCGAAAGTGAGCTTCGACCTTCGACCTTCGACCTTCGCGCAAGGGTCCACCACTGTCCATCCATTGTCCATGTACCGATCCACCGCCTCGCACCTGCGCACACGGGTCGCTGGACGATTCGCACCATGTCTGGAGTCGAATCGCTAAAGGACGTGGCATTGCGCCCATGGCCAGCGAACAAGAAGGATGAGCTGAGCAGGGACGCCTTGTTACAGCAGATTGAGCAGCTCACGACCGAGCGCGGCCACCTACGCGACATAACGGAGAAGTCGCTGCAGGCTGACATCGAGGCCGGGAAAGACGTTCCAGACGACGCAGAAGAGGGCTCCGAGGACGAGGAGGAAGAGAAGGACGTGCCGTCCAGGAAAGAGAAAATGGACGAGATATTCAAGATGCAGATGGAGATGGCTGGCCACTTGGAGTACGCTTGACCCTCGAACTCTGCGCTTCACGTACAGCTACTGACAATCCGAAGCTGGGCCAGGTTTGCGGCCACCAATGCACTCGATCTCATCTCTCTCGTTCTGTCGGCCGACCCCAACAAGCGCGCACCCACGTCCTTCAGCCATACTTTCCGTGAGGCTGGTCTCAACCAGGGGCTTCCCTTTGCATCGATGGGTGTTGCGAGAGAAAATCACGAGCAGCATCACTACAAACAGGAGGAGTTGGACCGAAAAGAAGAGCTGCACAGAAGGCAGGATCTTGTCTCGAAAGCTGCAAGGATGGAAGCACTCGATGCTGCCACAGATGAGATACTGAAGGCGGCGAAGAGCCTGGAGAAGGAAGTTCGTAGAGAGACAAAGTACTGGCAAGAAATCGTGTCAATCTCGGACAAGGGTTGGCCTATTCAGCGCCTCCGTCAGAACGCGCGCCACGTACCCTTTGGCGTCCGCTATGGGCTCCCGGAGGGTAAGTTTGCTGTCTTCATGTCAGAAACACACGCACTAACAAACCTCTAGCCAGCGACCATTTCAAAGCTCGTGGCTTCGCACCCCTGCGCATGGCCAAGGACGGCAGTATCGTTCTCGACCCGAACCTTTCCCTGAGGCCGAAGACACTACGCGTGAGAATCAGCGAGGGTGGGAACATCACCGGCTCGTCGCAGCTTCCCGTGGAAAGCGCAGGAGAAGGGTTGGCAGTCGAGAAATCAATACGGCTTGCACGAGACTCACTGCTTGAGGAAGAGCTATATCACGAGATGAGCCTAGAGACAAGACAGCTGCTGCCGTATGGCGTCCAACTGCGTGGTTCTGTCATCTCTGTAGATGAGCCTGGAGACAACGCTTTCGCAAACCGACGGCTCCTCATCGACTGCATACCACGAGACGACAGAAATTCGGATAATGAAGAGCATACAAACGACTGGCTGGCTCACAACGTGGCTGAAGCCTTGCGTCTTCTGTTGACCCACGAGCATAGCATGCGTCTCTACCGCAGGACTCAACTACCACCGCCGTTGACAGCACGAAAACAAGAGAAGAAGTCGCCCCCACTCTTACGCACGTTGCTTGCAATGCTGCACCATTTGCAAAGTGTGGACGCGTTGTTCACCTACCTTGACACCGTCTCAAGTACGCTGAGAAGCGCTGGTCTCGAGACATCGCTGACAACAAGTCGTGAGGAGTCCTGGATCAAGCTCCGCGAAAGCCTAGGAAAGTCGGCTAAGAAGGACCTCTCTGCGACCGACCAGCTCTTGGACATCTTCACCAAGCCATTCAACGGCAAAGCCACTCTGACTCTGCCTTGGAGCCAAGGCTCGCAAACGGAGCAGCTGACCATTGCGATACGCACCGTCATTGGTGCGCCAACTTTCGGTACCGAGTACAAGCTCACGCTGCCATCCTCTCTCACAACAGATCTTGGCCTCTCCACGGAAAACAAGTTCCAGTCCACGGCAGACATTACATCGTATATCGATTGGATCCTGTCACTATACATAGCACATCGAGTACTCAAGAACGAGTATGCAAACCGGGCAGCTGTCAAGGGCAACGAGGCCAGGGTGACAATCATGGGCAAGGTTAGCAAGAAGGGCGCATCGGTGAAGCGAGACGTTTCGATCGATTTAAGAGATGGCATACTGGCGTTGCACTTGGCTGACAGCAGCTTGAAGGGTTCATCACAGGAGTCACGTTCGTGGCCTGGAAAGGGGGAAGAGGGGCCGTTGAAAGAACAGGTCAAGAGCTGGGTTGGGTGAACTGTACACACAGTAACTATACTGAATCCTCACGTACAGCCTGGATTCTGTTTTGCCGTGTTGATTTTGCCCGCATTTTCACTATCCTGCTCACGCTTTGAATGTGTGCAATCAATCATGCATCCTTGCGTTCTGCAAAGCCAGTGTACAACCAAGCCCGCACTCAAATTAGGTGACGACACATCAGCTGATGTTGTTCCTGCTGCCTTGAGAGACGTCCGCAAGATTTGTGGTCGAGATCACCCCCAAGCCTATCTCGACCCGCGGGAGGATGACTGCCTGCCATGGGTTGGGGAGATGACGGTCGAGCGCCATGTTCTGCTTTTACTTGGCACGCAAGTAGCTGACGCTGTTTGCTGGTCCCATCGCGACGTTCGTCTCGGACCGGGTGCGGCCAGCAACCGCGCCAGATGCTCAGCATAACACCGCCATGGAGTCTAAGGTTTGCTTGCACTTCCTGCCGCTGGCCTTGTAGCGCAGCGCCGCACGTCCCGGCAAGTGCAATCACAGCCAAGCATCGAAGCAACAGTCGAAATGTTGCACTGCAATCGCTGCACAGTCTCGGGCAGTGTTGACATTGCATTTCTGCCCAAACTTCCACCTCCATTCGCCCACCCTGGTGTTGAGGCTGAAAACGTTCTGGTCGGCACCATGGTGGAGTGACCCCACTTGGCCATGTTTTTTCTGAGCCCATAGATCCCACAGATCCCACGTCATGCCGCAGCTTGCAGCCATTGAGCAGCATCGCATACAAACACGCGCAGACCTTATCGTTGGGTCGCCGAAGGTATATAGTAAATGACCAGACAGCTCTGCACAATCGATTCCTTTTGTTGTTCTCGATACTGTCAACCCTTCTGCTCGCTTGCTGCAGCCACAACAAAGCTACCCCTCCGTGAAGCTCTGAGCCTCAACACATCTACCAGGACCCGCTTCGGCGTCTCTCGCTTTTCCAGACACCGCACCTTGACCTCATACCTGACCCACAGTGAAACGCCTAGCGATTACATCATTCCTTGCTCTTCCTTTCCAAGACCTTACTCACGACCTTTACGACTTTTCACGACCACACCACACCACACACATCAACATGGCGCCCACGAACGTGCCAGCCCCGCTCGCGGGCAAGAAGAGGAGAATCGGTGTCATGACCAGCGGAGGAGACGCCCCCGGCATGAACGGCGCGGTGCGAGCTGTCGTCCGCATGGCCATCCACAACGACTGCGAGGCCTTCGCCATCTACGAGGGCTACGACGGGCTTGTCAAGGGCGGCGACATGATTAAGGAGATGCTCTGGGAGGATGTTCGAGGCTTCTTGTCTGAGGGAGGCACTCTCATCGGCACAGCGCGTTGCATGGAATTTATGCAGCGAGACGGTCGCCGAAGAGCCGCAAAGAACATGATCATCAAGGGCATCGACGCTCTCATCATCTGTGGTGGTGATGGCTCTCTCACCGGTGCCGACAGGTTCCGTGACGAGTGGCCCAGTCTGCTCGAGGAGTTGGTTCAGAGGAAAGAACTCAGCAAGGAGCAGGTTGACCCCTTCAGGCACCTCAACATCGTTGGCCTTGTCGGCTCCATCGACAACGACCTGTCCATGACTGATGCCACAATTGGATGCTACACGTCTCTTGCTCGTATCTGCGAGGCCATTGACTCGGTCGACACCACAGCCGTCAGCCACCAGCGTGCGTTCGTTATCGAGGTCATGGGAAGGCACTGCGGTTGGCTCGCCCTTAGCGCTGGTGTAGCAACTGGAGCAGACTTTGTCTTCACACCCGAGAACCCACCGCATCCGGGCTGGGAGAAGGAGATGCTCAAGCAGGTCAAGAAGCAGAGAGACATGGGCAAGCGCAAGACCATTGTCGTTGTCGCCGAAGGTGCCATCGATCGCAACCTCAAGAAGATCACTTGCGAGCAGGTCAAGGACGTACTCGCAAACGACGGCAAGCTCGACACAAGAATCACCACACTTGGCCACGTCCAGCGTGGAGGTACCCCGTCTGCCTACGACCGCATGCTTGCAACCCTGCAGGGTGCTGAGGCCGTCAAGGCAGTCTTGGAGGCTACTCCTGACACGCCCAGCCCTGTCATTTGCATTCAAGAGAACAAGATCGTCCGCCGATCTCTCCTAGAAGCTGTTGCGCAGACCAAGGAGGTCGCTGTTGCCATTGAGAACAAGGATTTCGACCGTGCTATGCAGCTCCGCGACGCCGAATTTGCCGACCAGTACAAGTCGTACTACATCACCACAGCGGCGAACTTGCCCGAGCTTCGCCTGCCAGAAGAGAAGCGTATGCGTGTTGGTATCATCCACGTTGGTGCGCCAGCTGGTGGTATGAACGCCGCCACTCGCGCTGCGGTAGCATACTGCATTGCGCGCGGCCACACACCAGTTGCGCTCCACAACGGCTTCCCTGGTATCATCCGTCACCACTCAGACGAGCCAGTGGGTGCTGTGCGTGAGATCAAGTGGATCGACGCCGAGACATGGGCCTCCAAGGGTGGATCTGAAATTGGTACCAACCGTGGACTGCCCAGCGAAGATCTAGAGACCTGTGCCATGGTTTTCAAGAAGTTCAACATTCAGTCGCTGTTTGTTGTTGGTGGTTTTGAGGCCTTCACAGCCGTGTCCGAGCTCCGCAAGGCTCGCGAGCACTACAAGGCGTTCAAGATTCCTATGGTAAGCTCTTCCGCCGAAGATGGTTGACTTGACAGCTAACATGGACAGGTCATCGTCCCGGCCACTATCTCCAACAACGTTCCCGGAACGGAATACTCAATTGGCTCGGACACATGTCTGAACGCTCTGATCCAGTACGCCGATGCCTGCCGTCAGTCCGCCTCCGCTTCGCGCCGCCGTGTCTTCGTCATTGAGACTCAAGGTGGTGAATCCGGCTACATCGCGACCGTCGCCGGTCTCTCCATTGGCGCGCTTGCTGTCTACACGCCTGAGGACGGCATCAACCTTAAGATGCTGGACCGCGACATCGACCACCTGCGCGATGTGTTCAAGAAGGACAAGGGTATCTCGCGCTCTGGAAAGGTCATTCTGGTCAACGAGAAGGCGAGCAAGACATACTCGGTCCAGATCATCGCGCAGATGATTGCAGAGGCCGGCAAGGGCAAGTTCGAGTCGCGACACGGTGTGCCCGGGCACTTCCAGCAGGGCACCACGCCCTCGCCCATGGATCGTGTCCGCGCCGTGAGGTTCGCGACAAAGGCCATGCAGCACCTTGAGGAGTTCATCGGCCAGGACCCAGATGAGATTGACGACGACCCCATGAGCATCAGTGTGGTTGGTATCAAGGGATCCAAGCTGCTGTTCAGCCCCATGGAACAGGTCGAGAAGAAGGAGACTGAGTGGCACAGGAGGCGTCCCAAGCACGAGTTCTGGATGGCACTCAAGGAGACGGTTGACACGCTGTCTGGTCGTCCTCAGGCGCCAAAGACCCCTACGCCTATTGATACCCTGGCGGGGAGACCGAGCAGCAGTGGCTCAGCGTTGTAAGAGAGTGTGAGGAGGAATTGCGGATTGTAATTAGCATGCAGTGAGACGAATTGACCGTGTATCTTCATGTCAGATGGGCGTGTACCCTGATTTGCTTCTCCATCTACATGTCCGTCCTGTACCCCTTCAAACTCGCATCATCCCAGCTCAAGAACTTCCCACTCAACCCCTTCTCGGCGCTCAAACTCAGATTCGCAATCACACCACCAGGCTGCTCGGGTCGAACCAGCTTGCCCTCCTTATGCAGTCCCTGGAACTTCTCCTGGTCAGTCGCGCTCATCGTCTTATGATGCTCCTCGCGAATCGCCCGCTGCATCTCCGTATCCACAACACCCGGACGGACACTGACGGTCGTCACATCCGGCTCCTCGACCGCCAGCGTGAGGGCGAGGTGGTTGAGCACTGCTTTCCCCGAGCCGTACGCAGCCCAGCCCTGGTATGCGCCTGTCGCGGCGCCACTGCTGGTGATGACGATGCGGCCGTGCGTCTTGCGCAGCTCCGGCAGCGCCGCTTGCACCATCCCCACGGCGCTGAAGACGTTGATGTCGTAGGCTTTGCGCCATTCGGCGGCGCTGCTGTCTGCGATCTTCTTCACTGGGTCGAGGGAGCCGTGGTTCAGGATTAGGCTGTCTAGCCGCCCGAAGCGCGAGGTGGCGACTGAGACCAGGTCGCTGGCGATGCTGGGGTCGGCGGCGTCGCCGATTACGATTTCGACACGCTCGCGGCCGTATTTAGTTTGTAGTGCTGTGAGGGCGGAGGCGGTGCGCGAGGTTAGGACGAGCTTGTGTTGGGCCGGCTGCGAGAGGAGGTAGTGGGCTATTGTGAGGCCGATGCCTGGTGTGGTGTTAGTGTTTGTTACGGTAGCGTTTGCGTTGGTTTTGGCTCAGAGACGTCTTGTTGGAATGCATCATGTCGAACTTGCTATGACAGCTCCAGGGAACGCATCCTGTCGAACTTGCTGTGGCAGCTCCAGCAGGTGGGGTGTATAGTGAAACGGGAATTTGGAGGGAGTGAGTGTTACAGTCGAGGCTTGTTCCTTACCTCGCGATGCTCCTGTGAGGATGATGACCATTTCTTTTGATTCGCTCATCGTGATTTATGGTGCTGTGGTGTCGTGGAGCGTTATCTATATTCCTCGAGATTTATGGAACTGGAGCTCCCCACTATGCCGCGGCTCGGACAAACGTCACGTCATAAATCGTCTGAGAGCTCTAAACACTTCTCCAGACATCACATCAGCCACAACCACGTCAATGGCCTCAAAAGTTCTGTCATCTGCGTCTGGCATGGTGCGGACATGTGCACGAGCAAGCACACGCTTCACTGCGCGCACATGTCTTCTCCCACTTGCGCAGCGCCGCAACATTTCAGCGTACGGCTACGAGCAAGCCAAAGCTCTCACATTCTCCGAATATGGCGAGCCGCCCGCGGTCCTGTCCCTCCACGGACACTCCATCTCCCCGCCGCACGGCGATAACATGACGATCCGCTTCCTCGCCTCGCCCATCAATCCGGCCGATATCAACCAGATCCAAGGCGTGTATCCATCCAAACCGACCTTCACCACAAGCCTCAGCACGCCCAATCCAATTGCCGTAGCTGGTAATGAGGGAGTTGCCGAGATCATCGCGCTCGGTGACAAGGTCAAGAGTGCAGGCTACAAGAAGGGTGACTGGGTCTTCATGAAGGGCCCAGGCTTCGGTACATGGAGAACACACGCTTCGGCAACCACAGATCAGGTCGTCAAGCTCGACGATGCTATGAGGGAGGGCATCACCGCCATCCAGGCAGGCACCGTCAGCATCAACCCCTGCACAGCATACCGCATGATCACCGACTTCACCACCCTCCAGCCCGGCGAGTGGTTTATCCAGAACGGCGCAAACTCAGGCGTCGGTCGTGCCGCCATCCAGCTTGGCAAGAAATGGGGTCTGAAGAGCATCAACGTCATCCGTTCGCGTGACGACAAGGCTTCAGAAGACAAGCTCAAGCACGATCTCAAAGCCCTCGGCGCAGACATTGTCATCACCGATGCCGAGCTCCAGGCTCAGGGAATCCGTGACCAGGCCAAAGAATGGACAAATGGCGGCCGCGAGAAGATCCGCCTCGCCCTGAACTGCGTAAATGGCAAAGCTGCGACCGCGATGGCGAAACTGCTCTCCTCATCTTCACACTTCGTCACATACGGCGCCATGTCGAAGCAGCCGCTCACCATCCCCGCCTCGATGCTGATCTTCAAAGACATTCATTTCCACGGCTTCTGGGTCAGCAGATGGGCGGAGAAGAACCCCGAGGCAAAGATTCAGACCGTCAACGACGTCTTGGATATGACAAGGAAGGGCGAGTTCAAGGACACGCCGTTCGACCAGATCAAGTGGGACTACGAAACAAAGGGCGAGGAACTAATCGCAAAGGTCAAAGACACACTGGAGGGTTATCGGGAAGGCAAGGGTGTCTTTGTATTTGGAAAGACATAAACAGGAACATTCGGAATATGTGTAGATATAATGTAAGTAGCTGAATTTATGGACTGGCGCTGTGTATAATCGATGCAAACGGTTAGTAACAATGTAACCATGTGGTTCATCAATACTTGCTGCCGGCTGTACCTGCATCGTGCCGCGGCTCGAACCAATCGTGACCCCGGAGCGGGGAAAACCAGCCACAGCCATCGAGCTTCTAACTCTACCCTTGCACATCAATTGCCGGTTACATGAACATGACGTGGAGACTTATAGCCGTCGTACCATCGGTACTCCGGTGTACAGGGTTGGATGCCAGTTGAGGTCATAATAACGACGAATGAGGTATAAAGTCTCAAGGCTGCCTATGGCCGCTTTCACGACCAACGCAAGATGTTGCCGAAATTCCTCCTCACTGCGAGCGCATTGCTCCCAGCGCTTTTGAGCGCTCAAGTGATTTCTGATCCTGGTGCTGCTGGTGGCCCCCTTGAGATTGTTCATCTGTACTACGATCAGTGGCCGACGGGTATAACTCGCCATCTCGACCAGATTTTGCATCTGTTAACATCACGACTAGGTATCACAGTGTCTCGCTCTGGCCGCATGTTTTCCAATTACCCTGCCGGTCTTGACGTATAGTAACCTAATGCTATTTACAAGTCATACAAATGTACTGATGCTATATAGCCAAATAATACCAACACTGGCGACGTCACGCGTTACGCTGTAGCGGAGCTCAACTCCAACAACACCGAGACGCCGTATCCCAACGCGGAGATCAACAACCCACCTGGCGGCGCGATCAACTATACTACGTCTCCTCCCACCAGTGCAAATTACCAGAGCTACCTCATTGGCGTGCAGTCAGTTGTTCTTGACCCTCTCGACCGCCTCTGGATCCTGGACACCGGCCGCGTACAAACCGCCGACGGAACCCTCTTGAACGCCTCCCCAGGTGGCACAAAGCTGATCTGCGTGGACATCACCACTAACAACGTAACTCAAACGATTGTCTTCCCACCCACAGTTGCGTATCCAGACTCTTACGTCAATGATGTACGCTTCGATCTACGCGCCTCACTCACCACCTCAGGCAAGGGCGTAGCATACATCACCGACTCGTCCTCGGAAGGCCGCAACGGCATCATTGTCGTCGACCTCGGCACAGGAGAATCATGGAGGCATCTGAACAACATCCCCGAAGTGAGCGCAGAGCGCGGCTTCGTGCCTTTCGTATGGGGCCAGCCATTGTACTACATCCCAGGCCCCAACATGCCTCTGACCACCGTGCCGCTTGGTAGCGACGGCATCGCGCTGTCTGCCGACGGTGAGGATCTGTACTTTGGTCCAGTCGGCGGCCGCGGATTGTACAGCGTGCCGACCAAACGTCTGCGCGACCGCAGCCAGAGCTCCGAACTGCTCGCTCAGGGCGCAGTGCAGAACCACGGACAGCGCGGCGTCAGCGATGGATTCGAAACAGACACCAATGGTTTCATCTACGCCGGCAACATGGAGCAGAACCAGCTAAACTTTTTCAACCCTGCGAACGGGACGATCTCTACTCTCGTCAGGGATCCGAGAATCAGCTGGATTGATACGAGTAGGTTGTCCCTGTTCCTTTCGCTCTACCTACCGGCAGATAGAATATATAGCTAACACACCACAGTGTCTGTTGCAAGCGACGGATATCTGTACTTCACCGACAACCAGCTAGCATTCAGCAAAGGCTTCTTCCCCGGTACGGATAGGCGCGTGCGTCCTTTTGCGCTGTTCAGAGCCAAGCTGCCGAACAACGGCACGAGGGTCGACCTGCAATGAGGTAACAAATCAATCCAAGCACAACAATCTCCAACCTACCTAGTCCTCCTCATGGGAGGTGTAACAACGGAATAGTGTAACCTAGATTGCATAAAAGTTGGCAAAAATTGATTGGTTGTCCATTGCTCTTGATGATGTGAAGGTCAAAAGAGATGGACGATCAGCTTGGCAAAAAATGATTCGACCCAGACTTGAACTGGAGACCTTCAGTGATCCAACGTGATTGTTAGACTGACGTGATAACCAACTACACCATCGAACCGTATCTTTTGTGATGATATTGCCTTTTAAATAAAATATATACTACGTTTGAGATTGGAAAGCAGCAAAGGAAGGTCAAGGTACCGCACAGCAATATAAACCACATCACGTCATTAGTCTGCGCTCGAGGCTCTTTGTAATAATGACGTCGAGTGCCTTGGCATCTATTTCCAACGATGCACGAAGCCTCGAGGGACTCGTCCTGACCCCTTTTATCTTCACCCCGATACTCACTCATTGTTGTTCCGTGAACTCGCAGTTTCTCAAAAAAAAAAAAACTCCAATGAACATTAGGCCTCACGCAAGGACACGACATGCGTGCAGTAAGGGGGGAAACAGGACAAAGGCACAAGGCACAGAAGAAGAACAGCACACGTAGCTTTCGTCTATGCTATCTGGAGTCTTAGTCAAAAAAGCCCCTCTCGGTGCCTATGCTGTTGCCCATCAAGGTGACGGCCTCGGAGTGGTTGGTAGTGTCCTTGTAGTTGTGCGCACGTCCGGTGTTGACATAGCCGGCAGAAACAGCATGCTTGGACACATGGTCGCCCATGAGCGTCTTCGCCTTCGCCATGTTCGTGGTGCGGCTGTATTGATGCCCAGCCTGCTGTTTCGCTGCTTTCTGCAGAATGCGGTCCGCGGCCTTTGCACCCCCTTGCTCGACTGCCGCAAGCAGCGTTCGCAGCGCGTCCGGGCTGCCGAGGATCTTGATATCGGTTTCTGCGCTGCGCTGGAGTTCTGCGGGGGGCGAGGTTCGCTCCAGTGCGGTGAGCAGGCTGCCGACGTCGTTGATGATGCGGTTCAGAGCTTCGTGGTCATGCAATGCCCAGATTGCGCGTCTGCTGAATGCTGATCCGCTGCGGGGGACGACAGAGACTGCGTATTGTTGCGCGCGCGACTTCTGCATCGCCTTTCAGTTTTGGCTCTGGATCCGCATGGCGATATGCTGTTGATTTCTTTTGCGCAACGTCTAGGCATTCCTTGATCTGCTCGAGGAGCTGTCTGGCATTCGAATACCGAGTCCCCAGCTGCGATCTAGCTGACTTCTCAACCTGCACGTCCACGGCTCGACCCCACCGGTGCAGCCTCCATCTTGAATCTTCCAACAGCAGCTGGCTCGTTGTGAAATCGCGCTCGAATGAAGCGCCTAGAGACGCATAACCGTAGCAGTCTACGACGCTGTTGAACAAAGCTGCAAGCCCGATGCCTCCAACGACAAGACCTGCGGTTTCCGCCATTGATACGTGGAAAGAGGTGTGAATTCATGGCTTTTAAAAGCCAAGGGAGGGTGTAGGCGCCTGGCACTCTCCACGGCGGCGAGCTCAGCCATCCTATACATGAGGCGGTGCTCGATAAGTTGACCGGTATTTCTCTTCTACAGACTGATTGGGGCGCGGCGGCGTAGGTTATAAGCACCTGGCCCAAGTGTGGAGGTCCGTAGGATCACAATGCCTGTCAACTACCGCAAGTGCAGGCAGATTCGAGGAAAGCTCATGCGCTGCGCCATCAAAGCTTATTGAACTGCGCGCGTGACGTTACCACATCATACTAAAGGGGGCACTCCCCTCGTTCTAGAGCAGCTGCTGATTGCTCTCCATCGACTGGATTTACTGTTGTACAGGGGCTGTATCCTCTTTGGATACGGTCCAACGTAGGTGATGAGGCGGAGGAGATACACACGACTCAACGCCTCGTTGGTTGCAGGCAAGAGAAGTATTGGATACGAATCTCCTCATACCGCGGTCAGATTTCTGGAGCCCGCAGCGGATCACAGAATGTCTACAAGCTATAGTATCCAGCTGTTGCGCTCTCGTCAACAGACTCGCAAAGCTAGGTCTACGCGGGCAGATCAAGCGTCAATTTGAACGCTTTGCCTCAAGATAAGCCTCGCACAGATGCCAGCAAAGGCGGGATCTTTGAGTAAAGCTGAGTGGTCACTGGATTGCTGCTTACACATGTGGGGCGATACGATTCTACACGACCAGGGCCTTGCTACCAGATATGGCCCGCCAGGCGCCGCTGCGACGCAACCTGCACTCAGAGGTTGCTTGAAACCCAGAATGGACATAGCCACTCTTGTCGTCCATCGTTGCAGACGATGTTGTTGCCTCTTGTCCTTGTTTCCACTCAAATACAATGAGCTCCCCTACCCAACGAGGCCATGATTTCCAATACGTTCACAATTATGGCGGTAAGATTCATATGGGTGACGGATACTATCACTACCACACCGAGGAACACAGCCTAGATCATCTGGTATATGTTGAAGATGCGGAGTTCCTCTCGACAAAACATGGAAACAAGCCTGCCTGTACGAAAGGAACAAGAACAGAAGAGCTTCTGGCTATGGAACGCTGGGCTGGTCAGTCTGACCCACGAAACATATTTTGGCTCTGTTGAATGCCTGGTACGGGAAAGAGTACTATTGCACGAACAGCCTTTGAGCATTGGACGGAGCACAGAGGGATTGGGAGACTGTGTGCATCATTTACATTCGAACGAGGTGTGGTGGACGATGCACAACACTTATTCACGACTCTGGCTTTGCGGCTAGCATGTGACCAGCGCCTCCGCCATCACATAAGCGAGGCGTCTGGGAAAGACCGAAACGTCTCCAAGACTGCTCTAAGAAACCAGTTCATGATGCTGTTGCACAGTCCCATTATGAAGGCGCGTCAAAACGGCTTCGAAGAGCCGATCTATCTGTTTCTCGACGCACTAGATCAATGCTCAGACACGAGCCAGCTTCGCAGGATCTTTGAAATAACGATTTCCCAAGAAGCTCGACAAGCTCGGATCCGATTCATCATCGCCAGCAGGCCAGAGGAGCCTTTACATTCGCTCCTCGACACCCGTTCCCAATGTGTCAAACGCGATCTCGACTACCGTGATAAGCGGGTCGTCAAAGCTGATCTGACGCTTTTTCATAAAGCGCAGATGCCCTACCTCGAAGGAGACGATCTGGAATTCTTGGTAAAGGAAGCAGAGGGGTCTTTCGTCTTTGCCGCACAGACATGTCTGGTCCTCGATGCATCGAGAAGCTCGCTACTGAAGCCCGATTTGGTTCTGACTCGACGGGGATCTGGAGTCTCGGGTTCCACAACTCTAACACCTTTGGACAAGATGGATGCTATATACGAGGAGGTTTTATCAACATGCTTGTCGCAACTGAATAACCAAGACCGACGGGTGTGGATCCAAATGCTCCATCATTTCATCGCTGCTGCCGAAACTCATGGCAAAGTCGGGGCCAGCTGCGATTACTGGTCTTTTATCAATACTGCCGGATATGGCGGCATAGACAGTCTGAACACTCATAGATTTCGCAAGAGTATAGGATCTCTTGTACGTTTCTTCAGCAATGAAAGAGTGGACTTTATCCATTCTTCCTTCTCGACTTACTTGCGGGACAAACTTCGAAGCAGCCCCGAGGAACTTTGGATGGACAGTCCACAAATTCACAAGTTCTTTGTTCGCACCTCGGCCTCCTTAATCCAGGATGCCTCTCAATTGCAGGTATCCCAGCAGGTGCCGCTACAGCGTCGACACATAAACCGACGAACTCGATACGCATGTATGCAGTGGGTTTCTCATCTCTGCTTAACCCAGGATCGAGAACACAAGATCCGGCGGTTGCGCGAACTCGCCACGTCACAAGCCAACTCTCTGCTGTACTCGACATCTGTGATCCTGCTCCTAGAAGGTCGAGAAGCATGCAAGGACTACTTCACACGCTTAAACGATGTAGTGAACACTCAGCTGAAAGCTTCAGAAGGGAGTGTAGTGTCCCATTCCCACACGAAAGAACCACCGAAAGACTCAGACGCGGACTTGAACTGTCTTCTCAACAGTCTGCTCGACATGCACCGCACCCTCGACCTATACCACGACAGAATCGAAGAGTCGCCGTCAGAGTTCTGGAAGCTTTACTACCGCCTGCCTACAGACCCTACTGAGGTCGAGTGCAACCATCGCACGTGCATCGCTAGAGCACGGTGGGATCCTCTCCGCGGAACACAAGCACGAGTGGACAGGCCTCTGCAGCTGCGACCTCCAGAGAGGACGACGCGGCTATCAGCTAGCAGCTTGGAAGGCTCTGAATCTGGTTCTGAGATGTCAACTCGAAGAACTCGACGCTTCTCGGGCAGGATCATCCCCGCCACAGCGCACTGCGAGAGCTGGCTGAACGAGCTCAGCGGAACCTCTGCTGACCGGAGGCAGTAGCACGCGCGGAGAGTAGAACGAACGACATGTTTCGCGACACATATCCTTGCTTCAATGCTTACCGTCAACGTAGCATGATAATCTCCATCTTGTTGTTTTACTAGAATTACAATGCAGTATCCATCTCAACACCCTACTACCAATCAGGAACTCAGTCGCATTCGCTCACCACATGTTTGTGGGCTTCGCTTCCACCATCAGAGTAATTAACCTACCTGCACGAAATCCTTTCCCGTCCGTTCCGCACAGTATCCACAGCGCTCCGTGCACACCCTCTTCTGCAGCACCGGTAAACCAGGTCGCGTCCCAGCGCACAGTCGAAACAGCATTGCAGAGCTATGCCAATGCCACGGTGAGAAGCCAGAATATACAGCTCTACACCGCCATCTCAGCTCACCCGAATTCTCGATTCGTCGGCTTCGTGCTTGCATTGGCTGTTGTTTCTGCTTTCTGACAATGCCAGTGTTTGGGCCAGCGGGTGCAGAGCTTTGCGTTTACAGGGGTAGCGGGGTAGAGAGTTAGTAAGCAAGGGAAAATCACAACAGTAACAGGAGTGTAAATAGCACTGTAAACACTGTTTCATTCATGTGCAGACCTGTAAACTATTTAATCCTCATCATCTTCATCACTGTCCTCTGAGGAGGAGGAATCCATAGCAAGCTCTAGAGCCGCTACGGACTTCTTTACGTCCCGTACGCACTTACGGACCTCTGTAAAAAATGTTAGCAGCCAGTAGATTTCTTTTACAGGCCTGTAACCTACTCTTCTTCTTCCTCTTCCTCTTCTCCTTCTTCTTCTCCTTCTTGGAGGCGGTGGCGGTGGTGGCGGCGGCGGCGCTTCTTGGAGGGGGTGGCAGGGGCAGCGGCAGGGGCAGGGGCAGCAGCAGCGGCAGCGGCAGCGGCAGCGACCTGGCGGCGGGACCTGGAGGGGGTGGCGATGGCGGGGACGGGGACGACGGGGGCGGGCGTGGCTGTAGCAGGGTCAATAAGGTCTGTATGGGGAATGTGGAGGCTGTAAACTTACGGCGGAAGGAGCAGCGGGCGCCCTCACTGCCATAGTGGCAGTTGGCGCACGAGTCGAGCAGCTGGCCTGTAACTACCACGCAGGTAGTATACGGGCCAGCTGCTCGCTGGCAGGAGTCGCATTCGGTGGGGGCGACGCGGCCGACAACCTGCGCGAGCGCAGATTCGAGGTTCTGCTGCCGAACTGCTTACTGTCAGTACAGGGCTCTACAGGACACTTACAGGGGGTTACTTACCAGCGAGGTTGAACTTGCTGGGCTCGTAGCCCGCGCGGAACTCCAGCTGGCGCTGGACTGGCCGAGAAGCCAGCCTTGTGCAGGCCCGCGAGGCGGGCGGCATGGCGAGCAGGGCGGCGGCGGTGGGCGGGCCGGGGGCAGGGGGGAGCGGCGGGAGGGCGGGGGCGGCAGCGAGGGCGGCGGCGGTGTTGGCGGGGGCGGCGACGTCGTCGGCGGGGGCGGAGGAGTCCATATTGATGACCTAGAGAGTAGTAAAACAGGGGGAGGGCGGCTGCCTATATAGTATATCGCAGCCAGCTAGCAGCTGCCAAGACCTGCGATATTTTGGTGTTGTAGCTCACCGTGAATAGTATATTCTGTTTGTCGGGCCAAAACAGTGAATAGGCAGCCATTAAATAACGTTATAGGGCCTGTGGCTATACTGTATCTAGATTGTACGGTCACTGTACGTGGCCTGATTGGTGCTGGATACTGGTACGCGGGGGGTTTGTAAGCTCACGGTGAAGGTCAACCTGCGGGCACAATAGCACCTGTAACGGCAGAATAACTAGGCGGTGACGTACTATTAATAGCCGTTAGCCCGATATACTAGTAGGTTGTGGCAGTGACGTTGACGGGCTGATATACTGGTAGCGGCGACGTTAGCGGGCTGATATACTAGTAGGTTGTGGCTGGCTACAGGAGCACCTCTAGGTATACGATATTAGGGACCGTACAGGATGGCTTATCGCTAGTATCAGGTGCTGGCAGCAGGATTGACAGGCCTGCAAGTGTAGTTACACGGGACATAGCTACGTATAGCTGGCCATGTGTAAACACAGCGTAACGCAGATCAACGCCTACAACAGAGAGTGACTGGCCCTGTGACTTGTTTACAGTGATTGCAAAGGAGAGGCGAACTGGAAACTGGACCCGGCTGACGATAAACGGGAGCTCTCTACTGGTTGAAGTGAGCCTGATACGTGGCAGCAGGCGGAGCTGGCCTGCAAACTCGCCAGATAGGATGCGGGCCTGGATACAGCGGGAGGATATCTGTGTAACCGCTAAACAGGTACCGTTGCAGAGCCCCTGGCTTAGGTACAGGTTCCGTAGAAGCATTATTGGTACGCCTACCTTGAGCAGAAGGCGTGACGGGGGCAGTGACGGGGGCTCAAAGGACTGCAGCAGCTCTACGGGAGGCAGATCCTGTGTTGTATTGTCCTCAACCTCAGCAGAGTCCACTGCAACCAGCTCTACTAGCTCACCAGGGAAGGCAGCAAGCATTGCGGCGTTGATTACAGCCACTGCGTCGTTCCGTACGGCCAGTATAGCACGGCCGTTGAGGACCTGATAGTCCGCAGCAGCCTGCTGGAGGAGGTGCGGCGGATAGACGTGATCCAGGAAGCCCTGTAGGCTGTAGTAGACGGTCATCCAGTCTGGGATGGAGATCAGGCCATCCATCTCACGGGTAGCCAGTCCCCGGCACCAGGCTGCAAAACAGGTGTTGTCAGCCCCAGATAGCACCCGCATATTCTGACGCAGGTGCAGTACGGTCATGTGCGGCCATATGAGCGTAGACTGCTGCAGGCAGGCGTTGACGATGGCAGGCCGCTGGCCCCGGCGGACGACGGGTAGGATCTGGGCAAAATCGCCGCTGGCAATTACAGGGAGGCCGCCAAACAGGGCAGGGGAGCTACGGACGTCCTGCAGCATACGGTGGACTGCCTCAAAGCAGTAACGGTGCTGCATAGGCACCTCGTCCCAGATAACTAGAGTAGCGGCCTGCAGCAGCCGCCCAAGCTCCGAGCCTGGAGCAACAGGGCAGATGGAATCGTCGTGGATATCCAACGGGATCCGGAAACGGGAGTGGGCAGTGCGGCCGCCGGGCAGCAGGACAGCAGCTATACCCGACGACGCAACGCACAGGACCACCTGGCCTGTAGAGCGATAGTAGGCACATATACAGCGCCAGAGGAACGTCTTGCCTATGCCTGCTGGGCCCTGTACGAAGAAGTGGGCAGTGCTGTGGTCAGCCTCAATAGCGGCAGTAACGGCATCAAATACGGCGCGCTGGTCCATATTCAGCCCTGTAACAGTGTCCCAGAAGGCAGTGTCCTGCCCGTCTGTATCGTAGGCCAGCTCAGCGGCAAGAAGCTGATTCTGCAGCCGTACTCCCCAGTTGAACTGGCACGCAGGGAGTGAGAAATCCGTAAGACGTTTGCCAGACTCTGCCAGCAGCCCTTCTATCAGATACAGGCCGTAGTCAAGGTACGCGTCTGGATCTGCGGATACTAGCAGGGCAGCAGCAGCCTCAGGTAAGTCGTCACACAAATCCGCCTGGAAGGCTGCCCAGATAGCAGCTGGATCTGTAACAGGCCCATTTAAGAGAGCAGCAACGAAGAAGTACCGTAACGCCTGGCCTGTGGCAAACGTAACGGCGTCCTGGAAGCAGGCTACCCAGTCTCCATCGTGTAGCAGTAACCCGCGGGCAGCTGCGGCGGCCTGGAAAGTAGGATACTCTGTGCCGCTAAAGGTACGCAGGTCCGCGTAGGACTGTGGACCCCGTACGGTAGTCAAGAGAAGCCGTAGATAGAACCGTTCACCCTGTAGCGGGCTGCAAAAGTACATGCGGCCAATCGCAGTGCCGCGCTGACGCACGTGCCAGGTCCGTGACGGGAGGTGCCAAACAAACTGGGATGGATAGTCCTGATATAGGACCTCACGGCCATACTCATAGTCAGCGTTGCGCTGGAAGAACGCCGTAAGCGTAGTTACAGATCGCTCCAGGCAGGCTAATAACTCTGCAGTGGTAGCGTTAGCAGGGAACGTAACTATCTGCTCATTCGGTAGGTGGACCGCTAGGGGCACTACAGTGGGCCGCTCCATGTGTACTGGGTACTCAAACAGCCGCCAAACAGCCTCAGATGGACTGATATATCGCCCGTTTAGATGCTGCTTAACCTCATCTGCTTCTGAGACGTTTAGTACTGCCCTGTCAGTGCCCTTGTAGATGTACTTGTGGACGTATTTAATAGCGTAGATAGTGCCGCAAACCTCTACATTGATATAGGCCCAGTACTTACAGAGCAGACCAGGGTTATACGGGACAACCCAGCTGTTATTAAGGTGTACAATACGGCCCTTACACCGTACAGCAAGCGTGCAGCCATCATCCCGGCGCTGATACTTAGGGTACCCGTCCTCATGGACCACTGTAGATGGGCAGTAACGCTTAGGAAAGTTCTTAGAGCACCGCGGCGGGGCGCTGTCGCGCTAAGGCACCATACACGGGGCCTGCAGATTGTGCTCCCCACATGGCCCGTGAAGCATGAAGGTCCGTACAACCTCTGTAAGCAGGCCGTCTGGGTCATCCACAGGGGAAGGGATCTCAGCCTGGATAGTGCTATCAATTGTTACAGGATCCGTGAACGCCTCGCGGTCGTGTAGGGTCAGGAACAGCAGCAGGTGTATATGGGGCAGGCCCCGTTTCTGGTACTCAATCGTGTACACGTGGCCCAGATGGGTGCCAAACAGGTTGCTCTTCACATCGGCTACTAGCTTCTGCACCTTCAGATGGAAGGCCCGGCAGATTAGATCAGGCCGATTCAGGCCTGTCTCCCCAGGGCGGAGCTCACAGGCAACCTCTGGCCAGTATGGGCTAGCTGTAAAAGTGATAAACAGGGTAGGGCGGCCATATCGACGGACGATAGCCATAGAGTCCTGATAGCACTGGCTGACAAATCGTGAGCTGCCTAGATAGGACGACGGCAGGACAACGCGGCGTCCAACAGGGCCTGCCTGGGCGTCGTTGTTGCCCATAACGGCATCAGCAACACCGCTATACAGGTCTGCCCGCAGCTGTGCCTGGTTTGCTCGGATCCAGGCCAGCCGGGCCTGGTCGCAGATAGCCCAGATATCCACAACGTACTGCTGAAACAGCCTGTAGAAGCGGAACGGATTTGTAGTCTGCCCAGGGCGGGGGTGTAGATAGTATCGATAGTAGGTTTGCTGGGTCAGCGACGTCTGCAGACGGGATCCGTCCTGGTTACGGAGCGTTAGCCCCGGCCGCCACCCAGAATCCCCGTGGGGAAACATCAGTACGTAGTGTAGCGGCATGTAAGATGGGTGGGCGGCGCTAATAGTAAACAGGGCGCTGGAGTTACGGGCCGCTAGGACGATGGGACGGGACGTCTCTGCACCTGCTGCGTCAGGTATCACTAGGCCTAGCTCATCGCTAGTAGGTACGTTCTCCCTGCGGCGGTCCTGCCCAGTCTCTAGGGCTAGTGTAAGCCTGCTGGTTAGTATGACGCGGGCGTCTGCAGCGCTACTGTTGAGCCGATCCTGGGCTGTGCGGTATATAGATATATATGGGTTATTGATCTCATATAGCATTGCCGTTAGATCTTGGAGAATCTGGAGCTGTAAGTGGCTGTTCCGCTGGTGGCGGGCGTTGGCAGCGTACTGTGGGTCGTAAAAGTATAGCTGAGCGTACTGCGGCAGGCTTCCCTTGAGAACCTCTACAGGGCCGCTGCGGTGGTATAGGGCCCCGTGGATCTGAAACACCTGCACGCCAGGGCCCTGCGCCCCACGGCTGGTAGGTGTACAGTCTACCGAGGTAAACGCAAAGGCAGCGTTGTAGGCCCGTAGCTCCTTACGGAAGTGCCGCGCTGCTAGAGTATTCGTGTTGAGTAGCTGATACAGGTACGACGGCAGCAGTGTGAGGGCTGGCAGGTCGACCTCGCCGTCCAGGCAGCAGAGAGTAAATCGCGGGTCTGTTACAGAGGTAGTGCTCTTCCGCTCATCTATCCAGTGTAAGGCGCCGCAGGCTGAACAGGGCACCTGCATGCTGCCAATATCGTAGTATACACCATCAGGACGACGTCGCAGGAGCGGGGTGGTGTCCTGTTGGAGCCCTACAAGGACTGTCTCGGGCAGGTCGTCAAACGGGTTATCACTATACTGGGAGCTAGGGGCAGCAGCTGGAGCAGCAGCAGCCGGGTTATTAGGAGTATTACTGGCACTGCCCTCACGGCGTGAGGCCTGTTCAGGGGCGCTAGCACTGGGCGCTGGCTGGGAGGCAGTTAGGCGGTCCCTCTGGGGGCTTGATGGACGTGGAGGTGTAGAGAGACGGCGTCGCCGGCGGCCTGCACGGGACGTCTACTGACTGTAAGCGTAATCAGAGAGAGGGGGAGGTAGTAGTTACGGCACTGCAGTTGCTACATGGCTGGTAGACGCCCCCTATCCGGTTGCGGCGGAAGTTAGCAGATGGGAGATAGGTCCTACAGCTGCTGCAAAATACTTGGGATGATGGCTGGCTGACGGCTAGGGAAAAGACTGGGGGGGGGGGGGCTAGAACACGCCGTGGACGGGCCATACGAACCTGTAGCGAGCCTGTACAGGACCTGTAAAGCTTTTTACAGGAGTTTACAGGAGCAGATTACCGGAACAATATAGGGCCGCTACGGGCGGTGTAGGACGTCAGTATAGCTGAGAGTTGACGCTAGAGGGTGCACGGCTAGAAAACGACAACTTTACACGTCTGCTGCGCCCGCTACAGGGCTGATTAATTTGTCTCAAGCAGATAGGCAGGTAGCGGCGAGTTTTATCAGCTATCTGGCACTTATTTCAGGGCTTACAGGGGCTTTGTTGGGGAGATCACTTTAACCTGTTTATATATAAGATGGAGTGGAACTTGCTCGGCGCTGGCAACGGCGGGTTTGCATACCTGGCTGCTGCCGTGCCTAGCGCTTGAATGGGACAGTGCTGGATGTTTATGACGGACTGTGATGATGTGGAGCTTGGCTAGACGGCGACGAGACTCTGAGCAGTGGGCTTGAGATGTGTTGCGGATGGATCTTGTAGGATGGCCAAGTATTGGTAGACTCCCACGTATGGGAGGGATGACGGACAAGAAACCTTAAAAGGCGTTGCAAGGTTCAGGCCTCGTGGAGTGTTCAGGTCTTGTGAGTAGTCATACGTCTTGATGTAGGTGTGTATTGTTCATAGGAGAATTATAGATAAGGTTGCTGGTTTGCAACCGACTATGGAATTCGAACCGCGTTGATCCCTTTTCGACTCACCAACGCCCTAACTCCGATTCCTGGTATATGCTGAATAACGTCCAAGCAACGCGTTTCCAGTGCTGAGCAACAATCTGCCCCTACCAGCACTCCCACTTCTGCCCTCCCATAGCCACCAGGCGGTTGAATAGCTCATCTCTGAGTGGCATAGCTGTGAGCTTGATTGCGTTGCCCCTGCGGTCAACAATCTCCAGCCCGTCAGCAACTTCACGGTTCATGGCCCATCCAACGACCAGCTTTGCTTTCCATCCATATCCGCCAACCTTCTTGAGCTCCATGATATCACCAACGGGAATGGACCAAGAGGGATGCAAGTCCTCACGATCCCTGGTGCCGATATTCTCAATTGTGGAATCCGTGGAGAAAGCTATGCTAGGAATTGTAGCAACAGTGGTGATATACAGATGACCTTTCTTGCCTTTGTCGCGAGCCTTGAATTCGATAGGTCCGTCGATGTTGTTGGCATCTTTGGGCTGAACAGCACCGAGGCGGTTTCTCGCATGCTGAGAGCCCGCAGCGGCTTTGACTTTATCGGCGGTAATAGAAGTCTCGACGCCGCCTTTGACGGTGCCGCGGAAAAAGCCGAGGATCTTGTTTCCTTTTTTACCGTGGTTGGAGCCTTTGGCTTTGTTGATGTCTTCACCACCAGTTTCGTGCTTTACGGTCGGGTCATGGGCCATAGCATCGTTTAATTCTTCCTGGGTAGCATTGAGTGGCCAATCTGCACCTGCGGCGCGGAGATCTTTGTCGCTGACGTCGACTGGCTTTTCTGGTGGAGGCGCATCGATGCGAGGAGGCGGTGGTAGAGGCGCTTTGTTGGCCTCGCCGATACGAAGAAGTGTGACTGTGAGCTGAGCGTTGGTAGGAACGCCCTTGAGTAAAGTGTTGCGGAGCTCCAGAAGCTTCTGCCAGTTAGGGTATTTACGGTTCAACAGCTCAAGACCACGGGAAATGACTGGGTCGCCGAAGAAACCGAAGCCAACGCCGAATGTCACGCCCTTCATAAACATGTATGAAGTGACAAACAAGGAGACAAGGGCAAGAGGAGCGACGACCGCCGCTAGGCGCATTCGATACTTGCTCTTGGGAAATGGAGCCGTTGGCTCGAGGGCGTTTCCAAAGCGCTCCCAGGTGTCAGTGACATCCGCCAAACCATGCATGATGGGCCGCATCTTGGTCCACATGGCGGTCTCCATAGGCACTCTGGTCTTGTCGTGCTTTGCCGAAGCTTTTCCACCAGATGCCACCTGCTGTGCATCCGCAGCACCAACGGCGAGCGAGGTCGGGTCGGGGACGCTGTTTCCTTGAGTCCGGTCGTCCACAGGTTCACCTTGAGGGTGTTTGCCCGTAGCACTAGACAGCGCGACCGAAGCGATGCCATTGACAAAGTTGGATGCTTCTTGCTCAACTGCCTCACCCTTGTGGTTTTCTGGTGCCCCTGTTGCACTGTCTTTGCTGCCCAGAACACCGGATTTTGGCTTTTGCACGCCTCCCTTGGAGCTGACGAGGGCAATCGGTGCTGGTGGGAATAAGAGATCGCGGGAAGGTGGGTAGACAACAAGTGTGACTAGTGTGATGGAGATCAGTGGCATGATCAGGTCGAGCAGCCAGGCTACAAAGTATGCTGAGGCGAAGTAAGAGGTGCGATTGAATTCGCGCCATGAGCGTAGGCGAACGATGTGCTTTCCGAACGCCATCATACCGATGCCCTGTCGTGGGGTAAGCAGTTGCTTCAGCATTGCAATGTCGAGCGCTTACTATTGTCATGTACAAACGTTCAAGATTTGCACGAAGCTTGTCTGGAGAAAACTCCTCTTCGTCTGCAATGTTCATGTCCAATCCTCCAGGCGGTGCGGTTGGGATCTCCTTTACATGGTACATTTGCTACATTCAAGTCAGCTGGAGACTCGAGTTTGAATCCAGGGACGTATCTCACCTTGTTAAAACGGCGGACCAGCAGCCAGACTTCCTCGTTGGAGAGACCTCCAACCAGAGGGCTGTCGACATGTTCCTTGGGCTCATTCCATCCTAGGTCCAGCACTTCTTGCCCATGCGCAACTTGAGCTCTCCCTGTCCCATGGTCCGGGTTGTTCCCTCTTGCTGCCTCGAGGGCGAGTGAGTGGCTCTCCGTAGGCGCATCTACAATTGTCGTGGCCTTTCCTTCATAGACGGTGGGATCCGTCTCTGGGTGAGGGAGCAGGTCCTTGAGGACCAGTCCTTCGACCATGATGTGTGAGGTCGCGAATAGGACTGTGAGACGAAGTTTAAGGAAGGGGCGGGAGAGATTCAGCCTATACCTTGGGCATGGTTGATTTGCTGATATACAAGATGGAGGGACTCGTGCCAGGGTGTGCTGAGTGCTTTCCTGTCGAGGTTGCGTCATTGCTGCCGCGCTAATGATGCGGCGGCGGGACAGATGACAGATCAGTGGACAGCCACAGCATCACTGGAGAGGATCTGCTGCCGCTTTCGGTTCAAACCTTCACGGCAGCCGTTTCTGACATTCGAAAGCGTGCACTGAGCGCTGCTAAAGACTGCATCTCCAACGGTGACATGTAGATCTCTTGGTGTCTTGGGCTACCCAGAGCCTCCGAAGATGGGCGTCGTGAGGCGTAGCATACCTATGTCCGGGATGGCATTCTCGCTTACCCATCTTCTCCAGGTCTGCGATTGTGCCTCCACCGTGCCACTGTGCCACACGAGCACCCATTGCGCGTTCCCTGCTTCGATCATTTCTGATCCTGTCGCCCATGTCCACACGCAGTCTGCGGCTGCAGACTTCTGACGCAGAAGACGAAGCCTGCTTTCTCTTTTGACCTCTATCGTCATAACATGCCTGTCCGACTGTCTCTTTCGAGGTTCAAGGGTCTCGGTCAGTGACGGGCATACCCTCGCAGGATCAGCATCAGCATCAGGATCAGCATCAGTCTCCACTCGCTGCAATTCCCCGTTCCAGCCTCATTGACGTCCACCTTCACCATCACCGGCAATGGCACGTTAACAAACGTGTGTACAGCCATGTCTCTGCAATAGTCGCTCTCCAGGACACGTGAACCAGCTTCCAATCTGATGAATCCATCCTACCGACACAAATTTTCGTAGTCATTACGGTATCCTTACAAAACCAAACTTGGCATTATCATGTCGAATGCTTTTGAGCCACAAACAAAATTAAAACAATTCGCAGAACACGCGAGAGTCGGAGTGAACATGCGGCAGCACATCTCAACGGGTATTTATCCGTCAGCAGCAGGCTTGATCGATCTGATTGGCGGTCGTACCGGGTTTAATCACCTTGACATCGGCTCCTCATCGACTTCCGGGGCGCAAACCGTCATGGAGTTCTTCTGCATGGCGCTTTATCTTTCTCCAACAACTTTGCTTCTTGTGTCTGTATCTGGGGCTTCACCCCTTCGCGATTCCATTCTACTGGACAGGTTTGTGGCAAGCTCGCACATGTGCAACCGACGATGACAGCGAGCAAACCAAAGGCCCAGGCCGGCCAGACTATTGTCAGCTCGGCAACAAATCAAACGGACGCTTCAGCTCCAACATCAGCGTCAGACGGAACTCCTGGTTCGACGCAAAACGACTTGGGCAATGGAAAACAGAAAGAGCCATCACGATGGCACAAGATATACACCACGCTTACATACTGCCCACCACGCTGTCGATGGGATCCAAACAAGCCACCTCAATTCTCCATGTCCATGAACGTTCTGTTTGCATTTGCAGCAGGCTTCACCGTCGCAAACTTGTACTACAACCATCCAATTCTCAACATCCTCGCTCGAGACTTTGGTGTTCGATATGAGCAGGTTGCGCAGATCCCAACGGTCATGCAGGCCGGGTATGCTGCAGGGCTGCTGTTCCTGTGTCCTTTGGGCGACCTGCTGCCTCGACGACCCTTTGTATGCGGGCTCGTTTTCTTCACGGCTACGATGTGGTACGTCCAGCACTCGAGCACATGGACAAATCTTGATTGACAACCTTCAGGCTCGGCCTCTGCATTACTTCCAGCCTCGGTGTCTTTACAGCAATCTCCTTCATAACAGCCGTAACAACGGTAACTCCTCAGCTAATGCTCCCCCTCGTCGGCGACCTCGCCCCTCCCAACCGGCGGGCCGCAGCCCTCTCCATTGTCGTCAGTGGGCTCATGCTCGGCGTTTTGGTAGCCCGCGTTCTGTCCGGCACCATCTCCAACTTTGTGACCTGGCGTGCCGTGTACTGGCTATCTCTGGGCCTGCAATACCTGATCTTCATCCTCCTATGGCTGTTCATGCCCGATTATCCAGCCACCAACCCAGGAATGAACTACTTGCGCATCCTGTGGGACATTCTGCTCATGATCCCAAAGCATCCCGTGCTGGTGCAGGCCTGTCTCGCGGGAATGCTCTGCAGCGCCCCGTTCACCTCCTTCTGGACAACGCTCACCTTCCTCCTCGCCGGCTCGCCCTACGACTACGACAGCCTGACCATCGGCCTCTTCGGCCTGATCGGCATAGCCGGCATGCTCATCAGCCCGATCTGGGCGCGCAGCATGACAGACCGCTTCGTGCCGCACTTGTCCATCCTCTTCGGCCTCGGCTGCAGCCTCGCCGGCATATGTCTGGGAACCTACCTGGGCACCTGGCACGTCGCAGGCCCCGTGCTGCAAGCGCTGCTGGTGGACTTTGGCAACCAGACGGCGCAGATTGCGCAGCGAAGCGCAATCTACGCCATCGAACCGAAGCGGAGGAACGGCGTGAATACCGCCTTCATGGTCAGCACCTTCTGCGGTCAGCTCATCGGCACCGCGGCGGGGAACCACATCTACGCGGCTGCCGGATGGATTGGCTCGGGCAGCGCGAGCGTCGGGTTCATCAGCGCCGCCTTGCTCGTCATGGTTGCGCGGGGCCCGTGGGAGGGTGGATGGGTGGGGTGGACGGGGGGTTGGAGTCTGAAGAAGAAGAACAAGGATAGTGCGGATGGGAAGACGAGCGAGCAGGGGAATCTGGTGAGGCGTGGGACGGCGGGGAGGGAGGAGGAGGAGGAGGAGGAGAAGGAGGAGGAGGGCGCGGTGGAAAAAGTGCTCGAGGAGGTTGCGGCCGAGGATGGGAATGAGAGTCCTCTGCATGAAGACGGGCAGAGCGAGAAGAGTGGTGGGGAGGAGGGGATTCAGCGTGTGAGAGTATAGCGTGGCATAGCGTAGCGTAACATAGCGTAGCGTATAGACTTGCGTGTGTCGTAGGCAAGGGTCGACGAGGTCTACAGTTGAACAAAGTAGCGTCCTTTGGAGGTAAAGTCCATCTTTCCTTGTTCTCATCTCTGCAGACGCATCTACAAAACGTCAACCATCTACAGAACGTCAACCACCTACAGAACGTCAACCACCTACAGAACGTCAACCATCTGCTCCTCCTCATCTTCTTCCTCGCTCTTCAACTCGACCAGCTTCCCCGCACTCGCACCGGCCGCACCCATATCCGGCACGTCCTCGTCCTCGCCCTCCTCCTTGCGCATGAGAATCTGCACGACGCGATCACAAGCCTCGCGCACCCCATCGTCCTCGATCTGCAAATGGCACTCGCGGACAATAGGGTAGACTTTTACGCGGCGCAGAGCCGCGCGGCCGCCGGGCGTCGTGGTCAGCAGCAGCAGGGTCTCGAGGTGTGACTTCACGATTTCAAGGTCGCGCTCGCGCTCCTTGTCTGGCTCGAGGAGCTGCAGCTCGTCCAGCATGCCCTCTGTGTCTTCGTCGGCGTACTCCTCGGGCCCCATGAGGGGGAGGAGGATGTAGGGGAGGAGGTTTGCGCCGATGCCGGGCGGCGGGAGGGCGGGGTCTTCGGCGAGGTTGGAGAGCAGGACGGGGTGGGCGGGGAGGTGAAAGGAGGCGTTTTTGATGGTCGAGGCGACGCCCAGACGGCGGATGTGGGATTTGTGGTCGGTGAAGACGTGGATCTTGGTCAGGGGGATGATGTTGGCGTCGTGCTCTTGCGGGGTGGTGAGGTACTCGCGGCCCTTTGCGAACTGCGGAGGCGGTCAGTGGGCGGGTGGTGAGGCCGTGGCGAGGGAGAGCAGAGGTACCTTGGCCAGGTCGGCGAAGAAGTACGAGAGGTAGTCGAAGTCGGCGTTCTTGTTGTACGCGCCCTCTGCGCCCTTGACGAAGCAGTCCATGAGCTGGTCCATGGCCCACTTGGACGTGGAGAGCTCCTTGGGCACGTCGCGCTGCAGCTCGAGCACACGCTGCAGGGCGTCGTCCTTGGCCATGTTGGCCAGCAGCATGGCCATCTCGTTCGCATTGGGCTCCTTCTTGTTCTGTACGCTCGTCAGCGCCCGTGTCTGCTGGCCTGCACGCACCGGAGAAGTGAGATACGGTGATCCGTGACAGCAGCAGCTCGAGGAACGCGTCGTCCTTGGCGACGTCCTTCAGCACGTCCCCGTCGGCCGAGACGTTGATGAGGATGGTGAGCGCGTCCTTGGCAATGGGCGCATAGTCCTTGACGAGCAGCTTGAGGTCCTTGACGGGCTCGAGCTGGTTGCGCTTGAAGAGCGGCACGTGGGCCTGCGAGTATCCGACGAGGTGCTCGGCCGCTGCTGGGGGTGAGCAAACGTCGATGGCGGGGTGGTGGGGGTGCGTCTCACCGGCCTGGCGAATCTGCGTGTTGCCGTGGTGGAGGAATTCGACGAGCTGTGCATGGCCGTCAGTCACGCGACCCGGACAAAACCAGGCTCAGCCCTGTACCTCTTCTAGTTCTGTCGGCATGGTGGCAGTGATATCCACGGTGTCGCACGCGCCAGGGCTACTTTTCCACCGCCGCACAATGCAAGCTCAAGCTTATCGATAACGGTAGCGCTCCTCTAGGAGTCTAGGAGACCTCCATCAGATATGCCTCCATCAAACATGCCTCCATCAAACATCTCTCATCAAACATCTCTCCATCCAACATCCCTCCATCAACATCCCTCCATCAACATCCCTCCATCAACATCCCTCCATCAACATCCCTCAAAAAAGTCACCGAGATGATCGCCTCCTCCCGTAGACCAACTCATCACATACAGCCATGCCCCGTGCGCTGGTCAGGCACACGGCAACCGACGAATGAGCACAATCGGTAGCCTTTCGCCGCCCACACAACCACCTGGCCACGTTCTGGGGTGCTTCGAGTGCTGGCGCTTAGAGTGATGCAAGCCAACCACCGACGTGGTAGCCGCCGAACATTCTACGCGCCAGCCAACATTCCCCTTCTGATTGGCCGCCCCCCACCATGAAAAGTGCTGCACAAGGTAGAGGATGCATGCCACACTTTGCTGCCGCCATTGCTCTGGCTAAGGAGCAAAACGCCCTCAGCTAGCTTCCCGAGTGCGCATGCATCCTCGTTGCCCATATACCCATATACCCATGATTCCAGATGTGACTGTGTCTCCGTGCCCTTGGACGTCTCTTCATCTCTTGCGCCGTGCACATGAATCAAGATTGCACAAGTCACTTCTAATCACTCACTTCCATCGATAGAGATCACAACTCACTTCTAATCACACTGCCATCGAGAGATCACAACTCACTTCTAATCACACTGCCATCGATAGATCACAACTCACTTCCAATCACACTGCCATCGATAAATCACAACTCACTTCTAATCACACTGCCATCGATAGATCACAACTCAACATGACTGGAACCGGACTTCAACTGTTTCCTCCACCACCTCGCGCTCCAAGGCAAACAAGCCCAGCTCAGAGACCATCGCCAAGGATGAAGCCTTCTATTCCAGCACCAGTAGCAGGAAGAAAAGACAGCGCAAATCATATAGAGGAGCCACTTGACTTTCATGAGCTCGTCCTACAGGTCAACTCTGTTCCTGTTTCACCCTCGAATCCATCCAATCTTGGCCCAACCATCACTGCACCACCGCGAGCATATGTTGCTCCAGCGAGTGGATCTGCAGCAGGACCCAAAGCACCATCGCCAGTCATTGCGACACAGGAGGACTTCTATAGAGGGCCTTCGCCATCCTTTTCAACACCACTTGCCTACAGCCCGGATCCCAACCGAGCAGTGTCCCCAGCGTTCTCGACATGCGACACATTGGTCCGCAGCAACACCACGGCGACACGAGCACCCAGGTCGCCACAAGAAGAAGTACAGATGCGTTCCATGTTCCCGACCTACAACCCCAACATACCTCTTGCGCAACAAGCATACAAGCCTGCCCAGGCGTCACCCACTCATATCCCACGAGAGCAGATCAGCAGATCGCCGTACTCTCCCGAGCCTTATGTGCCGCACAGCAATACCTCTTCGAGGAACACATTGGCCGCCAAACCATCACAGAAACCCTTCTTCACCCCATCACACCTACTCGACAACCTATGGCTAGCAGCAAACGGGCAAGAGGAGCCAGAGGTCCAGATCTACACCCTCAAGATGCATCGAGCCACCATAGCAAACCCGACAATCACCTTTGGCACTACGCCCTCGCTTCCTTTCTACAGTCTGGCACCAACAAATCTCGCCGGCGAAGACGCTCCGATACCCAGCATCATGAACGAGCTGATGATCCAACGCCATCACCCTACCCAGCCGCGCGTTCTTCCAATTGCCCAACTCGATCTCCTTGCGCCTCCTTCGATGGACAGCATCATGTTCGATCACCAGCAACAAGAGCCCACCACTCTGCTGACCAGCATATATCCAAAGCTGGCTGCTCTCCAAGCGTTGGACGTAGCTGCGAATTCGCCAGCCGCCTCACGAATCGCTCTAGTTGACCCTGGTGCGCAATCTCCCGCCGCACAGAGGTTAGCTGAGGATGTGCTTGCCGGTGCCGCTCAACGGGAATGCTGCACACTCGCATGGAATCGCGACGACCCCAAACAACAGTCCAACCCCTGGGCGCAGCATATCCCGTCTGAAGGCTCATACCAATTACACCACCCCGCACTAGGCATTTTCCCGATTCAGATCGAGGGTGATTGTTCCTTGATCAACAGGCCCTCCACGCGCCCTATCACGACGATTTATGGTCACAACATGCCCTCGACTCCAGCAGTCAACAGCCAGAAGCCTGCGTGCATTACCCTGCTAAACCCATACATCCTGTCGACCTCCACTCCACGGACAAATGCATTCTCTCCACTTCCTCTGCCGCCTCGTTCCAACGCCCATGATCGACCCATCTCCGCTACGCCCTCCACCATGTCCGTCAACCAGCTGCCAACTACAACAGACGCTACAGCCGATGACGCAATGCTCGCGCGTCTTGACTTTACAAGTGATGCACTGACACTCAACCTGGGCGCCCTGAGCCGCTTCGGCAACCCTTTCCTCGTCGACGTCGCAGCCTCGACGCTCCTCGCCGTTGCAGTAGCAGAGGCAACACGCGGCCGTTCATCGCGAAAGACATCTCTGCAGAACTTCGACGCCCCGCCACCGAACGACTACGAACTGCAAACTCCAGAGACCAAAGCGCGGAGCTTCAAAGAAACATTTGCCCGGGATTGGGAGGGCGTAGACGCACGCTCGAAGCAAGGCCGGCGCAAGGCCGGGCTGGCAGTAAGCAGCGGCCTGAAGAAATTCGTCGCAAGTCTGAAATCCACCACCGTCGACGAGCCAAACCAAACCCGGGCTGCAAGCCAGTCTACGGTGCGCGCGAGAGACGCGAACGCGCAGTTCGACAAAGATATCGAGCTGGGCGAGTGGTACGGTCACGGGCAGACGGCGGAGCCCTCGACTCAGACAAAGAAGAAAGACCGGAAAGCAAAAGACGAAGACAAGCTGCCGCTCGTAGCACGGGGCATCATCGGCATTGTGACTTTCTCTTTCAAAGCCGTCATCTGGGTATTGACACTCGCGTTCAAGGTTGTCGCTGGCGTGGTCAAGTTGCTGATCCGGGCATTCACAAAGTCGTAAAGCGCCGTCTCTATTCCTTCCTTTCCAGCCATTACGATAGAGAGACATGCACCATCTATCTATATAAATGTTCAATCTTTTCCATCCAGCACACAACCCACACTTCCGCTGCTTCATTCGTTTCGTCGCTATATACCAAATCCCAGCAGAATGCCATCCATCCCAATCGCATCAATATCCCAACTACCCTCCTTACCTACACTTCTCTCTCATATACAGCTGTAATTATCATATCCTACTTTACCTAATGTTAGACTCTTTCACTATATTACACGTTGTATATTATCCAACACCGCATGCCCACACAACCTCCCCGCGTAGCCACGCAACGAATCAAAAGCTTCGGCTACAAGCAGGCAGACTCCAGCTTCACTACATGAACCCCAGCATCCCCAAGATTCTAGCATGGGCTGCAAGAGGGCAAGAGGCAAGAGCAAAGAGCAAAGAGCAGAGAGCAAAGAGCAGAGAGCAAAGAGCAGAGAGCAAAGAGCAGAGAGCAAAGAGCAGAGAGCAGAGAGCAGAGAGCAGAGAGCAGAGAGCAGAGAGCAGAGAGCAGAGAGCAGAGAGCAGAGAGCAGAGAGCAGAGAGCAGAGAGCAGAGAGCAGAGAGCAAAGAGCAGAGCAAAGAGCAAAGAGCAGAGAAAAGCAATACTATTGCACGACAGCAGCTAGAAACAAGACGGCGTACACACTGTACACGGACGTCGTGCTTGCAACACCTACACCTGCCGAGCGTGCCAGACACCAAACGCCCGACCGTGTCGAGCACCGCTTTTCCTCCCCACTGCACCACGACCGGGGGACGGTGCTGCGGGAGAAGGGTTTCTCGCCCCGTCTTCACCCGTTTGGTTTGATGATGTGCTGGAGGGAGGCTCGGGCTCGGGCCGATAGGTAGACGTCCGAGATCAATCGATCAAGCGGGCGGTGCAGTTAATCGTGGCGGAACATGGACCAGGAATGGCGTCAGCAAGCCAGCTACCAGCTTCATCGCCCGAAAAGGAACATGGAAACAACGACGTTAATTTTTATTTTTTTTAGCTTTTCGAGCTTTTCTCACATTCCAAACTCGCCGTCTCATTACGATTAACTATTACAGCTCCTTCGAAACCCCAATCCAATCAAGCGTATTACCATCCCCACTCCCTCTTCCAATCCACCAACCACCCAAACATAAGAAAATATATCTCTTCACAGGCCAAGTCTCGCAATAGACTGCTTTACATCTCAGCGAAGATCCATCCCATAACACCAACGGCTCCGGCAAGAAGGACGACAGGCGCGTTGGCGGCGGCAGCGCCGGTGTACTCGGGAATACCTGGCGAGGTCGCGCTGGGTGTGCTGCCGGACTTGGCGGATGTGCCAGCAGGAGGAGCGGCAGGAGGAGCAGCGGGAGGAGCTGAGGGGCCGGCAGGAGGAGCGGCAGGAGGAGCTGAGGGGCCGGCAGGAGGAGCGGCAGGAGGGGCAGCAGGAGGGGCAGCAGGAGGAGCAGCGGGAGGAGCTGAGGGGCCGGCAGGAGGAGCAGCGGGAGGAGCAGCAGGAGGAGCAGCAGGAGGAGCGGCAGGAGGGGCAGCAGGAGGAGCAGCGGGAGGAGCTGAGGGGCCGGCAGGAGGAGCGGCAGGAGGAGCGGCGGGAGGAGCTGAGGGGCCGGCGGGAGGAGCTGAGGGGCCCGCAGGAGGACCGGCAGGAGGACCGGCAGGAGGACCGGCAGGAGGACCGGCAGGAGGACCGGCGGGAGGAGCGGCAGGAGGAGCGGCAGGAGGAGCGGCAGGAGGAGCGGCAGGAGGAGCGGCAGGAGGAGCGGCAGGAGGACCGGCAGGAGGACCGGCGGGAGGACCGGCGGGAGGAGCTGAGGGGCCGGCTGGAGGAGCGACAGGAGTGCTTCCGGGGACACGGACAGTGGATGTGATCTTGTCAATAGAGGTCACGGTTGTGGTGCTGTTGCCCTTAGGGTAAGGAGCCGGGGGAGCAGGAGGGCCGGGAGGCGCAGGAGGGCCGGGAGGCGCAGGAGGTGCAGTGCAGCCGGCCTTGCAAGAGGTGATAGTGATGGTGCTGGTCGTCTGGGTGGTTACAACCTTGCCGCCGTAGTTGGTGGTGACAGGGCAGATGGTGGTGGTGGTGTAGGTGGTCAGCTCCTCGGTAGTGTTCTTGATTGGGTAACCTTGAGCAGTGACGGGATAACCGGGGGCAGTGACGGGATAACCGGGAGTAGGAGTGACAATGATCGTGGTGGGGTACGGCTTGGGAGCGTCGCAAGTGCTCTTCTCATGGGCAATGTAGGCCTCGTACTCCTCCTTCGTGCAGGCCTTGCTGACCTTGGAGGCAATGTCCAGAGTGTGGAGGTCGGTGCAGATGCAGCTGAAGTCGCAAGGGCTGCACTTGCTGCCAGAGATGCACTCCAAGACCACGCTTTGCTGGGTAATCGTTAGACTGATATCATGATGTGTGATGGCGAATTGCTTACGACACACTCGGGAAGCTTCTTCACCGCGCCAAAAATGTCGGTCTCGCACTTTTCGGGAACCGCAGAGGAGCTGTGGTGAGCGGTGACATAGGAAGTCAAAGTCGTCGCAGAAGTGACGTAGGCGGTGGTAGTGTGAGGCACCTTGGACTCGGAGGAATTGATGGAGCTAGCACCGTAGCCAGGAGTGTAGGTAGGATAAACAGGAGGCGGAACAGGCGTGTAAGCGGGAGGAGCCACGGGAGTGTAAGCTGGGTAGATAGCGGGAGATACCTGGTAGGCCATCTTGAAAGAACTATACTCGTATTGGAACCGGGAACGAATGAAGAAGTGTTCAAATGCAGATGTTCAGCGAGTGATGCTGTTCCATGTTCCGCCTCGGTCAACCCATTATATAGAAAAACATCTCTCGCCAACCTCACGTCGACCGTTTGCGACATCTGCTAGTGCTTGCGACGGATTCACGGTGACGCGCAGAGGTAAAAATAACTGGTACACGCATCCGTAAGACGTCTTTGTTTGGAGTTGAGCACCTCTCGGTTTTCTGGGTCGACGTTGCGCTGCCGGGTTCAGTCAATACTGAGGAATGTAACCTTCGCCAATGAGAAGTCTTGCGCAATACCGAAGAACTAGCGAGCTGGATGCAACTGGAAAAGCTTCCGGATATGCATCCGATCTGGTGAGGCGCAAAAGGGGGCATAGCTTTCGGCTTTGCTGCTCCTGCACCCAAAGCAGCGCCGCAGCATGCGGCCAGTCCCGCTGCGTTCTGCTGAAACGCACTTGATCGTGTATTCCACGAGAGCGTAGCATTGCACACGGCTGATCGTGTGGGGTTCGCTGTCATGGACTGTTGGCTTCGCGATTCTTTTGCGGAAGGCAGCTGATGGCAGCCGGCAGCGTCGTCATGTCCACACTGGCTTGCTTCTCTCTCGCCTCATTCAGCCACCGGACGATGCGCGCGATCTGCCTGATCTTACAGTAGCTCTCGTGATGCTCCTTCGCATGATGGATAGCACGTGAATAGTCGTCTGTGGCATCGGGTTCCGGCTCTGGCTGGTTAGCTAGAAGTTTCTCGTAGTATTTGTTGAATTCTTGCTGGTTCCCAAGTCGCTGCCGCATCTGGTGCTTCTAGAGTCCATGCAGCGGTACGCTAAAGACTATAGCCTCCTTCGTAGCGTATTAGCTTTTCTCCTTGCAGAGTCTGCGGGCACGTTTCCCGGGGGATGTGAGATTCATCCAAGTACTCGGGCATGTCGCGCGGGTTGCTGCTGCGCAGGCGTCGGCGAGAGTAGAGGGCTCAAGTTGAAGAAATCGTTTGAGTAGTGCGACAAAGCATGAGGCTTTGTCTCACGGTGCAGGACATGTTGATGCTAAGGACGGCTCGAGCATGCAACAAAAGACAACTGCTTGTCCCTTTGTGGTGCCGAGACAGCGAGTTGATTGTGGTATGCCTCAAGACATAGACGTCTTGGATTTGATGCCGTCTGAAGTCAGATGTGGCCGTGGTGAAAGCTCCCGTTGTGAATCTGGGGTGCAATTGGAGAGGTACTGCCCTGCTGCCTCTGTGAGCGTGTCGTTTGTCCGTCCCAAGCTGCCAGTGCTGATAAACGCCCACTTTCGCTGCCAACCCAAAGATAGTCTTACAAACAACCATCGTCTCACCCAAGAGCATTGCCCAAGTCATGTTCCTTTATGTACTCGCCACCCTTCTCCGCCCACTCCGCTTTTGTGATGAAGTTGCGTCGATTCTCTTTCTTGCCTCCCCACTGAGCCGCGCCTCGCCAGCTGTCTAGTACGCAGTCCTTCGCCCTCCTGACCTGTATACTTTGCTCAGCAGGCAGCACAGCCCTCAGCTCGTCCCTGAGCCTCTCTTCGAAGCCCTGAAACAGAGTGTTGCCCCCAGTCAGGAAGATGTCTTGCAGGACGTCATCGCGACGTGCATTGTTCGCGAGTCGCTCGGTAAGGATTGTGGACGCAATTTCGACAATACCTGCCTGGTCTAATCCGGCGATGGAGGGCTGGAAAACGACTTCAGGGACGCGGATACGCTCGACGTTGAGATGTAACTGGTGCGCTTCACGTTGGGACTCCGGATCGAATGGGTAGGGGCCGTGGAAGAAGGCATGCAGCACGCTCTTGGTCCAGTCCGTCTGCGCTTCTCTTGTTGAGTCTTCGGTGAAGTTCGGATCATGGAGAAGTAGCTGGGCTTCGATGTCTTTGAGAGACTTTGAAAGATCCTCTTCCTCTTCGTCGTCGGAGCCTTCGCCTGTTGCAATTGTGCGGTAAACACCCCAATCTGCGTCGTCGGCACCAAACGTATCGTCGTCTCCTCCTCCACGGCGACGCTTTTTGGAGGGCGCGTCGGAAGCTAGATTTGCGATTGACTTCATACGCATCTGGTTGGCGTGCGACTTGCGGTTCCCCAGCTCGGCCTTGAGGCGCTCACGATCCTTGATTTTCTGAACAATGGCCTGACGGGCGATTCGGCGTTCGCCAATCCAACCATCTGGGTCCGTCTCTCTTCGCTCGTCGTCGAGCCGTTGTTCCTCTGCTTGACGGGCCTTTTCCTTTTCCTTCTCTACTCGCGCACGAAGGCGCGCATCGTAGTTGGACTTCATCAGGCGTTGCTGACGCTTTTGCTTTATACCTTCTTCATCAAGCTGGTCGTCCGGAACTTCGAGGAGAGGAAAGGTGGGCTCTTCTTGCTGCTCTTCCTCGGCATCGTCACCAAGATCCTTGTTCCGTGTCTTCTTGATCGATTTCTCCAGCTCCTTGACCCTTTTGTCAAGCTGGCCCTCATCATCAAAGTCATTGGACTCAAGTACCCGTGCTTTCTCCTTCTTCGTGGTGATCTCTTGCAATTGACCCTGGAGTTGTACGTAGTATTCGAATTCCTCCTCTTTCTTCTTCAGCTTGTCGAGACGCATCTTGGCGGCTTGAGCCTGCAAGCGTCGCCCGCTCTCCTTCCGCTTCTCTGCGGCTGCCGCCAGCTCCTCCTCTGTCTTCTGAACTACAATCTGTTCTGTGTATGGGGCTTGTATGACGTGATTCCTGTCTTCTAACCCTGTCCAGTCCAGATAGTGGCTAAGCTCGTCCTCGTAGTTTCGTGAAACATAGCAGTGCTCTCTGACTAGGTCTTCTGCTTGTGTATCGCTGATCTTGCCGGGGAATGAAGGGTATTTGAGTCTCAGCAACTTGAGCAGGTATTGCGCAGACTGAAAGCGCCCCCAGTTGAGTCGTGTGGCTTGCGAGAGGAGTGGTTTAGCATCGACGACGGGGATTAAGTGGGTTGATGTGTATGATGAGTCGACGACTAAGCCGCTGCGTCCTCCGTTGTATGAGTAGGAGAACAGCGAGTCCACGCCGTATGCCACCGAGGGCGCGCCGTAGCACTCGAACAGGATTTCAGACATGGCTGTTGCAGTGTTGTCAGTGTTTAGCAGGCCTTCATCTCGACAGACTGTACATACTCTTTCTTGTGTAGGCCAAGTTTGCGACAGGCTCAGTCATGACAATGGGCCTGTCTATACTCCCCGACCTGCCGTCGATACCCATCTTGACGAAGCAGTAGTCCAGCACGCCCTCCATGGCGTCCCAGTTGTTTATTATGTTGCTGCCCGGCTCGTAGATGGGCTTCGACTGCCCGCGCGCCGTGCCGTCCGAATAGACGTCTGCGCCAATGAAGGAGAATGTGCGGTTGAGCTTGCGGTCTCTGTAGCGCGCCATGTTCGGAAGCACTGAAAGACGCGGCTTGGAATCGAAAGACCATCCTGCGCGAACTGCTGACGACCCTGTGCTTGTTAGTGCTTGCGACTCGTGCGTGCTCATGCCGTGAGACGGTACCGTTGTCGATGATGATGGCCGTTTCGTGGTTGCTGCGCGAATATCCCTCGTTGTCGACAGGCCTGTAGCCCTCGAACGGCGGCTCGCTCACGCTCCAGACCCGCGCTGGCGGAGGCTTGGGGGAGTTGCGCCCTGCGGCAACGGGCGCATCGCTGGTCGCGGACGGAGCCATTGTTGTGTAGATGTGTGTTCAAGTGAAGCCGGGAGAAAGGTGTCTATCTCATGTCGTGTAGTCAGGGCGTGATGTCAGCAAGTCATTAGCGCGCAAGTCGCTGAGGCTGGGTTGCATGCTGGAGGTTGATGAAGCGCGAAGCACATCACAGATGGTCCAAGCACCTCCGAGCATAGCTACGGAGTTCGCAACTACACGTGCAGCAGCAGAGAAGAGAGACCATGAAAGCATCATCTGCGGGATTTGGGGATTTGCGACATGGTCAAGTACGTTGCGTTGCGTTCTATATGGGTATCATCTTGCATGCATTGTTCTCGTCCTGTCGTCGTTGGTCACGAAACCCTCGATGCCTCCTTGAGCCTCCTTGAGCCTCCTTGAGCCTCCTATACCAAGGACTGCGAGAGGCATTCGCCTGTTGCAATAGCAGCACGATCAAGCTGGATCCTTCAGACCGTTCGTGGCTACTCATGGTCAGCTGTGCGCCTCTTGCCGTAGATTGTGGCCCTACCTTCAAGGTGGAATAGGACGTTGGACTGGTAGTTTTTGAACATTTGCGCCACCAGCTCAGTATCCATGTTTTGGATGTTGATCTCTTGGAGGTTCTTGTTCAACATCATAATAGCTTCATTCAGCTTCTCCTGTTCGTGACGTTGGTAAGTGGTTGCAGGACTGTGATGTTTGCATGGACCGCGACTCACAACATTAACAATAATGCGAGAGAGCAGAAGGCTTTGCTGGTGCTCATGAGGGCTCTCCTGCAGTGCAGCATTAGCGTTTGAGTTGCGTGGGCTATGCACTGCTCGCCGCCTACCATGTTTGCTGTGTGGCACGCGTGTTGTTGGTGGGATGGACCGATGCAGTTAGTAATGCAGGCCGGCTTGGTGAAGGGCGACTCCGCGACTCCGCGACTCCACGACTCCGCGACTCGAGCTCCACCTCCGCAAGCTCCCACCCAGCTCGAACGCGCCTCAAGACGTCACGTCGACCGCTTGCACGCACAGAACAGGCGTCAGCATGGCACCACTCACAGCCGGCTCAGACGAGAAAACGCACCAGGCACTGCTTGACAAGCTCGACATCTACGCCGTACACAAGCCATTCCGCAACCCCCACTGGAAGCCGCCGCAGCGCCGCAACAAGAACCTCAAGCAGGTCATCGGCGAAGCGTCGCGCAAGGAAGCCTCGATGATGAACACACAAGCCAACAGTGGTGCCTCGACGCCCGCCGTTGCGTCTGAAGGCGGTGCAACACCAGCCGGTGTCGGTCGACCGCCAAACATTGCGCAAGCAGCGCAAAGCCTCAGCACGCTGGTGCTCGAGAAGAACGGACGGGCAGCTGCAGCCAACGCGGCAGGGCCTGCCCCGACCTACACGAACATCGAGTCTGCACCCAGCTTCCACCCAAGTGCGCAGAAGAAGTACTGCGACATCACCGGGCTGCCAGCGCCGTACACCGACCCCAAGACGCGACTGAGATATCACAACAAGGAGATGTTTGGAGCGATCAGGACGATGCCGCAGAACGTGTATGAGGGCTATCTGGCAGCAAGAGGCGCCCACACCGTCCTGAAATGAGCGCTGCCGCACAGCTCAAGCACACACAACCACCAGCGCCGAGATCAAGCCTCTCCCGGCTTGCAAACGCCGGTCGCGTTCATAAGCAGGGCTTGGGTGGGGACAGGCTCTGGCACCCGGGCGTATACGACTGTCGATAACGATGAAAGCAGCAGCATGATATGTATGACCATCAAAGTCAAGCACCTTCCACCCACGCAAGCTCCTTTCGAAGCAAGGCTCAAGAAGGCGCTCCGGCTTAATCGTGATCCTGTATTGCTCTACGCCCATCAGACGGGATACCAGGAGCTCGGGGGGAGACTTCCTAGTTACAGCAGCTCGTAATGGCATGCTGTTGTCAGGGCGGTTCTACAGCGTCTGCACTTGTAACACTAGATGTGGTCACCGTGCCAGAGAAGAAAGAATGTTCATTGATCCTCTCGTCAAAGTACGCGAATGCGTGTTGTGTTTGGTGGTGAAGGTCAAGACCGCGAAGCTCAAAACTCTGCGAACTGCGATCCTCTGCGCTAAGCAGGGGGGTGGGGGGTGCGCTAGCGGCCGAGGCGCGTCAACTCGACTGCAGCTCCAAGGGACACGAGACAAAAGTTGCCAGGCACCAAACAGGCACCAAACAGGCACCAAACAGAGGCATTTGCACCAGAATCTCCTTATACAAACGCATATTCGCCGTGCCTACATCTACGCCGCCAATAGCTCCACCCTTGATCACCCTCCTCCCAAAACCTAGGCCTACGGTCTCCCAACACCCAAGATGCCTACCATGTGGCTCTCAGACACGCAAAGTACGCTCCAAATCTGGCTTGCTGTATGTACAGACTAACAAACGACAGAAATTGGAGTCGCCTTCTGTTCAGGAGGTAGGTACGCCGCCCTCTGCGCCCAGAACCCGCAGCGCCGAACAGCAGACTGATGCGACAACCACACAGGCGGATTCTTCCTTATGGGCGGCGTTATGATGTTTTTTGACCGCGCAATGTACGTGTCGCCCACCATGTCTTCGCTCCCTACGGACAGAAGCTAATCGGCAACAGGCTGGCAATGGGCAACGTACGCTCCCTCCTCGCACCACCACACCACCACCGCCGCTCGCTCTAACACACGCCAGATCCTCTTCCTCATTGGCCTAACCCTCATCATCGGCACGCAGAAGACGCTGGCCTTCTTCGCGCGCCGGCAGAAATGGAAGGGCACGCTGGCCTTCGCCGTGGGCATAGCACTCATCCTGATGCGCTGGGCGTTTCTCGGCTTCCTGATCGAGCTGTACGGCATCCTGGTCCTGTTTGGCGACTTCTTCGCGACAATCGCCGGGTTCGCAGGCGCGATTCCCATTGTAGGGCCGTACATCGCAAAGGCACTCACTAGTCTCAGCGGCGCGTCTGCGGCCGCGAACGGAGGGGAGAATGTATGAGGCGCCTAGGGGAGAGGAACATGGCTAGACGACAGCGAGCGAGTGGAAGGAGAGCTGGACGAGTGCAGCTGCCTGCGTTGGAGGTGTAGAGAAGAGCAAATAGAGACGAGAGCCAAGTGTATAGTACAGACCAGGATATGTCTAGCGTACAGGAAAGGAAGACAGACATGGCTATTGGCGCCCGTTGGATCACGATACCACTTGATACGATATATACGATAAGAGAAGAACAATGCAGCTACAACTCCATCCATGACCATGACCATGACCATGTCCATCTCTAAACACTCTCTCACTTGACTTGTAAAAAAAAAGCGATACAAGCACTCCGGCTCAGCCCACAAGCCACCAATCACCATTCCAATCCCAGTCCAAATGCAAACGCAAACGCAAACGCAAACGCAAATGCATGCCTGCCTTACCAGCGCCCAATAAGCCAGGCAAAACCCATGACCCCCAAAACCCCAGCCCCTCGCACCATCCCGGAATCCCGTTTCAAGACAGGCGGTTGTTTCAGAGCAGCTCTTTCCATGCCGGGGGCGTGTGCATCCTGGACGCTACCCTGGACGCCACCGGGGATACGGGTGTTTCGAGTCGGCAGAGCGAGGTGGTCAGCTAGTCTGCGTTGCGTCTGCGTCTGCGTCTGAGGAGCAACAGTTTGTTTGAAAGGAATAGTGTTGCGGATCGGACATGGTTGGGTGCAGAAGTGTGTGTGTGAGGTGGGTTGAGAAGCGAGGGTTTGGGATTGTGGATCGGGTGATGCATTGTTGAGGGTGTGGTATAGCATGGTATGGTATATGTAGGTTAAGTAAGGTCATGATAGGGACAATATAGTGCCGTGGACTCGACAAGCGAGGGGAAAAGGGAGAAAAGAAAAAAAAATTCCAACGCTCGCTGCTGAAACGCCTCGTTAAGACGTGATGGTCGCTATGCCTGTGTAAACCCTGTCCGTAGCGCACGCCGGCACTGTAAGTGAAAACGCCGTCTCGCCAGTAATGATAGTGTAGTCGTTGTCGTACGTTGTTTGGCCGGTGCTATGGCAGGAAATGCGAATAGTGCCCTGGCACTCGCTGTCTACACTTCTCGCAGTCATCGCGATACCCCATGCTGAACCGGCCAGGCGTGCCAGTCAACGCCCCACTGCGTTTCCTGCCGCGTGGCGTCGGAGGCAGTACGAGCGCCGGCGTGGCTGTCTCCATCTCCATCTCATCAGCATTCGCGTGCGAGAAACTAAGTCGCGAGAGTTGCGATTGCGTGAGCGCGGTCGGTGTGTCGGGGATGTCTTCGTCCTCTGATATGGGCGAGGGCATGCGTCTAGTGCGGTCGTTGTCTTGCTCTTGCCTGTTCTTGTGGACTGTCAAGCCTGGCAGCGGTGGTAGCCCTGGCGTGTTGCTTGTGCTCATCCCGCCTGCTGAGCCACTGGTGGGATAGCCTAGTCCGTTCATGCCGCCTCGATTGAACGTTGGATGTATGGGTGTTGGTATGCGTCCATTGCTACCGGCGTCAGATCGCAACGATGAAGAGTGGTTGAGCGTCGGCGGACGAAAGAAGTGACCTCCAGATGGCGACTCGGGTGGTTGGCTGCGCACATCGCTTTGGCTGTCGTCCTCGTCCATGTCCATGCTGTAATCCATATCTGCCCATTGCGAAGACTGGACCGGTCCTCCCCACGCATCTTCCAGTGTGTTTGCGCCGTGCTGGGCGTGCCCTTGCGTGACAGCCTCCAGATGCGACGTTGCTGTTGGCGGCGAGGGCGGTAATAAAGGGCGAACGCTGATGTGCAAGGGCGATTGCGCATACCCATGGTTGAGTTGCGCGAAGCAGATGGGGCGGGATTTCTGCAGTCTGTGAGTCTTTTGAAGATGCCGCATGCACGCACAGCAGGCGCACCTTGAAGTTGGGTTCTTCTTCCGAGTCGGAATCCTCGTCTCGTCGTCGTTTGGTGGGCATGGTCTGGAATTGAAACATGTTGGGTGTGATGTCCAGGCGGGGGAGAGATTCGAGGTCGTGAACACGGTCAACGTGTGGGCGTGAAATGGCTCCAGCAGCGCACAGGTGGTCGGAGACTCAAAGGACTGCGGGGAATGGTCGATGCAGCGACAGATGTGGCGCACTCATTTGTTTTGAAGCAGAAGCTGATGGGCTAGAGGGCCAGGGGAAGTCGCAGTAAGGCAGTAGGGACCGTGACCCTGTTTCAGGTGTTGCATGAATTCTCTCCGGCTGGTGGAGTCGCGCGCCTCTGTCTGATCGTTGGCCGATCCTGTGGGGAAGTCGTTCCTCCCGGCGTCCAAGCGAGGTTGTGCCGTTGCGTGCAGTCAGGGCTGCTGTCACCAAGTGACGATGGTGGAGGCAATCCACGCGCTACCAAGGCAGGGTTCAAGGGGGGCCAGCCGCATCCCGTTACGAAAACAAGTCGACCCAGACGGGGGCAAGCCGTGTTTCTTGGCCAGTGTGCTGCGTGCTTGTGTGGCTTGTACAGGAGCTGAATGCAGCTCGCCCAGTGTGAGGCATTGGGTCGGACGGTTGCGGCAGCGTGATCACGTGTGTGTGAGGATGCAAGTTGGTGAGCCAAAGAGAGGTGACGGGTTGTGATGTTACCTTGATTCTACGGTGCACTTGCAGATGCTGGTCCCAAGAGCCTGTCATGGAAAGCTCATCCCCGGCGCAGCATCTGGACAGACACGAGAAAGAAGAACAGCCAACGACAGCAGAGCGGTTGTCGGTGAGGTGCACGCTTGGCAAACACAAGCACACGCACACGCACACGCAGACGCACATGCACATGCACATGCACCTGCGGCACGGAGTTACAGGCCGCCCGTGGAATGTTGGAATGCTGGAATGCTGGAATGCTGGAATGCTGGAATGCTGGGATGCATCTGATGGTCCAGGGCGGTGAGGGACTGGTATCGATTGGCCGCCGAGAGCCCCGCAGCCATCCTCTAAAATTGTTTGGATGTATGACTCCATCCCGAACGAGCAATTCTACATCGTACGGACTGATAAGCAGCGCTGAGCTTTTCACACCACTTTCAAGCCCCCGAGTCCGGATCGGCACTTCTGCACAACGCTCACGGCCTAATCAATTGGAAGCGTGCCTCACCGTCAGCACCCAATTGACCTCACATAATCCCTTCCTGCGTGGGGCTGTACAGCTTGCGTCCAGCACACCCTGCCATAATCCTGACCGCTGTTAGGTACCGGTCGCTTGCCAGTCTGCTGTGAGTACAGCTACCGACATATCCTGCCGGCTTGCAACAGGGCGCCGTTTTCTGACCAGCTATAAGAAGTTTCTACCGCCCACAATGGCCTTCGCCGACGCAGATCTCAAGAATCCTACGCTAGCCGGAGACATGCCCACCTACAACTCCAACGAGCAGAGCGATGACGTGCGCGGTACGCCCTGCAACTCTCCTCTCCTCTCCTCCACAGGAGCGCAGTGCTAACATCACGTCAGTCCTGGGCTACGACCCTCTGATCCCTCCCCAGCTCCTCGCTGCTGAGGTCCCCATTACACCCCACGCCGAGAAGACAGTCGTCCGCGGTCGCAAGGAAGCCGTGCGAATCATCACACAGAAAGATGACCGCCTCCTGGTCATGGTCGGGCCCTGCTCGCTGCACGACCCCGAGCTGGCCCTCGAGTACTGCCAGCGCCTCAAGGCCCTCGCCGACAAGCTCCAGGACAACATCTGCATCATCATGCGTGCCTACCTCGAGAAGCCCCGCACAACTGTAGGCTGGAAGGGCCTGATCAACGACCCCGACATCGACGAGTCGTTCCAGATCAACAAGGGTCTGCGCATCTCTCGCAAGCTCTTCGTCGACCTCACTTCGGCTGGCATGCCCATTGCCTCCGAGATGCTCGACACCATCTCCCCCCAGTTTCTCGCCGACCTGATTTCCCTCGGCGCCATCGGTGCGCGCACAACAGAGTCGCAGTTGCACCGTGAGCTTGCCTCTGGTCTGTCCTTCCCCATTGGCTTCAAGAACGGCACCGATGGTGGTCTCACAGTCGCCGTCGACGCCATTGGCAGCGCGGCAGCGAGGCACCACTTCATGGGTGTGACAAAGCAAGGTCTTGCCGCCATCACCAGGACAAGCGGCAACGATCACTGCTTCGTCATTCTGCGTGGCGGATCCAAGGGCACCAACTTCGACAAGGACAGCATCAAGACTGTACGCGAGTCCCTGAGGAAGAAGAACCTGCCCGAGGTCATGATGGTCGACTGCTCCCACGGTACGCAACCTCCCTCGACACCAGCTGTAGATTGTATATACTGATGAGAACACAGGCAACTCCAACAAAGACCACCGCAACCAGCCCAAGGTCGCAAAGGACGTCGCGGACCAGATTCGCGCGGGCGAGACGGGCATTGTCGGCGTCATGATTGAGTCCAACATCAACGAGGGCAACCAGAAGGTCCCACCCGAGGGCCCCAGCGGCCTGAAGAAGGGCGTCTCCATCACCGATGCTTGCATCGACTGGGAGACAACAGTGACCACGCTCGAAGACCTTGCCGCCGCTGTTGCCGAGCGCAGAGCGAACAAGAGCAAGACCAACGGTGTGCACTAGATAGATGTGACGTGCGTCACATGCGTTTGATTCTTGTATATCACATGTTTAAGGTTCAAAATCGAGTGAGAGATGAGGGAGGGGACGCACGCTGTGGACGTCCGTTACTTTCCAATACCATTGCAAAAAAAAATCCTCCACTCAAACTCCCCCTGGCCCATGGGTATCCTATCGCGCTGCGTAAACACTCGTTCAATCGTCCTCTTCTTCTCCCTCCATCTCCCCTTGTCGACTATTTCTACTCTGCACTCTATCCGCCCTCTCCCCCACGTACACGTTTCCCGAGCACAGCGTCTTGCACTTGGGGCACTTTTTCCCCTCGCTGCTCTTCCCGCGATAATACTGATTCGCACAGCCATCATGCCAGCGCACGCCACACTCGCGGTTGTTACAGCGTATGCCAAACGTCACTATCTCCCTACACCCTTCGCAGTCGCGTATGCGGATCGTCGGCTCCTCGTTGTTGTCGTCGTCGTCGTTGTCGTCGTCGGCGGCGGCGGCTTCCTCGTTGTACGTCTCCTTGAGATACGAGTGTAATTCCATCAGCGCGCGCGGGGCGAGGGAGTAGTACTTTGCGCGCGACAAGCGTAGGAACTGGTCTGCGACCAGCGCGTCGAGGACGTGGTCTGCTTCGGCCATGGTGATGCCTGTGTCGGCGGTTTGCGACGAGGCTTCGTGCTCGTCTGCTAGGTTGGCTGCTTGGCTTTGGCGCGCTCGCCGTGGTCGCGCGAGCTGCGAGGCGTCCATTTGCTTCACCGCTAGGATCTCCCGCGTCGGTGTGTTGTTCGTGTCGAACATGGCGTCTAGCAGGCGCCGGATGTAGGCGATTTCGCTGGCGCTGAAGCGGGTTGCGAGCTGCGTGAGTGAATCGGAGGTTTTGTTGATCAGGGCGTAGGTGGTAACTTTGGTGGTTTGGTCGCGTGCGTGGCGGATCTCGAAGTTGTAGGGCTCGAGTTTGGCGTTGATGGTTTGGATTAGGGGCGTTATGAGGCCCTGCTGGGTCACGTCGCCCTCTGGGAATGGGCGCTCGGGGTCTGCATGGCCATATCTGAGTATGGCGATTGTACGCGGGGGAGCGGAAACTGACTGTGTGCGGTCATGATGGCTGCGAGCACCGGCTTGATCTCGTCCACTGTCATGACACCATGTGTGAAGAAGGATTGGAGGAAGACGCGATGGACGTAGGTGTACGCCTCCTCGTCTGGTACATCGCGCACCAGCGGCGTCTCGTCTCGCGACATTTCAACTAGAAGATGTGGTGGGTTGCACGAGTGTAGAGTTGAGGAACGCGTTGCGTGGGGAAATTCAGAACGCGAACGCGAAAGCGCGTTGGCACGTGCAAGAAGGGTGCCACACTTGAAATCTTGGATTCATTCCAGCTAATCTCTCCTCTAAGAAGATGCCGTCACTGCAGATTGTGTTCGCGGTGATTCACTGCCTACCATGTCGCAGAGAGAGTTGGGTGCCTGCCTCCACACTGGTTGCATTCAACTCACAGCTGCTTCTCCATGGCCAGCTTACAAATTACAAGCAACTAAGGGCAACAGGTGCCGCCATCGGTGACTCTTTGACTGATCGCATCATCGCAGCAAAGAGGGATGCTCTGTTCGGGCCTTCGTCTGCAGCACAAGAAGATCAAGGCCTTCGAGACCGATGACAGACTGTTTATAGTTATCGTCGACTCTTCTGGTCTCCAGCGGAGACATGAACATTTCTCTAATTGGTACGGATGTACTTTCCTACTAGGCCTAGCTTCGAACCACAGGCCTACGAGCTACGACATCAAGGCACTTGCATCGTGCCGGCATCGACAAGCATGCTGCTGACTTGATACCAACAAGCACCGGATGACAGCGGATGGAAACGATCATATCATTTTGCAGCTTTTCCATGAGGAAAACAAGGCAGTTCTCGATTGGTCGGACCGTTTCCATCGTGAAGCGTGCTAGACGGCCACGAGGGCCCCTCAACGGCCCGTTCATATACCATCCAAGGACCCAAGGTCGAGTGTTTGTTTGATGATACAAGTGTGGTAAGCTAGCACTTGCGCTGTATGCAGGAACGAGGCCGTTGGCCGAGTATGATGAGGGTGTCCCAAGATTCTGAAGTCTCGGCGCAACTCGACACGACAAGGAACGAGGTCTTTGAATGGCGGCAATGGAAAGATGTCACCAGCTGCAGTGCTGCACGGGTGTATGCCGAGAACTGTGAGCCAGTGCACTCCAGATTGGCGCCCCTGGACGGCACGAACCCAGGAGATCTGCCTTCAAGCAACGATTGGGTGGCAGTCGGTGCCAGCGCCGGCTTTTACAAAACGGCGGTCACTTCTCGTGTGCCCGACCGGCACGCGACATGCGGGGCTATTCGACCGGCCACAGAGGATCGACCGTCGTGCAAACGATTCCAGCGTCGAGTCCGCGATTGCACTGTATCCGAGGTGCAGTGGTAAGTGGGTCCCGCGTTACAACAGCGGCGCGGTGTCTAGACTCGGTAGCTCAAACGTACTACAAGTATGCAGTCGTCTCTTGAGCGCACCTCCCTTTCAGGGTCCAGCAAGCGGTGGTGGACCGCCTTGTTTCGTGCCAACGAGCTGACGCCCAGCTTGGGTCTCAGACAAGCCACAGCAGGTTTGCGGCTGAAGCTTGTCACGCGGCTGCCCAGCCATGCGTGCAGAGCACGCAGTGTGGGAGAGCAGTCGAGCGAGTACCAGAGCAGCCGATCTGCACCACGCTGGCAGCGCAGGAGGCGCAGCCCAAGTCACTCTTGCGTCTCCGTCTGCGCCAAAAGTTTAAAGGACCATGTCGCAATCGAACGGGTTCGGGTCATGGAGGATGCTCCTAGGGCGGGGCAGCTGATTGGGTACAAGGCGAAATGGTTGACGTCCAGGTGGGCCCGTCACCGGCCTCGATCGCTCAGACGCTCTGGAAATGCAGCGCTAGCGAGCGTGCAATACGTCTATTTTCCGATCTCACATAAGGACTTTCGATCCGCTGCTCCTTCTGCGTTCTGCGTCCCAAACTCACCACCGCTGGCAGCAGTCCGCCCTCCCCTCTCCCCTCTCCGCCCACATTCCGCCGCTGGCACCGAGCCTCCGCCCTACCAGCGCCGTCACGTGCCTCCGCTGCCGGCTTCAGGGGTGTTCCATTGCGGACCCTGCGTTTAGCGAACCTGCCGCCCTGAACCTGACGACATCCACGGCGCACGCAACGGCGGCGGCACCCAGATTAGAAACCAGCAAGTGCCTGTCGCTGCAGTCACGCCTCACATCGTTCCGCTTTGCATCGCACCACATCGCACCTCGCCGTGTCTGGCCTGGCCCCAGACTTCCGGCTGTATTTGGTGCTGAGATCATTTGCCCTCTGCTGTGTGTGGTCGCTGTACTGTCCGAGTTTGCCATCGCCGCGGTGACATCATCGCTCCTGGAAACTGCCGTGCGCTCTCAAGGCGCTGCGCAGCACCCCTGGCCTCTACGCCTGCCTGCACCTGACACCGACGACGGCTCACGCCCACGCCCACGCCCCCGTCCCCGTCCCCGTCCCCGTCCACGTCCACGTCCTCGTCCTCGTCCACGTCCACGTCCACGCCCCAGCCAACACCCACGCCACGGAGGTCCCATATTTCATGTACCTATTGCCTACTGCTCCCTGCACCACCACCAGAGCCTCTGCTGCTACGTCGACGTCCCTCTCGAGGCGTCCTGACTGCTCACCCACCGCCATGACCACTCCTGTAATCTCCCCGAGACCGCGAGGCAACTCCCACTCTGCCCAGCGGCCCGTGAGATCGACGCCCGTGACGAAGCCAAGCACCACACTCCCCAGGACCAACCCGCCGCCGCTCGCGCCCCGCATGAATGGCATCGCAAAGACCCCAAGCCATGTCGTGCAGAGCAGCAAGGTGCCGGGCACACCGAGTCCTAACTACTTCGGCCTGGCCGTCAACGGCGACCACTTTTCCTCGAGCGCCGCCCAGCACATTCGCGGCAACTGGAGCCCGCCCACGTCGAATGTGCGTTCGACCGCCGCTGCATCGCCGCAGATGATACCCGTTGAGCAGAATCCAGAATTCGAGCAGTTCCGAAAGGCCTCGGAAAGCGGCAATGGCTTCGCCCTCGGCAACTTTGACTTTGGCTCCTTCTCCGCCGCCGTGCCCACAAAGGGCCCGCTGACTGGCTCCTACAAGCCGCCCATGTCGCCGCAGTCGCTGCACAACATGCCTGCGCGGCCCACCGTCGAAAAGTACGATGGCAGCAGCGATTCGTCGCCCAAGTCGCCCAAACCACGCTCACCCAAACGCATGCTGTCCACCGAGTCCTCCATGTTCCCTGACCGGCCTCGGAGAAACTCGCCAGCCTCGTTCGAGGGCTTTGGACGCACAGATGCGATTGCAGAGTTTGATGAGATCCGCCCGCCTCGACCCTCGCTGCCGCCCCAGAAGTCGACTCACCATCAGCCAATGCGTGCAGAGACGCTACCTGCTAACATCTACGAGGAAAGCAACACCGATGGGCCGACCATGGCGACGCCTCAGCACATCCTCAACATCCTTGAGTCGGCAGTCGAAGAGGTTCTGCTCCTTGACCTCCGAGTCTCTACACAGTATGCAAAGTCCCGCATAGCAGGCGCCCTGAGTCTCTGCATACCCACCACCCTACTCAAGCGAGCATCCTTCAACGTCCAGAAGTTGGCAGAGACGTTCAAGGATGACGAGCAGCGACAAAGGTTTGAGAATTGGAGGAACAGCAAGCACATAATAGTCTACGACTCCAACTCGGCGCAGCTAAAGGATGCTGCAACCTGCATCAACACACTTAAGAAGTTCACAAGTGAGGGATGGAGCGGTAGTACCTTTATCATCCGTGGCGGATTCCAAGAATTTGCACAAAAATTTCCCAACTGGATTTCGCATTCAAGTTCCCACAGTCCGACCTCGTCTGCAGGATCCAAGGGTGCGCTCAAGCTCAACATCGGCGGACCCGCTGTCGCACCCGTCATTGGAGGCTGCCCCATGCCTGCTACACAAAATGCTGCAAATCCTTTCTTCGGCAACATTCGGCAAAACATGGACCTCATTGGTGGCGTAGGACAGATGCCTGTAAAGCAGCCCACCTCCATGACCGACTCCGCCAAGGAAGAGATCCCCCAATGGCTGCAGAAAGCCGCAGACGACAAGGACGCGGGCAAGCGTGTGTCTGACAAGTTTCTGCACATTGAAAAGAAAGAGCAAAAGCGTATGCAGGAGGCACTTTCTGGCAAGGTTGTATACGGTACTCCAGGCGGACAGAAGGACACCACAAAGAACATTCAGATCGCCGGTATCGAGAAGGGCTCCAAGAACCGATACAACAACATTTGGCCATACGAGCATTCTCGCGTCAAACTAGAGGGCTGTGAAGATGGGTCGTGTGATTACATCAACGCCAATCACATCCAAGCCGCCTATTCAAACAAGCGTTACATTGCGACGCAGGGTCCAATTCCCGCTACCTTCAAAGTAAGTAGTCCATCCACGTTTGATACGAAACGAAGCTAACGACTTCCAGGACTTCTGGAACGTTGTCTGGCAGCAGGACGTCCGCGTCATTGTCATGCTTACCGCTGAGCAGGAAGGTGGTCAGGTCAAAGCACACAACTACTGGTCCGACAAGCATTTCGGTAACCTGCACTTGAAGCAGCTCGGCGAGCACAGGGCTTCACTAGAGCCTTCCAGGATTCAGAGCCATAAGGAGCGCTCGCATTCGCACAGGCCGTCCCTTGGTCATCGAAAATCAACAGCCTCACAGCCAAGGACCTCGTTCTTCCCTAACCCTGACGACAACGTCGCCACCGCATCCCCCACGTCTGAGAAGCCATACGTCACAGTCCGCAAATTCACTCTCTCCAACGACGACCAGCCGTTTGAGCGTATGCGCGAGATCACACAGCTGCAGTACTCGAATTGGCCTGACTTCGGCGCTCCTGCACATCCGACTCACCTCCTCGGCCTCATTGAGCAAACCGATGCCGTCGTCCGGTCGGTCAACGGCATCAACTCACCTGACAAGCCAGAGCCATCAAACAGCCGCCCAGTCATTGTCCATTGTTCTGCTGGTTGCGGCCGCACCGGTACCTTTTGCACCGTCGACTCTGTCCTCGACATGATCAAGCGTCAGAAGCTTGCCCGATCCGACAGGCAAAGCACGCCGATGGAGATCGATGCAGGCTCATCCGGTCACGGCGACAATGGTGCGTGGGTCGGCAAGGAAGACTTGGATCTCATCGAGAAGACAGTCGAGGACTTTAGGCTGCAGCGTCTGAGCATGGTGCAGAGCCTGCGCCAGTTCGTCCTCTGCTACGAGAGTGTCTTAGAGTGGCTCAACGAGCAGCACGTCCAGTCCAAGGCTGCTTAAATTCCAGCTCTAATTCGATGTTTCTTCATCTGCACTTTTACCTTGTCGTTGGACTTGAGCTGACTCAAGTAGTGGATGGGTGGGGACCGAATATTCCCTTCTCTTTCTTTTCTTTCATCTTCTTCTTTTTTACACGAGAATCACGACTTGATACGCACAGCATGGGGGGTGTGCAAGGCGCAAAGTCACATTTGTTTACACACAGCATTTGTTGTTCGTCCTCATCTATTCGCCGTCTCTGTCGTACCTGCTTGTCGTTCTTTCGACATATTACGCATGGACAGCTTGGCTTGCTGGGACATTTTTGGTCTCTCATGGGTCGGCGTTGCATTGCTGGGCTGGGAATTCGGGGAGCGTTCGTACAACTTTGCTTTTGGCGAGCGAGAGAAGGGGGGGGGGAGATAGTCATGCGATGAGTTGTGCTGGGCTGGGCTGTATTGGCCTGGCCTGGCATAGGATGGATATCGAATCAGGAATCTTGCTCTCTTTTCTCTTTCTTTCTCTTTCCCACTCGATGAATCGAGTAGAAGTAGCTAATAGAAGAAACCCCGGTTTTCAAAATATTGTGTATTGTTTTCGGTGTGCATGTCTCGCGCTTTGTGACTACACTAACTACTCCTTGATTCTAATATACGCGCGTTGCTCTTTTCGCTGTTCTTTGTCTCCCACTACATCATACTGCAATCACCACTACGCCCTTCCTTGCTACAAGCAATACTCATACAGTCATCCTCTGTCGCTTCATTTTCCCTTTCTCCTCCCATCTCACCACATCACTACTACATCATGTCCTGCCACATCACTCTCCAGCCACTCTGACCGCGCTAGGCTCTTACTCCGCGACTTACCCGTTCCCTTCTTCGTTCTCTCTTTCATCCTTTCTTCCTTGGTTTTTTTTTTTTTCGTGAACGCTGTGCGGTCTGGGTTAGGGTCTAGATGTAGGTTTGGGCGAATGGGTACGATTACAGGTACGATTACAGGTACGAGTACAGGTACGAGTACAGGTAGGCATTGACAGGGTGAAATTGCATTAGTAGTATTGATTCTCTTATTTCTAACATGTTTTGTGGTTACAAAGAGGACAGGTGAGGGTAGGGCGTTTGGTATTTAAGTATCTAGTATCTAGTGTTTGAGATGTGTGTTGATGTATCGTAACGTGGGAGAGTAGAGAGTGTTGCGGAGGTAGAGAGTTTTCCTGCTCTTAAAGGGTATTTGTGTAGCGTAACTAGTTGGAAAAGGCTTACTGCGCACTAAACTAATGACGTTGGGTACACCAAATGATGGCTTATGGAATGCCAGACGGTTTGATGTTTTGAGAACTGATCATACTCCATACGGATGCTAAGTGGCTAGTCAGCGGCTCCCAGGTGCGGTGTAGTCATGAGAAGGGTTCAATTCCTCAAGAAATTTCGGAAAGAGATCCAGGTGTAAGTTCAAAAGTTGTCTGAATCGGCGCTGCCACGTTGCCAAAGAGTACGCTTCGAAAATGCTTGTTCTCAAAAGGTGTGGTCTTTGGCTGCCGGAGGAATAGAGAGCGCAGGCATCGATCAGCAGCGTCTCTCTCGTGCCCCATAAGACCATGAGTCTCCCGCGCTACGAGTTGATGAAGCACTCACACCATCATGGATCTACCACGGAACGGCTCACGATGCAATATATACGACGATTGTGTCATGTGTCTCACCGCCTTGAGGGATCTCATTGTTACACTGAACGGTATTACAATCCTGCCTGACGGCCGTGATAACGGTGGAATGACTAATGCACTGGAAATTAATGGCCGGTACCAAATCTGAGCCGAAGAGTTGAGAGCTGCATTACCGGTTTCAATGTGCGGCTCTTTGAGTCTGATCCTCCGATGCGACAAAACACTGCTACGCGGTAGTACGCTCAAGACAGTCATATCAACCGCTCTGATCACGACTTACGGCCAAGCTCAATCTGGTAAGTGTTGCGGTCGTACGACAAACTGTACGGTGCTAATCATTGAAGCAACCAAAGTGCTTGATCAACTACTACAGATGCATGATGGTACGGCTTTGGTCGCGAATCTCGGTGCTGAGGCTGATTCAGAGTCGGACTCAGATGATGATCACGGAGTCGATCTGAGCGGGCACACTAAGAGACTACCTGCGTCTGCGAAGACCACAACTCCGTGTTCAGATCCCAAGAGGGGTTCCTGGAGCACTTGAAGACTGTCCATTCGATGAGCACGACGATAAGGCAGATACCAGCTCTTGTGGACGTATCTGAACGGGCGATTGGTGCAATGGAAAATGCCTCCTGCCCTCTTTGTCCTGATGAACGCTGCCTCGAAAGAACTCCAAGATCATCTTGCAGAGCGTCTGGAATCGTTGGCGCTTTTTGTATTGCCAACCAGCTATGAAGAAGATTCGAACATCACGAGTAATGGTAACGGCTCGGGAGATGCAGTGGCCAGAAGCGAAGCGTCAAAGTTTGGAAGTTCATGGTAGTCAATGATATCTTATGGATCGCAACGCGTCGATGATATTAGTTCTGACACCAACATGCAATACCCGGAGCATCCAATGGTTATATTGGATCTCATAGGTTTTTGCCCAGAGGGTGTTGAAATTCTTGAATACCAGATCGTGCTCGAGGGAACCGTCTTACTGCCTGATGATTCGGGTCATCATCGCCGGGCTGGATACATTAACACCTGCTTTGAAACAGAAGATCACAGACGAGTTGAAATTTGCTCCAAGATGAATCAACCTGGCAAGATATCGCTCTTATATGAGCATGCTTCCCGGCTCGGACATGTGTCTTCTCGCATTCGGCACCTCTCCTTACCTGGTAGACGTCCAGTCGGTGCGTAACCAGTACTAAAGGAAGCCACACCTGCTAGGCAAATAGTGAGAGTTCTTGTTTATATCTGCTACTAAATATACCGCTTTTGTGTTGGTCCTGCATGTTGAATTTGATCTGTAGTACCCCTTCTTCTAATCTGCCTCTCATTCTTTCTTTGTCACCTTCATTTCACGTCCCAGTCTACACAATACATACACACGAGTCAATCGATAAGAGTTAACACACCATCATTAACTACTAATCCAACACTCTACAGCTAGCAAAACCCAAAGCCCTTCCTCCAATACCCATTTACTGTACATACAAAATGTAAACAAAACACAAAGAAGCGCAAAACCAGCTACTGACCCCAAAGACAGAGCAAGTTCACTAATTCCAGTAAAGCCAACCCATCAAAACAGCGCGAAAATGCTAGAAATTCCCATCCTCATCTCTTTTCCTTCCAGACCGAGTAAAGCACAGTGCAAACTCCTGAATACGTACCAGGGTTTACACAGAACTGGACTTTAGCCAGACGCTGGATTGTCTGACTCCGACTCTTTGGACTACGTGCGTTGTGTTGGGTACGGTGCGAGATACTAACGGATATACCAGGGAGATGAGAGCCGAGGTGGCGGGTGTGCTGTGGGTGTGCAGTGCAATGTGAGGTATTTGGGTGCAGGAGCATTTTCTAATTATGAGTGCAGAACGGGGAGTTGCCACTTAGATCGTGAAGTAGGTGCTTAATTTATTGTCATTATGAAACTGATTTAGAAGACTACAGTGGTATCGTGCAAAGGAAAGAGACAGAAAACTCCATCGTCCTGAAGCTATGCGCTATCAGGATGTTGTCATGTAAAATCATCGCTTGCTAGCATATCGCCGCCGTCTTCTCGGCTCTCGTCAAATATTGTGAAGTTTACCTCCACTCGACGCGGAGCCAGACTTAAACCATCTGTTCGCCATGCCTCTCATGGCTCATCCTACCGGCACCGACAGGCTTCCTGCCCATGCCATGACCGGTGCTCGCACCAGCCATAGCGGCACCGCCGATGGGGCCCTCAGATTGAGGCATCATAGTGCCCCTGGGACCATCTGCAGCATCGAAGGGCGCACCAGCCCAGGCACTTCCGTCGTGCGAGCCCCAGCCAGCCTTGCGAGTCCAAACGGCGTCGTGGAAGCCATCGAATGTGCTGGGGCCAGCGCCGTAGACGAAGGGAGCGTGGCGCAGGACAGGGACGTGGTTGAAGCGGAAGTCCCACACTGAGGCGTAGACCATGCGGTAGCTGCTGAATGCCATGAAGGCGCCGATGATGGCGCCAGCGAGGATGTCGTACCAGTTGTGGTACTCGTCAATAGTGAGCGCACCACCGATGAGGCAGGCGCCGAGGAGAGGGGCGTAGATGGCCACGAGCTTCCACATAGCGGGGTGGTAGTTGGCGAAGACCTTGAGCTTGGCGTTGAGGTAGAGATACAGGAACACGAAGCCAGCAAAGGCAGCAGTGGTGTGGCCAGAGGGCATGGACTCAAGCGAGTCGTTGATTTCCTTCTTATCACCGGTGCAGATGCTGCGGTCGAACATGATCGAGCGAAAGCCGTTGGCGACGTTGGTGCCAGTGGGGCCAGCAGACTCAAAGGTGTCGGTGTCGTATTGCAGATTAGCTGGGATGACGGGCTTGCAGACAGCAAGGAAGTGAGGGCGGAAACCTGTGCGGAATTAATTTCTGCTTCAGAGAAAGGGCAAGTGTTTGGTGAGACATACCTCCAATCAGCCACTTGATGAAGACCTGGAAGACAGCCGCGACGATCAACGAGTACAAGAGGCCAATGGTCGCGTTGTTGACGTCCCAGAACGAGCGGACCCTGATCTGGCAGATGAGGAAGACGGCGAACGGAATGAAGAAGGCCATGAGAGCAGCAGCCCAGATGGGAATGATCTCGTTACGAAGAGGGTAGGCAAACTCGGGGTACACAATCTCTCCGTCACGGAAGGTGACAGGAAAGCTGCGGCTGGGCGCGGGATCAGCAAAGTAGACACCTAGTCCAATAGCCCCGAGAACTGCCATGGTGAGAATGTCGAGAGCGGTGGCCTTGATCCAGGCGCCAAAGGTAGGACGTGAGTTCCACGATCGAGCACCGCCATGCTCGTTCTTGCTGACGAAGATACCGGCTTTCTCCCCGCGGCGATGGGTGCCAGTGGCAGTGGTGGTGTCGGCGGGGGCAGCCGTATTCCTCTTGTTGAAGAGACCCATTGCGTGAAGGGGTGTGGAGGTTGTTGGTGAGTGTGTGGTGTTTCGTCGACGTCGAGGTGAAGCAAGCAAACAGCTAACTACCGCGCACCTTGGTAGACCTCGCAAAGTGGATGCGTGGCTGGAGAGATTGTAAACAGACATTCACCTCACCTCTATATATGTCCCCAAGAATCGCGCGCACACAATCTCGTTTCTGTCGTCACAGCCACGCACCCCAAACAACGACATCATTCCTCACCCTTTGCACGCTTCCAGACCACGACCATCCAATCACCCAATCCTTGGGACGCCACAAACCGGTCCTCGCCCCTGTTCCCGGCAAAAACGGTCATCCACAGCACGTCGCAGCGAGCTGGAAGAGGAAGGGATTGCACCAAAGCCACATCACGCTGCCGTGAACTTCTGTTTTGGGACAGGTTGGAAAAGTTGGCACGGGTTGGCAAAAGCTTGGTTGCTGTGCGCCGGGAGCTTGCTTGAGCTTGTGGGCCTGTGTGTGGCTGAACACCTTTACTTATGATGAAATGAACAGTCTGGGTCGTGGGTCAATGCTGCCGACTCCCGTGTTCAAAGTTGCAAATGCTGTGTCAAGGGAAGTGTCGCGCGGCGGTCGTGTCAGGTTGGACGTCTGACGTCATCCAGGAAAAGTAATGGCTGGCTGGAAAGAATCTCCACGACCTGATCACGACGCACGGATTTGCCCACCTTGTTCGTTGCGCAGTGAATGGTGTCGATACCCCGCCTTCTACGATGTTGAGGAGGCCCCTTGGCACGTCCTTGAAATACCTGCTTATAGACCGTAATCTGAAGGAAGAGCTTGGTCGACGGCCATCACCTGATGATTGATTTCCTCAGCACTGGAACAGGATCTGCGAGCTTCTTGGGATACCACGAGCGGCGAAGATTAGATCAGCAGTCGACGGTTCAGCACTCTACATGTTCAGCACCTCGTCACGTGCAGACTGGCCTGATCTCTCCTGCTCCAGCATATTTGCATCCCGCAGGACCATACAATCTGCGCAATACAACCCGCTCACAGCGACTAGCGGATAGAAGCTACCAAGACGACGAGTTCAGGAAACACCCTTGACAACACTAACAGCAGTCTACTACAGTCAGCGCGTCACTAATACACACGAACCCCTAAAAGTACAGCAATCCCAAGCTTCAAACCTGGCTTACGATAAAGTCCACAGTAGTTCAATAGACTACACATATCTCTTCCTCGCGCTTTACATGCATTCGCCATACCCAGTAGTGCACTTAGACCACGACACCCAGATGCTGCACATTGCGCGGTTCCAACAAGAGATCGTGACGCCACTGCCTGCACGAGCAGGAATCATTCTAGAACCACAATTTCATTTGAAGAACACGGCAGCGACGACTTCCCACCTATACTCAGCGCTCAGCATGCTGGGTTTTTTTAAGCATCCGAGGGTCTTTACGCGTCAATCAAGTGATGCACCGGTAAGGGGTGGTAGACGTGATCTGCTTCGAAGAGAAAAAAGAATTGTAAGATGCGCTCGACGAAAACGATTTGGTTCAAAATGACATGTCCAGCAGCCGCAGCAGCTACACGATAGCGGAACCCACCCATCATAATCACCAAGCGAAGCAATAAGGAAAAATATCTTTCAATGCATAAAGGGTATGATAAAGAAACCGCACTCCCTCTTCCCTACACACACAACGCCCCCCTTCCCAATGGTATCGAACTCCCCTACTCCCACTCCCCTCTATCACCTTCTTCTCCCCCACCACCTCTCATCGTCGACTCTACGGGTGAATATCCTACGAATGGATATGCACCTCCGTAGTCCCACTACGATGCCACGTAGCAAGCAGCACCCCACAGCGCCCACACTTATGCGTCACATCCTTGAGACTGTTCATCATATAAGGGACACAGCACAACAGGGCGAGGCAGCAGAGACCGGCAGCCCAGGCGCTTTATCATTTGTTAGCGACTGCTATCCCTTACACAACAGCGCGACGACGCTTAGTGTACACTGCGTCGAAAGACTCGGCGCAGGGAAAGCTGGGAAGAAAGAGAACTCACTGCGTCGTATTTCCCGTCTCGTACGCAACATTCGTCATCGAGCGCTGTCCACACGCAGGACAATCCGCAGGCGCAGGCCCGCGGCCCAAATTCGCAATCGGCGTCGCGTTCTGGTACACGGTGCCCGATGGCTGCTGGGGCGGCATACCAGGCTGTTGCTGCTGCTGGTCGTGCGGGTACGCTTTCTGCTGCTGCTCGTACGCCGGCTGGGCGTGCTGCTGCGGTGGGGGCGACTGCGGTTGCTGTGGGTGCGGCTGGGCGTATTGCTGCTGCGCGTACTGCTGTTGCTGGTATTGCGCGGCCGCGGGGTCTTGGTGGTAGACAGGCGGTTGGGTGTGCCCTGTTACGTCGGGGGATTGAGGATATTGCTGCATGGGGACTGGAGGGGGAGGTCAGTTTGGGGCTTCGAGTCGCGGTGGTGATGGAGATGCTGAGGTGCGTACAATCGCACGCTCAGAAGCCGGAAAAAAAGAACGCGATGTACTCACCACCTTGCTTCTCCATCTTGTCGGCTGCTGTGCGTTGCTGATACTCTCAAGTCTTGGAGAATGCGAACAACCAAGAGCCACGTCAGGTCAGGAAGATGAATGCGACAGATACCGTACGTCGAGAGAGCAGGCGATAGTAAATTCTCTTTCACAGCAGCTGAAAAAAATTCGCAGATCTACCAATCTCCACAAGGCTCACCGGCAGCGTTTACTTATACGACCACTTTCCCACACATTTCGAGGCGTACCGCCCTCGAACCCTTGGTGCGCAAACGAGAGAGGCTGCGGCGCGAGCACAGCCCTGCTCTAGGCGACAATCACTGGCCTGAAAGACACCGCTCGGCAACTCAAAGCTCAGCTGAGAGGTCTGCAGCCAATCAGGAGAACATGGATCTTTTACACGTTGTTCGAGTTGGGCTGCCTAGCGCAACTCCGCCCTGAGGCTTCCCGGGGGTAGTTTGGAAGTTGATGTCGGCGGTGCAGGGGAAAGCGAATTTCGAGAGCGCGGCCCCCAAAGCAGCGGCAGGCTAGGCTGCGCAGGGAAATTGGCGCTTGGCGCTGTCTGCACATGGCCGTGTGTATGCATCACCGTGTATATGACAGATCTTGTGCATGCATTGAGCGCTCGGGGAGCATGCAAACGAGTGTTGCAGACTGTGAAGAGCTCACGGAGACGGGAGGCTTGCTCAGGGAATCGCGATTGTATTTGCTGTTTGCTGGCATTCGCAAGGCTGTGCTGACCGCGAGATGATCAGCGGTATGCGTTAGCGCTGTTCCTATAGACGCTCCCGCGTTGCTATTTTCGCACAGGGCGTACAAGCGAGCGACTTGCACGTGAAGCGTGACGAGCTCTGGATATAAGCTCCCTTTCGTGCAGTATCAGCACTTGTGTGTTGATCGATGCGGAAGTAGTGCGACCGGCCGGCTAAGGTGCTCGTGTACGACTGGATCTGTTCACCGGTCTCATCAATACCGCTCATCCATGTCGTCAAGGTCAGCCTCCTCCTCCGAGTCTTCGGTCGTACTCTTCTTGGAGCCGACATCGCTTCCGTTTAGCTCGTCAAGCTGTGCTGGTGTTAACTCGACGATTGTTGGAGCATAGTCACCAGCTTCATCGTCTTCATCTGCATCGTTGACGTCCATCTCCACACGCTCGCCGTCCTCCAAGTCGAGCATTCCGCGCTTGACGAACGAATCGCCACGTTCCCAGCCAAATGTTCTCTGAAGAAAGTCCTCCAGTTCGTCCAGTTCATCCACCATGTCTGACTTCCACTTCCCATCAAAGTCGTCCAGGTTCTTTCGAAACTTCTTAAATAACGGTCGCAGGAAGCCACCACCAACCTCGTTCATGTCGAAGAAGCCGTCCATGTCCACGCAGTGACTCAGTTGAACGTGCAATGTCTGTAGCAACTCAAGATACAGCTGGGAACGCTCCTTGATCGCTTGCTGGCTGGTAAATAGCAGCACCAGGATCCTCTTCCACTGTTCCAGACACGAGTTGTTGTTGAGCGTCAAGACCATGAGGAACGCAAACTGCAGCTCACCAAGAACTTCAAACTCCCGGCTTCGCTTATCACCGGCCTGGCTGTGGTTGTCGATCAGATCACCCAAGAACCAGGATCTATCTTGTGCTGCTTCGGTCCGTTCCCGCCCCGTCGCTCCCACCCTCCACGTCCGCCTCAAATCAACCGGTAGGAACCCCAGCTCTTTCTCTGGATGTAGTGTGGAGTTGCTCTGTTCAAGGCCGGGTATTGACTCTAAATCCAGCAAGCCAGAGGATGCAGATGTCAGGCTCCAGTGATCGGGGTTGAGGCCGCATATCCGGGATAGCAGCGTCTGCGTGATTCTCGATGTGAGCTCATCCCAGTCCTGCGACTCTTCCTCCCAGTCACCTTCTGCGCCAGAGTCACCCTCTTGCACTGTCTGTCGATACGGGGTCAGGCCGTCTTTCCATATGCTCCCCAGGTTCGCCTTCCATCTCAGCACTTCTGTCTGAGACGTTTCGGCGACAAGGTCTTCACTCTGTTCATGCCACCTCTTGACGAAAACTTGCGGCGAGCCAGTCCCGGGCGACACGTAGAACCAAGCTCCCTGTCTGACCGAGAGGGCACTGTCGCTTGCAGCAAAGACAAAGTGTAGGCCAGGGGGCAGGTTCTTGACGCCTTTGAATCTTGGTGAAGTTGTGAAAGACAGCAGGTCTATGCCAGCGAGCGCGTTCTGCGGCAGGTCCAGTAGCAGCACGCAGCTGTTGATGGAGGAAGCCATCCCAGGGCCGTGGAACAACTCCTCGAACCACGTGTGCCGCAGAATGTTGGACGTAGTAGGCGTTATCGAGCTTGCAGTGTGCAGATGTTGCACTAGATGGTACGCAGTGAATTCCAGAAACGGTAATTAGTGGCGCCAGGACGTGCGGTAGTCTAGCTCGGCATTGAAAAATCTTCGTCTACTACGGTATGTATGGGGGTGGAGGCGAATGGTGCTGGTGCAGTACGTAGATCACAAGGCAGTCGGCGTGGACGGGGTTGGCTGGATCGGCTTGGTTGAGCGCCTGGCCGGTTCTTAAGAGAAAGTCATGTCTGGTGGAGCCAGGGCAACGGATAGCGTTGACGAGCGGTGGGCGTGTTGCAGACGGCAGGGACCGCCGATTGCGTTGCCGAGGAGAGCGATACGTGATGCAGTCAAGTAGGGTCCCGGCGCGCAGGGTTTGCTGACGCTCCGAGCGGCATCTCGTCATGTTGTTGCTGGAACATCTGCAGCGTTTCGACGATCATGGTGAGCCTCGTGTCGACCAGAAGAGATCAGCACGGCTGAGACAGCGGCGATCGTTTGCGTGCTCTGACCAGGACTGGGGCGCCGTCACCGATATCCGTTGCCGATATCCGTCAAGCTCGGGCGCATGGGAAGAAATGCGCCGATTAGAGTGAGGACGGCAGCGAGGTGGCACGAAGAGAGCGGGCTGCAGTGGTGCCTGCACTGGCTGTGGCACGACTACACTTTCCCGAGGTTCTACAAGTACAGTGTCCGTGGAACAGCCCCGCGTCCGTCTTGGAGCTTGATGCCTGATGCTTGATGCTTGATGCCTGATGCCTGACGCTTGGGCTGAGGCTCTACCGTGTCCGTGCGCGCAACGACCAGAGTCGCGCAACGACCAAATCATCACAACTACACCATACTTTAATGCGTTGTAACTTAATAACTATAGCAGCTATTAACAAAGCGCTTACAGCAATTAATGCGCTAAAACTAGGCAAAAAACTTGTGTATTAGCATTTTACTACTAGGTTTAGCGTTAACTGCGTAACTCTAGCTTAGAGACACAAGCACGTTTAGGACTCCTAGGAGACTAAGGATATTAACTAGCAACGTTTAATGCTATAATAGGAGATAGAGCTTATAAAGTATATAGAGTTGCTTAGTACTTATTACTTACTACCTACTAGAGAGATAATCTAGAATTTTGCGTTGCTAGTGGCTTAAAATCCAGTTAGTAAGAGCTAGGTTACCTGCTTTATTAACAAGTACTCTATCTATCTTATCTTATATTACTCTACTAGGATAGATTAACTACGTTATAATGCTGATTCCTATAATAAATATATGCTCTACTTTAACCTACTACAGCACAAAATCTCTAAATACTCTATTAAGGGTTACTATATATATAATATAGATAAGAAGGGCTTTATAATTAGTATTACAGGCAGAATAAAACATATATTTAGCAAGCATATATAGATAAAGGGAGAGATTAAAGCATCTATCTAGGATAGTAACTAAGCTTAGTAGACGCTTATAGCGTGTGTGTGTAGTAATAGGACAGTACTACTACTAGGCATTATCTATAAGTTAGCCAACGCTAGTATTAAATTAGACTAGGTAGCTAAAATTAAGCCAGGAAAACACTCTATAATAGTTACATTATCTTTCTTAGAGTGGATAAATAGGGATATAGGCCTTACCTGGCTTAAGCAGGTGTTTAATTACTACACTAAGAAGAAAGTACAAAGAAAGTAGAGGCTTTTAATACTAGATAGCCACAGATCCTACATAACAATAGACTTTATTAAGTACTATAATAACTACAAGATCCTCCTAGCTATCCTTCCCCCTTACTTAACCTAAACGCTCTAGCTGCTTAATATAGTGCTATTTAAGCCTCTATTAATAGTATACTTAAAAGCAGTTATAATATATATCTATAAGGCTTAAAATAATACACCTATTACTAGAGCAGACTTCATCTACCTATTCTAGCTAGCGTAGATGTGTAGCTTTACTAAAAAGCTAATACTTAAGTCCTTTAAGGCAACAGGTATCTATCTACTTAATCCTAACATTATCCTCTACTACTTTATTAAAACACTAGAGAGCTTAGATTTAGATAGGTCCTTATTGTCTGTTTATAGTAACAAGGATTAGCTTAAAATAGAGATGTTGTTGCAGCGTGTAGTTAAAAACTAGAGTAAGAGTAATGTTAAAAAGATAAGACAATTAATCTACTATATCTTAGTTAAAACCTTACTCCTCTAGTATAAGATAGATAGCCTTAAAAAGACTCTAAAGACGCAGAAGAAGTATAAAAAGAAGAGTAAAACCTTAGACTTATAGTAACAGTAGGAGTACTATAGTAGTGCAGTGTTCTAGTTACCTAGAAAGGTTAATAAAGCACGCTTCTGTAAGCAAGTCAGACAATATAAGAAGAAGGAGGAGAGGCTTAGAAAAGCTACTAGTAAGGAAGTAGCAGCTACTAAGAAGCTAGTTAAGAAGAAGAAGAAGGAGGAGAGGTATATAGCGTAAGAGGCAGCTAAGGTAGTATATAAGAAGAAGAAGGCTAATACAGTAAATTAGAAGGCTAAACAGAAGGCTAAAAAGTAGTATTAATAATAAGAGCTTAATGCTGTAAAAGCTATATAATTACCTTAAAAGGGTTAAAAGAAAGCTTTATAAGTAACCTAGCTAAAAAAGTGTTAAAAATATAGTCTTAGGGATAATATTAGTAGTTGTAGTCCCCTATTGCTGTCCCTAGCTCCCCTACTTAAAACCACATCACGTAGCCGCAACGTTAAGTTACTAGCCAAATTTAAATAGTATATCTTTTTTGCAAGTAATTAATTAGTACTATACTACAAAATTACAAAATAATAGCTGTTGTAGGTGGCTCTATAGCCTTATCTAATTTTGAGCGTTAAGGTGGTTTTCGGTTGTTGCGCGACTCCGGTCGTTGCGCGCACGGACACGGTATCTACCCCACGTCATCTCCAACACGCGGCGGGACTGGCATCAACCCCACAATCACATGTCCTCGTCACCTCTCCTCAGTCTCCTCTACAACTCCAACCCCTCCAAGCCACGCGACCATGGACCGCCGCCGCACCCCCGGCCTCTCGTCCCTCTCGTCGACACGCCTGCAATCGCACCACTACACAACCCACGGCGCCACCCTCCGCAGCCGCAATGCGCAGTCCCTCGAGACGCAGCTCTCCGTCTTCCAGTCCCTCGTGCACAACTTCGCCCTGACCCACAGCAAAGACATACGCGCGAACCCCGCCTTCCGCGCAGAATTCGCCCGCATGTGCACAGCGCTGAACATCGACTTCCTCGCCTCCTCCTACCACAGAGACGGCAAGGACGGCAAAGCCAGCAATGGCGGGACGAAAGCCAGCAAGGCAGGAGGTGGAGGCGAGAGCATATGGGCGAGTCTGCTAGGCGGCAGCGTGCACGACTTCTACTTCAACCTCGGCGTAACCATAGTCGACATCTGCCGGTCCACGCGCGCCGAGAACGGCGGCCTGATCTCGCTCGGCGATCTGAAGACGCATATTTCGCGTGGCCGCGCAATAGGCAGCGCCATGACGGTCAGCGACGACGACATCACGCAGGCGGTCAAGGCGCTGGAGCCGCTGGGGAGCTGTTTCGGCATCGTCAAGATTGGACATCGCAGTCTGATTCGCAGCGTGCCCAAGGAACTCAATACGGATCAGAGCACCGTGCTCGAGGTCGTGCAGGTGCTGGGGTACGTGACGGTGTCGATGCTGCAGCTGAATCTGGGCTGGGGCCGGCCGAGGGCGGTCGCCGTGGTTGAGGATCTCATGGCGGATAGTCTGGTGTGGGTCGATTGTCAGGCGGGCGAGAACGAGTACTGGAGTCCTGCGTTTATCACGGGCGGGGGGTTGAAGTGAGGACAAAGCACGATACGACACGATACATATGATACCCGGCAATGCGCCACCTCTTACAATAGACACCCTACGTTACAACACTCGATACCTGCAACACTCGACACCTGCAACACTCGACACCTGCAACACTCGACACCTGCGACACTTAACACCTGTAATACTCAACACCTGTAATACTCAACACCTGTAATACTCAACACCTGTAATACTCAACACCTGTAATACTCAACACCTGCAATACTCGATACTTATAAGACTTGATACTTATAAGACTCAATACTCATAAGACTCGATACTCTACATGCCATAGAACCAGGGTATATACACACTACTATACATACACACCACCACCACCAGCCTACCACAAATACTCCGCCCCAACCCACCTAACCTCCTCGCCGTCCCGCCACGCACCCGTCTTCTCCTTGGCATCCGGCAGCACAACGCGATGCCACATAATGGCAAACCTGCGCGCCGCGTCCTCGTCTTCAAATTCGACGATCCACCGATTGTACACGCGGTTCATGACGAGCTGGTTGATCTGCTTTGCATCATCATCGTCGTCGCTGCTGCTGCCGTGGCTGGAGCGATTGGACAGGAAAGCGTCGAGCTGGGGGTCTTCGTACTCGACGCGGTCCGAGCGGGTAGCGGCTCTCGGATTGGCCGAGGCGGTGGCTTGGTACTTTGCCTTGCTGACGGTGCGCAGGTTGATGGTCTCGCGCAGGCGGCGCACGGCGCTGGCGTGGTCGTTGTAAAAGGGCCACATGATGCCGTGCGCGTGCGCGTGCCGGCTGAGTATCTGCCAGAGGTCCCACTGGCTGGGCTCGTAGCCGTCAATGTGCATCAACACACGGTGGATCTTCTTGCCCTGCGCGTCCGTGTTGGGCACAATGGGACTGTAGCCTCCGGCGTCGATGAGAGAGCGCAGGGCGTGGTTGTAGGGCTGCATTACCGTCCTGAGGTCGAGTTTGTGGCCGTCTGGGTGCAGGACGAAGGATCTCGTCGCAGCGTGTATGTCCTCGCCGTTCTCGAGGAATCCCGTGGGCGGGGGGATGGCCGAGTGGATGCCGTTTGGTGCGTGTAGAGCGCTCAGTTTCGACAGCCTGGCAGCGTTTTTCTGGTATGCAAGGGCCGAGGCGGGGGTGTGGAAGAGCAGGTAGTAGAAGGGCAGACGCTCGAGGGAGAGGGGATCGCGGCCGGGGATGATCTTGTAGAACTCGCCGTCGCGAGACCACGACTCGATGTGCTGGCCTCTGGGGATCAGGCGGCGGAAGTCGGCTTCTGTGAGGGCGGTGCTGCAGTTTGAGAGTTGCAGGATCGTGGTCTGCTCGCCGCTCTTGCGGAAGGCGTCGATTGCCTTCTCCTTGTCTGTCCTGGTATCAGACAGCGTCAGACGGATATGCGGGTTTGTGTCGGGTGCGGGGAGGTCGAGCTTCGGCGGGGACGGTCGCCTGTCTTGGGGGGCGCGCTGGACCTGGCTGCTGGCTTCGGGGAACAGCTCGTCGAGGAGGGACTGCTCGCTGACGCCGTCAGATGCTGTCGAGGGCGGTTGCGATGCAGGACGAGCGGACAGTCGGTGGCTGGACGGCCTCATCGAGCTCGGCTGTGCTGGCATTTGCTGTGCAGGTGCGTTGTTGTCCATCTTGTGGGTGTGAGGCCGTACGGGCTTGTCCACGGCCGTGCCCTTTCTATCTCTGGTCGGTCGTTTCGTGCTGCTACCCGCATCTTCCACATTCACCGCAGGCGGCTGGTCGTCTGCAATGCCTGTGCCACCTAGTGACTGCCCGGCCAGTTGCGTTTGGGCTACCGGTTCTGCCGTCTTTCCTGCCTCCAGCTTCTTCTGCAGCAATGCCAATTGCTCCTCAATATCCTTCAGCTTCGCACGCAGCTCCTCCTCGGTTTCCTTGGGCGCCTCAGACGGCCGTTGTTCCTCCAATTGAACTTTCTTCTCCAGAGTGGCCGCGATGGCATCTGTAACAGGCGCACTCTCCTTGGCAGCGAGGGGGGTTTGCCTTTCCAATCGCAATTTTGTGCCGTTGGCATCGAGAGCTTCCTTGATCCGCTGTGCCTGACTCTTGACGCTGCTGCTGCTGCTCCGGGTGCTATCGGGGGGCTGCGCAGTTGGAAAGACGCGCCTCCATCTCGCGTCTCGGCTTTGCACACCAACTCTCCTGACCGTAAACTCGGATTCTGGAATCGTCTCTTGACCCAGCGAGGAGCCCAAAGAGACGTCATCGCCTGCAAGATTCCTCTGTCGCGCCGAGCTCGCCCGCTGAGGAGCGTCACCGCCGGCGGTCGAGGGCCTGTCGGAGGCGAAGCGAAGCTGGTGGGCGCTCCATCGAGGTCGACATGGCCGCAGATGTCGAGGAAGGCACGGCGGTGGCATCAATTGTCGCTTCGTCACATTGCACGCTGGGAGCCAGACACGCGATTCGCGATGCTGGAAACTTCAGACACCTGTCCGCATCCAGCACTAGCGCATCCCGCTTAGTCAAGTCATGCACATTTTCTACCACAACGAGCGACCATCTTGCGAGTCACAAATACTGACTGCTCGCTTTCCATGAGTGTGGCCTTTACTCTCCGGCCGCTGGAGCGCAATCCGCCAAGCACGCCCGGCAACGCGCTTGAGGCTGCATTTCGAGTTCACGTCTCGCCGAAAGAGCTGAGAAATCACCGCCTTACCAATGGCGACTTGATCAGGTTAAAGACGGTGGCTGGCTTCAAGGGCTACGGTATTGCTTGGACCGCTGCCGGGACCAACCCAGCCAACAAGCCCATTGCCAAGGTCACCGACTTGCTCAAAGAGCAGTGTAATCTGTCACTGAACGATGCAGTGTGGATCGAGAGAGCCACTGACTCGTGGAAGCCGTTGACGAGTGTTCAAATCGCGTATCCGGAGGGTCTGGAGCAGGATGCCAAGTTTCCCTCGACCGACGAGCTGCTGTACTGGGCCCGGTATGCACTCGTGGACGTCGAACTTGTGCTCCCTGGATGCAGTCTGCAGGTGCAAGCAAAGGGACCGAAGGAGCAGCAGAAGACGTCAAAACTACGCCTTATCGTGCATAGTATCGACCCTCAGCCAGACGAACAGTGTGCCCTGTACTTCGATCCAGTACACACCCAGGTCGTAGCCTTGGATGAACCTCCTGCTCTGCAAGCCACTCAGTCACCCACTGAACAGCCTGCCCAGCCCGCTCCAAAGGTCCTCAAGCTGAGCAGTGACGGGATTGGAGGTCTTTCAGAACACATCGCAACCATCAATAAGAGTCTTTTTTTCTTTTCAAACGCTGCCTCTGCTCTTCCTGACCAGCATCTCCTTGGGCCAACAACCTTTCTCTTCCACGGACCCGAAGGTACCGGTAAGAGCATGTTACTCGAACGACTAGCAGAAGGACCCTGGAAGGACGTGCAGCGACTGAGTTTGGAGACGCATCCAAAGAACCAAGCCGCAGGCATTGAAGATACTTTCGAGGCAGCAAAGGAGAACCAGCCCAGTCTAGTCTTGATGGACAATCTCGACAAGTTTCTCGAGAAAGTCGAGACTCTCGTGGGCAAGCTGCGCTCTGAGCTGGCAAAGCTAGAAGGAAGTAAAGTTGTGGTCGCAGCAGCTGCCCGCAGCATCTACGATATCGATTCCAGTCTACGCACAACCTCGGGCTTCAAAGCAGAGCTGGAGATCTTCCCGCCAAACCTGGCGCAACGTGAGGATATCCTACGCCAAATCCTTGGCCCGGCACGAGCTACTTCGGGTGTGCACTTCACTGCTGTTGCAGAGCGCGCACACGGCTTTGTGGGCCGGGACATCCACAAACTCTGCGGTCTCGCGCGTAATCACCGTGTGCAAGAAGTGTACGAGAGCCTAGAGGATGAGCAGAAACTTAAGCTGGGTGAAGTCCTGGAAGCAGACGACTTTGTCACGCAATCCGATTTCGACGCCGTCATTGACCAGGTCCAACCCACCGTCCTCAAAGACAGCATCCTTGAAGTGCCAAAGGTGAAGTGGGATCAAATCGCCGGTTTGGACCACGTTCGCGCTCTTCTGGAAGCCATCACTATCCGCCCGTTCAAGGTATGCTTCTCAATTCAGTACAACATAACCCAAACTAACGCATCTTCAGCACCCCGACCTTGACTCCAAGTTCGGCGGCCCTCAGTCCCGCAAGGGTGTCCTGATGTACGGCCCACCTGGCTGCGCAAAAACGCTCATCGCGCAGGCCGTGGCCACGGAATCCCACCAAAACTTCCTCGCGGTCAAGGGCTCCGAGCTGATCAAGATGTATGTCGGCGAATCCGAACGCGCCATCAGAGACGTGTTCAGGCGGGCGCGCGCCGCCAAGCCGTGCATCATCTTCTTCGATGAAATCGACAGCATCGGTAAGTCGCGTGAGAAGACGCAGGACAGCGGGCTGAACGTCGTCGCGACCCTGCTGAACGAAATGGACGGCATCGAGGCGCTGAAAGACGTCTTCATCATTGGCGCAACGAACCGCCCAGACATCCTCGACTCGGCACTGATCCGCACTGGCCGCTTCGACGCACACATCCACATCGGGCTGCCGACGCTCGAGGCGCGGAAGCAGATTCTGGAGATCCACACACGCAAGCGTCCGTTGGCAGAGGATGTGGACGTGGACGCTGTGGCGCAGCGCACTGAGGGCAGCAGCGGCGCAGACATCAAGGGCCTATGTGCGGTGGCTGTCGAGATGGCGATTTCCGACTACGAGAAGGCGCCTGAGACCGAGCCGATGATCCGCATGTGCCACTTCGAGAGGGCGCTGGGAGAGCACCAGCCGCATACCCTCAAGGAGGAGGCCGAGCGGTACAAGTACTGGCGGCCGGGGATGAGTTTAAGTGATAGTTGAGGTTAGCACACTGCCTGCCTCCAGCGCTTCTCATTGAAGTCTTGCGCGTATATAGTCGAATGCAAACCTACTGACCCTACTACTGAAGTTTTGCTCGAAACATCTTGACCCATCTCTCACCACTCCAAAAACCAACGTCGCCTACAACAGAGACCAGCGTCGCGATCAGAACCCCTCATCGCAGCATGTTGGCTCCCGCATTGTTAAGGTATACGCGAGTTGGTAGGTTCAATGGTGTTCTGCCCTCATCTTCCGCTTCGGTTGTTGCTGTGACCTCGGCAAATTCAGGGTCAACAGAACTCGAGCCGGATCCCCTTCAAAAATGTAACAATATATAACGTTTGAATTGTTATTCTCTCATCAAGTAGCCTTAATAAGGCAAACTCGGGGATGTGGCTCAGTGGTAGAGCGCCCGCTTTGCATCTTCTCCAAGTTACGGCTTCGAGTACATGATAATTTGCGGGAGGCCCAGGTTTCGATCACCTGCTTCTCCACTTTTTGTGTCTTTTTGCATCCTTCGAACACACAATCTCAACCACAATTTCACTCGCAGCCTCTAGCTTCTGCGTGAACAGATGCTCCTGTTGTTTGATGAGCTTGACTCTTTGCCTTCAACATCAATGCGGAATTACGCCTACAAACTTGAGGTGAACACAGGAGGTACGTCCTCATCAAAGCCAGAACTGTAGTTTTCATCTTGTCATCTTAGCTTTTTGACTTCTCCATTCCACTTCAAGGTGCCACTCTCGTAATATCCAATCTTACTCTTCTCTGATCTTGCCTGACGTGTACATCTCTCTCACATTCACATCACGATGCCATCGTAAGCTCGCACTGGGACTCCTACTCCTACTAAACTCACCTGCTAGTACACTCCGACGACTCAAATGTGGATGCCTGGCACTCAAGCGTCATCACATACGCAGGCACCTCGCGCAACCTCGAGGACATGGGCGGGAGCCACCTACTTCGGGAAGAAGAGGAGTGGGTCTCAGAAATCCCAGCCATCTACGGTGCAGGTCAGAAGAGGTATACCCCTGTTTCCGAGTCTGGCATCGAAGTAATGTGTGTGTGAAGCGCTGTGTGGAGGTCTTCAGTAGCAATGCAAAAGCCGGATAGTTTCGTCTAATACCATCGTAGTTCTCTAACACCAAAACAAGTTGCAAAGTATCTGCCAAATCGCGCTGACTGCCATCCATATTTCGCAGTCCTATATTTTGATTGGCACATTGTGTAGTGTCATACACCACCGTAGTCCTCCAACTCACCACAAGATCGTAGTGTGTTTCACAATTCTGCACGTTAGCGAGCACGTTGTACAGCACTGTTAAACACCACCGTGATCCTCTATCTCACCACATCATCGTAGAATATCGGCCAGTGCGCTTTGATCGCCCCCTATTTCGCACTCCCACTAGTCATCACGCAAACCATCATCATCGAGAACTCCAACATCATTCATTAGCCAAGAAAGTAAACCACTACGAAAAATTTACTACAAACATGCACCTCTACCCCTCCTTCGATTTCTCCAAAATCGCGCGAATCATCTCGTTGCCCAGCTTGGTGGCCTCGGGGAAGCGGGGCTCAAAGTACTTCTGGATGCCCTCGAACTTCTCTCTGTAGGCGTCGAAGTGGCCGAGGCTGACGCGCTGGCTCCAGTCGCGCGCGGCGAAGGTGAACTCGAGGTCGTCGCCGCGGAACGTGTTGTCGTCGATGGCGGTGTCGATGGCTTCTTCGAGGAGCGTGTTGTTGCGGAAGAGCGACTCGGTGATGCCGAGCCACATGCGGAAGAGCTGGGTGGTGGTTAGTGGGACTAATGGTGGTGTGTGAGTTGGGTGGGGACTTACGGGCGTGGAGCAGATCATGTGGTCGTAGGGCACGATGCCGAGTTTCCACCAGCAGTCTACGATGGCGAGGAGGCTGAGGTGGTTGTTCCTCAGTCTGCGCTCGGGCATTTCGCCCAGGCTGAAGCGATCCAGCAGGTCGTTTCGCAGCAGCAGCTCCTGGCCTTCCTTTTTCTCATGCTCGCCGCCAAACACGGCCTCACGTGCAGCATACACGCGGCGCGACAGCTCCTCCCGGTTGCCTGCGAGCATGAGCTTGAAGAGCTCGGTGACGGACTCGGCGTACTGCTTGATCTGCTTCTGGGCATCCGGGTTCAGGATCGCAAGGCCGGCGTACACGTGCCACTTGTTCGCGTAGATGCGCAGCGTGATGTTGATCTTGACGTTCTCAATGCCGCCGATGTAGCGCGGCGTTTCCCAGGGGAATTGGTTGTTGGCGGACCATGCGGCGCCCATGCTGAGGAATGCGGCGTGCGTGACTGCTTGAGTGTCGGCGGTGATGCGGTCATGTTGTTCGCGGGTCAGGTAGACGTGCTTTGACTGCAGGCAGGAGAGGATGGTTTCGACAAAGGCGAAGTCGGCGTCTGAGGCGCGGTGCTTGATCAGGACGAGCGGCTGGCCTTTGGGGTCCACGCCAGGCCCGTGGAGGGAATGGCAGGACACAATGCTGACATCGGCGGGAAGGTGTTTCTCAAAGGCTGCAATCTCTGGGGCTTTGCAGGAGGTCTGGCCGCCAACGATGGCGCCGACTTTGGTGGCTGCGGAGGTCAGTCGAAGCCTAATTCACAATAAGAGACGGCATACATGGCCCAAACGCCTTCACAACGGCGTCAATGTTCTTCGCCTCGACGCTGTAGATGATGTAGTCGCTGCACCGTGAGACAAAGTGGCCGCTTTGCATGATTTCAACTTTCGGCTGGAGCAGTCTCAGCATGCTTCTATTGGTCGTGTACATAGCTATCCTACAAGGTCCTTGAACTCCTCCACCAGTGTGTCATACTTGTCCGGAACATCGCAGGCGTTGACCCTTACGGCGCGTCAGCGGTAGCTCATCTGTGGGCACTGGTTAGCAAGGTTCCGACACGTCGTGTGCGAACAGTGCGAAAAAGTTGTAGGGATCAGAGTTGTATAATTTAAGGTAGCGAGAATTCACATCATTGGCAGCAACACGCCTAATTACTGCCAACCAAGACGGTGGCAGTGTAGTCGTGCGCCACACTCGAGCCAAATGCACTCACAGTCATCATGAAAGGGGAGGGAGGTCGAGGGGGGGTTGACTTACCAAGTGCAAAGCTGCAGGACCCGTGCCGCGCACTCACTTCCAACCGGCGGCGCTCAGCCTGCGCGTATACATCTTCCCCATGTCGCCCATGCCGATAATACCGACGCTCTTGCCATCATCCATTTTGATTGCGGTGCACACTGCAGTGCGTGTGTTGGAGCGTGGTGCTCAGCCCATGGTGGAGAGAGAGAGACAGACGTTGTGGTGAGCGCGAAGACATGACCTTTCTTCCGCGCTAGCCGGCGTGACTAAGCGGTGCTCGCTTAACGGTGCGGCCCACCTCAATAATTGCAAAAGTTCGACGACGACTCCAGACTCCTCACGAACGTCAGCCAGTCACTAATCCACAGTCAACATGCCTCCCAAGAAGAAGGTCGAGCGCGGTGCGCAGGAGAACATCCAGGTACGATACCTCCATTTCGATAATCGCGACCGCGACCGCGACTGCGATGGGGATCGCGACTGCAATCACGTACCTGGCATGTGCTAACACCTCGCCAGCTTGGTCCCCAGGTCCGTGAGGGCGAGCTCGTCTTCGGCGTCGCCCGCATCTTCGCCTCGTTCAACGACACCTTCGTCCACATCACCGATCTGTCTGGCCGCGAAACCATCTCGCGTGTCACCGGTGGCATGAAGGTCAAGGCCGACCGTGACGAGTCCTCCCCCTACGCCGCCATGTTGGCTGCCCAGGACGTCGGTGCGTAGACATTTTCTACACAGACAAGAATTTCAGGCTAACGAATTACAGCCGCCCGCTGCAAGGAGCTCGGCATCTCTGCTCTCCACGTCAAGATCCGCGCCACTGGTGGTAACGGCACCAAGACCCCCGGCCCCGGTGCCCAGTCCGCTCTCCGCGCTCTTGCCCGCGCTGGCATGCGCATCGGACGTATCGAGGACGTCACCCCCACACCTTCCGACTCCACACGCAGGAAGGGTGGTCGCCGTGGTCGCCGTCTCTGAGCATATGCGCAAAGCATGTGTTTGGCTGGTGGAGCATGGCATGGCATTACTCTGGTATATGCAATGGCAGCACGATTCATGGTTCATGTCTCATGACCTCAATCACAACAAAGTCGCGGGGAACGGCAAATGCCTGGTCTCCATGTTGAACTTGGCTTATCCGTAGCGATATGAGGTAGTCAGGGTAAAGCAACAGAATCCTTTCCTGTTCGAAAAGATTCCTGACAATGAAGTGCTGTTGTGTTTGATGTATTACGATTACGATTACTGTGCTGGGGCTGTGAACATGTAGGTTGTGCTATATCTCAACGACCTGGATTGGGTTGCCCAGCTTGCCCGTGTTGCCGTACGTCTGCGCGGCGTTCACCAGGATCGTGTGCGTGCTCTGGCCGCCCCACACCCTATCCCACAGCAGCTCTCTCAGCCCGCGATAGAATACCCTGACGACGTTCCACCACAACCCCGGGTTCAGCACTCCCCTTGTGTACTTTGACTCGGTCCCCATCCCCTTGATGTACGCCTCATGCGCGCGATCCCAGTGCACCACCTCTCTCCCTGCACCCCAATGCACATGCCCAAACACATGCAGCACCGGCTTCACCCTCTTGACTTCCTCGAGCAGGTGCTCGCACCCCAGTCCCGTCGGCAGGGCAAGTTCCAAATGGTACTTGGGCGGCGTGTGCGTGACCAGAACATCCACATCCTCCGGTACCGTCTCGCTCCACGCATCGCTGCCCCGCGCATACTGAAACGCATGCACGCTCATAGGCCCACAGGCAGGGATCTGCGGGGCGCCATAGATGCGCAGTCTTCGCTGCGGCGCTGCGTTCCCCAGCAACGGCGTGCGGGAGTCGGTGGATGTCGGTGCGTCTTGTTGCGTGATGTTGAGCGTGAGCAGTTTATGCTGCAGATAGTGCACGCGCCCCCATTCCAAATTGCCGTGTCGCTGCGCAGAGGACAGCGAGGGCCGTGTGCGAGGGTCTAGGTAGGTATCGTGGTTCCCGCTTATGACGATGATTTCTCGGTGTGGTAGAGACGAGAGCCAGTCGATTTGCGCTTGGATCTCCTCCACGCTACCGCCATTCGTCATGTCCCCCGCATGGATGAGGATGTCGCCCGGTGGCACATCGCTGGGGATGTGGTTGTGCGTGTCTGATATGCATACGATGCGAATTGGCGGCTGCGACGGCCTGGGTGTCGAGCGTAGAGCGTTTAGCAGGTGGTAGGCGTGGTAGAGGACGAGCTTCACGGGCGCGCGGATGAAGAGAGCGGGTCCGGGCGCGGGTTCAAAGTCATCTTTGGGGCTGCGCCATGGATTCAGGATCTCGAGGACCATCACCAAAGGTGCGGGGGTGGATTCGTGGAAAGCTTGAGGAACGTGGCAGTGACGATGTCAGATGGGATGACAGGGTCCAGCATGACAAGCTAGCATCTAGTTGATCTCAGAACACATTCAGTACTTGTTTGCCGTCATTTCTGGTTCTCCATTCTTCGGAAACAATGAACTTATGTGTGGTGATGCCCGATGCCCGTCTGATGCTAGGTCAGGGCTCAGTTGAGTTCTGCTCACAAAGCAGTCGTGGTGGCGCAGCAGTGTGTGGCGCTCGCGGCTTCTTCAAGGCCTTCTTGCTCTCACTACCTCACCACAACGATGATGTCGTCGAATCTTTCTCCAGCCACAATAGCTGGCTATAGCACCTGTTCCACGTAGACCAGGCTGTCATTCCAGCGCATTCACCGGACTCCACTTCGCCATGGATTATTGGCTTGACGCTTGCACTAGAGCTCAGCTTGCGGGGCTGAGCCCGTAGGTACATGCAGTAGGAGCCAGTCTTGTCCGGGTGGATGGTTAAGTGCCAGCCTGCTCGCATCTTTTCTTCCTCTGTAAAGCATTTTCTTGTTTGATCTATCTCATCTTTCAAGAAACCTTCTGGTGTTTGATCCATCTCCTGCGAGGAGTCAATATGTCCGGACTCGAGATCCCTGGCCTCGCAATTGGTGGTGTTTCTTTCTTCTTTCAAGCATTTGCAGGATGCATTCAAGGTAGGACTACTCTCACTGAAACTCCATAAATACTGACTCCCCCCAGGCTACGAGCTTATCGCGGATGCGTGCCGCTTAGAGAAAACGTATCAGAATCTACTCATCAAGTTCAAGATTGAGGAGCACCGGCTGTTTGATTGGGCCAGATCCATCGGTCTGGACTATACAGACGAGACACTCGTACTTAATCACATGTCAAAAAACCTCATCATGGGTATCTTAGAGCAACAGCAAAAGCTGCTCTTTTCTTTTGGCCGCCTGGACAAGAAGTATGCCAAACTGGCCAGTCCGCTGCTGGTTGAAAGACATGAACCATTTGTCTTCGATGCAGAGCGACAGCTTGAAAACGGCAACCAAGCACAAGCAGGCAGCAATGCCATTCGGTTTCCCCAGACAGACGATCTGCTTCAGAAAGTCCGTAAATTCACAGAACAGCTCAAGACAGCCCCTCGGAGGTTGAAATGGGCTTCATTAGACAAGGAGAAAGCGGAAGGTTTAGTTGCCGACCTGGTGCACTTCAACGACAAGCTGCACGAAGCACTTGACAAAGCTCAGCGCGACAGCCTACGGGAAGAGCAAATCCGCACTCAGTATCAGATCGTGCTCCTGAATCGCACTGTGGAGAACTTAGTACAGATTGTTCAGTCGCACCGCATCACAGCACCGTCGCCGTACCCTGCTCTCCTGGATCGAGCAGACTCTGAGTACGGTATGGTAACCGGCCGACCTATTGCGCGTGACCCGCACACACAGCCACTCGCGGCTCTAGCACAGTTCGCAGCTGTAAACCTGCAGTCTGAGAGCTCGAATGGCATAAGAGACGTCACCGCTAGCTTCGCCGAGCGCATCGACCTCAACCACTCAGCAGACGAGATACAAAATATCCAGATCGAACTGGCTGATATTCGCACCTCTGATAATTTGGAGGATGTTGACGAGGCAGATCGCACCGAAGGCACGTACAGAGACAGGAGCGTCTGGATCGAATGGAAGGTAGCTGAACCGAGTCCCGGACATCTCAATGGTGCCAGCGGAATCGTACACGAGCGCATCAAAACGCTTGCAGCGCTGCTTAAAGAGATGAACAAAATAGTCCAGTTTCGTGCCCCTGAGTGTCTCGGATACTTCTACGACGACGAGCAGGGCCGCTACGGCTTCGTCTTCGCAAAGCCCGACTTCGTCCCCGCGGACGAAAGCCCAACGACCCTGCGTTCGCTACTCGATACCGACATGCCCCCCCTCACCGACCGCATCACACTAATGCGCCTCCTCTGCGAAACAGTCGAACGCCTGCACGCCGTAGACTGGCTACACAAAGGCCTCCGCTCCTCCAACATCCTCTTCTTCCAGTCCCAAACCCCCACGGGGACCACAACCAACTACGCCGACCCCTACATATCCGGTTTCGAGTACTCGCGCCCGGCGATGCGAGACGACATGACGCAGCGGCCCTCGGACGACCCAGCCGCAGACATCTACCGCCACCCCTCCACACAGAGCGGGAACCACAGTTTCCGCAAGAGCTTCGATCTGTACTCGCTCGGCGTCGTGCTCCTCGAAATCGCCTACTGGCAGCCCATCGACCATGTCCTCGGCATCCCTGACATCCACCGCGCCAAGCCAAAGGAAACCCACGGCGCGAGGACGATGCTGCTCATCGACACACGGTTCCGGAAGTATGTCACAGGACATCTGGGCCTCGCAGTGCAGAGCGTCATTTGGTCGTGTCTGCAGGGCCCCGAGGGGTTCGGGTTGGAGGGGGATTGCGACGAGAAGGATGCGTGGGTTGGGGCGAAGCTGCAGTGGGCGTTTGGGGAGAGGGTGGTCAAGCGGCTTGCGCATATGAGGGGGTTGTAGCGTTGTCTCTACTTGACCTCTATTCAGTCCTTTGTTTCATTACTTGCTCCTGCTGGTATGGACTTGTTGTAGGGCCTCACTTTGATTTCTAATTTCTGAACAAACTTGTTGTCCGTGTCGCAGTACCATGGAAAGATACACGTCAGCCTGGAGTTGGATGATACGCCTTGTACACCTGCATCGCACCTTTGATACTTTGGACTAGCCCAAAGAACACAGTAAGGAGCACAACCAAGATAGCAAACCCGAATGTATACCACTGGCCTCTGTTCCTTCGATCATACCAGAACTGAGATGTAGAGCTAATTCCCGGCTGCTCGAACCTCTCTTTCAGCTCGGTGAGTTCGTCACGCCAAAACTTGAACTCTTCGATCCTGCAGTTCTGAGGCATCAGTCGGTCGAGGTTGAGGATACCCATGTCGAGACACTTGGTCTCTTCGATGGCTCTCGCCTCGCATTCGAGCCACTTTTGTATGTCTTTGTTGTAGCGAGGGAACAGCAATGCGATTGTTTGCAGTGTTTCTTCCAAAAGGCCTCCAGGAAATATTGCACTGAGGGTTATATTCGATGACAAGCGCAGATGTCTGTTCGTGTCCCACCTGTCTTAGCCTTGAACGTCACATGGTGAAAGATGCATAGGGCGGCGTCATCATCATCAACGAGCCGTAGGTGGTTGGCAAGATTGTCAGTCCACTGAATTTTCAGACCAGCGTATCGTCGAATGGTGAGCGCATTGAAGAGCCTTTCCAACTTTGAGGTATCTGGAATCGAGCAGCTTTCGGTGAACTGATTTCTATAAAGGGTCTTTAGATCGTGTTGCTCGTTAGACCAATCAAGCGATCATGGGGAATGGGGCCGACGTCGACCATTGCCAGAAGGCGGACACCTAATCTTACAGACCCTTCAGCCATCCTCTTTATGACCCCTCCTTTTCCTCGTTGCGTGTCTGGCGAGACGGAATCTCGGCATTCCCTCTTTTACCAATCGCATTGCACTTGTGCGTATCCTCTCAGAGACCGTCGAGCGTCTACATGCCGTAGACTGGCTACACAAGGACCTCCGTTCAGCCAACACCATCTTCTCAGAGACGCTAAAACAGACGTTTGACTCGACCAACCTCCTCGTCTCGGGATTCTCTTACTCTCGTCCCGCCACAAGGGGCGACATGACTGAGAAGCCTTTAGGCGATCCTGCAGCCGACCTCTATCGTCGCCCATCCGTTCAAGCATGGGGGAACACGGGCTCCTTTAGAAAACGTCATGATATCTACGCTTTGGGCATTGTGCTCTTCGAACTCGCTCGCTGGAGATCTCGTGATCGGATTCTGGAAATCGACCCATTTCGAGTAAGGCCGAAAGACGCCTATCGAGTCAGAGACAGGCTGCTGAACGAACGCGCGTGGCTGCAAACCGTCAAGAGCTACAACGGAAATTCGGTGGAGAATATCATCCGGCTATGCCTCTAAGGGCCGCGAGCGTTTGGTCTTGGTCAAGACTTTGACGAGAGACGTGATGGTGCCGAGGCAGAACTGCAGCGGGCTTTTGGCGAGCAGGTAGTGGCCAAGCTGGCCGGAGTGAGAGGTCTGTAAACGAGTCTTCAGCTTTTCGTCATTGACCCATGGTTGCGGTGCTGAGGATCGCGGGTAGGTTTCAGACCTTGACAAGCATCACCAAACGCACAGAAACAGGTGCTTGGGCTTTGAGACGCCATTCTGAATACTCGGTTTGAGTCTTGAAAGTCAAGGCTGCGCTTTGCTAGACAGGTGTACATATCATACAATACATCGGTTTGCCGCTCCTTCGCCTCTACCTCTCAGCCTAGGAGATCCCCCCCGAACCCAACAGGCCGCCTAACCTTCTTGCCCTCGACGTACGGCACGATGGCCATGGCTTTATACAGCTTGCCCATGCCATTTGGCCCGCGATCAACAAGCCGCTTCCACCCGATCTCGAGTCTGCGGCGCGTCTCGTCATCCTTTGCGTTCTTCAGCAGCCGCTCGGCACGCTCCCTGATGCCCATGGTGGCGAGGAAGAAAGACTGATCGACGGGCCCGTGGACTTCGACGTTGTCCGAGGCGGCGAGTGCGCTCTCGGCGAGCGCGAGGAAATCCACGTCGGCGCTGAGGTCGACCAGCCCGGGACTGGCGAAGGGGGAGACGGGCTGGTGGCTGCGGATGCCGCGGAGTGTGTTGGCGGGGATGGTGGAGGTGGTGCCGTAGTCGAGGATTAGGGCTGCGCCGCTGGCGGTTGCTTTCTTGAAGGGTGTGTCTGCTGTGGATACGGGTTTGGCGGACGGTGGGCTGCCTGGTTTCGGGGGTCGTGAGGCGGCACCATGACTACCACCGATGCGGACGGCGAAGTCGGAGACGTAGTTCAGAGACTCGGGACTGATTTCGATGATGGCGTCGGCTGTCTTGTCGAGCTTTGCATATCGCTTGCTCATCTTGGGCAGGTACAGGGAGTGCGGTGTTGGGGTTTTGGAAACGGTCATCTCGAAGTCGGGCTTCTCTTCGCCAGGCTTGAGGTTGGGCGTCGAGGCGTAGGGGTTGGTGGGCGAGACGACGAGCTCGTGCCATTGATTGCCTGGGGCGGTGGGGCCGTGCTTGGGGGTGATGGGCCCGGTGGGTGTCATGATGGTCGAGGACTTGGGGATGGAGGAAGCCGGGACATTCTGGAAGACGTGGATGGGGAGGGCGTCGAAGAATTCGTGGGCGAGGATGAAGGGGGTGGAAGTCTCCTCTGCGATGTTGTTGGCCATGTTCGTGATGGTGGATTCGTGTGTGACGTACCTTTGGGCACGAAGCGGATGTCCTCGCACCAGTGGATGTCGCAGTGCGGGAGGTACTTGCACTTTGCCCTGCCTCCCACGCCGCTCTTCTCCAGCTCCTCGGTGCCGGCCAGGCGCAGGGCCTGCTGCCTCTGCAGGTGCGGGCTGGCCTCGACGAGATAGATGGCCTCGATGCTCTTGGTCATGCGCTTGAAGCTCGACAGGGTGCGCAGCACGTCGTCCATCAGGGTGCCTCTGCCGGGCCCGACCTCGATGAGGTGCACCTTGTCCTTGCGGCCCTGGGCCAGCCACTCGGCGTACAGCCAGATGCCGACCAGCTCGCCAAACACCTGGCTGATCTCGGGCGACGTCACAAAGTCGCCCTTTGTGCCGAACTGGTCCTCGCCGGCGGTCGGCGTGCGCGTGTAGTAGCCGCCCAGCTCAGACGTGAGGCACTGGCGCATGTACGCCGCCACCGAGATGGGCCCTGTCGTCGTCATGGCCTGGCCGAGGAACTGGGCGAGCGGCGTCGACCACGCTCGCTCGCCCTCTTTCGCGGCTGGCGGTGCGCCGGGACTCGACGGCGCCGACGTCGACGAGAGGCGGAGCGCGCGTGGCGCTGGCAGCGGGGCGAGCACGCGCGGTCGCGGGCGACTCCATGGGGTCGCGGCGCGGGGCAGACGCAGCGATTGGGCTCTCATGGCGGTTGCTGTCGTCCATCGTCCATGACGTCTGCGCGTTCCGAGCGTAAAATGGGGTCGGAGCGCGGAGGAGCTATGGCCGTGACACATGAAACGCGCCGGCACGTGCTTCGTCCTTCACACCCAGACACATCGAGACCGAGCTGCGCCCAAAAGCTGCATGCGAACGCCGAGCCTCTGAGCCCGGAATTCTGAATCCTGGCAATGGCATCGCGCTGGGCAGACGACGAGGCCGACAAAGCAGAAGCCCTGCGCCGCAAGCAAGAGAAGGAACAAAAGAAGCGCCTGAAGCTCCACAAGCAACAACAAGCAGAATCCGCATCTCTCGCAGCCACAGCCCCAGCTTTGGCATCAGACCGTCCAGCAAAGCGCCGGCGACTCTCCAGTGGCGAGGACGTAGCCCCCACCACGGCTTCAGCGCAGCCAGAGAAGGAGCGCACGTTGCTAAGGTTGGAGGGTGGTGGCTGGACACCCTGCCGCCATCGTGCCAACTTCCAAGTTCTCAACGACATCGAAGAAGGGAGCTATGGGTGGGTTTCCAGGGCCCAAGAGGTCGCAACCTCACAAGTCGTGGCTCTCAAGAAGGTCAAGATGGACTACAACCAGGATGGCTTCCCCATCACAGCGCTACGAGAGATTGCCATTCTGCAAAAGGCCCGCCACCCAAACATTGTCGACTTGCAAGAGGTCCTGAGCGGAGATAGCCCGGAGGAGTGTGTCTTGGTCATGACGTTCCTCGAACACGATCTGAAGACGCTGCAGGAGGACATGCACGACCCCTTTGTAGCATCCGAAGTCAAGACTCTCCTGAGGCAGCTCGTGAGCGGCCTGGCCTTCCTGCACGACAACTTCATCATGCACCGCGATCTCAAGACGAGTAACATCCTCCTCAACAACCGCGGGCAGTTGAAGCTGGCCGACTTTGGAATGGCACGATACATCCCGCCTCCCTCAGCACCACTGACCCAACTCGTCGTCACATTGTGGTACCGCGCACCCGAACTGCTGCTAGGCACACCCACCTACTCGACAGAAATAGACATGTGGAGTGTAGGCTGCATACTGGGCGAGCTACTCCTCAAGTCCCCCATCCTGCCCGGCACCAACGAAGTCGACCAGCTGAGTCGCATATTCGGCCTCTGCGGCCTCCCCACAGAAACAACCTGGCCGGCATTCTGGCGCCTCCCCAACGCACCCTCGCTGAGACTCCCCCGCGAGCAGCGAACCAAGCAGTTCTTCGACCGCGCCCGATTCCCCTTCCTCAGCGGCGCAGGCGCAGCGCTGCTATCGGGCCTCCTGAGCCTGAATCCCGATGAGCGGCCCACCGCCCACCAAGTCCTCCACCACGACTACTTCCGAGAAGCACCGAAGCCGAAGCCGAGCGAGATGTTCCCTACGTTCCCGAGCAAGGCGGGGCAGGAAAGGAGACGGAGGCAGAGTCCCCTCGCGCCGAAGAGAGGCGAGGCGCCGCGGCTGGCCAAGGTGGATTTCAGTGGCATCTTTGCTGCGCACGAGGAAGGCGAGAAGGGGGCTGGGTTTATGCTGAAGATGGCTTGAAGTGGTGGTTGAATATTGAGATACCCTCGAAGGACAGCATGCTGGCGTTGCCGGTCTTCGATGACTTGGAAGGTGCTGATCGCGTTTTTACACTCATGCTGATCGTGTTGGATAGCTTACGAGCATTCAATATCAACGATCCCCCGGTTCTGTTAACGTCGTAGTGGTCAACGCTTCTCGTGTAGCTCACATTTCATTCCAAAAAAGGAAAGCGGTCTATACAAATATCTTCTCCCTGCATCCTAGGAGCGAGTCACTGGGCCATGTGATTAATTTCTCCGCGATGGAAGATTAAGATGACACTTCGCTTGTCGAACGAGACTAGAGATTGTCTAAGCTCTGGCCTATACCTCTGAGATGAATCCGGGAAGCCTGGAACCGATAACCATTGTCTCATCTTACACCAGCAGATGAGATGTCTGCGGCCGAGGCCCATTCTGCACTAGCGAGCACCCGTTGCACACTAGCGGCCCCCACACGCTAGCGCAGCAAAATAGCAGCGAACAAAACCCAGCGCGAACTTTTTCCGTTTCGACTTTGACGGCACGATACTCTCGCACCGGACACCACAATGGCAGCCTCGACCGTACCGACGCAAGACAACATCCTCGTCCCCGAGACGCTGCTGAAGAAGCGCAAGTCGCAGGAGAGGGCGCGCGAGGAGCGTGCGGTTGCGACCAAGGAGAAGCGAGGTACGTTGGCACCCACGCCCATGGACAAACACGAGGACAGCAGGCGGTCGCGATGATTCTAACTACCAACACATCGGCTAGCCTCCGGGCAATGTTGCTTGTCGTTAACCATCTTTCGGGAATGATGCGATCGCCCCTCGTGCACTTCATGGCGCGGCTTTTCTGGCGAGCAGCAGCTGACCATGTCTAGACAAGAGCAAGAAGAAGCGCGAGGTCATCTTCCAGCGTGCTGAGAAGTACGTCAAGGAGTACCGCGATGCCGACCGCGAGAAGATCCGTCTGAAGCGCGAGGCCAAGAAGCAGAACGAGCTCCACGTTCCTGCCGAGTCCAAGCTCGCCTTTGTCGTCCGCATCAAGGGTATCAACAAGATCGATCCCAAGAAGCGCAAGACGCTGCAGCTGCTCCGCCTGCTGCAGATCAACAACGGTGTCTTCATCAAGCTCACCAAGGCCACCCTGGAGATGCTGAAGATTGTCGAGCCGTTTGTGGCCTACGGCTACCCCAACCAGAAGTCCGTCCGCGAACTCATCTACAGTAAGCTGCCTTCCGTCTACCCAACCTACGCAAACCATACTGACTCGCTGCGCAGAGCGCGGGTACGGCAAGGTTGACAAGCAGCGCCTGCCGCTGACTGACAACGAGATCATCGAGGAGAACCTGGGCAAGTACGGCATGATCTGCATGGAGGACCTCATCCACGAGATCTACACCGTCGGCCCCAACTTCAAGCAGGCCTCGAACTTTTTGTGGCCGTTCAAGCTGAACAGCCCCAACGGCGGCTTCCACAAGAGGAAGTTTAAGCATTTTGTCGAGGGTGGCGACCTGGGCAACCGGGAAGACCACATCAACGAGTTGATTAGGCAGATGAACTAGGTACGATGCCATGTGACACGTAAGGGCGTTTTGTGTGCGAAGTTGTGCATGTGTTTCATGCCAGCGACGATTGGGTTTTGGTCGAATATACCACGGGAACATAGCATTGCAGCGGCGTTGGGGAATGAACGGATGGGCTCACCAGCCGACACACGGCAGGGGCCAAAGAGCAGTCGACGCGACGACGTTGACGACGTTGACTACGTTGACGTACCGACGTACGAAGAGCACGAAGAAGAATCAAGCAAGCATTTTCCGCTTCCGGCAGCCTCTTGTGGCACCGAGCCACATCATCCTATTTTCTCTTACCAATCATGGCCAGACTCTACACGGGTGTGCGAGGACGCCCAGTGACATCGTCGTGCAGCAACCAGTCAGCGCCTTCCCTTCCTTGCCTTACCTTGTCGTGCCTCGCCTGAACTTAGTTGCGTCGCCCATGCTGGAGCGACAGGAATCGCCGTAGCCGCAGCCGGTCCCCTTTGGCCTCGGTCTAGGGCAACATGGCACGGCATGGCATGGCATGGAATGCCAGGCATCTTTCGAAAAGCTCGCCGCCATCGTCGTCATGGCAAATGAGCAGGTAGGCAAGAATGCGACCCGTGACATGTGACCCGTGACATGGAGACGCACCACACACACACACGCGCGCACACACGTACACACCCCACGGAAGAAGGTCAGAACAGCAGGCGGATGCAAAGGGAGTGCTGCGTCTAGGGGAAAAAAAAAATCAAAAATCCAGGGAGCCGTGACTGCCCCACTAGCAGACTGTCTTACGTTGAGGTTGAGGTTGAGGTCAAGGTCGAGATCGAGGTCGAGGTTGAGGTTGAGGTCACCAATGGAGCCAGCCCATCGGTGTTTTGGCTCAATTTGATTCGTCGAGGTTGCTTCATTTCGTTTGGTGTCGTTAGGTTCCGATTCGATTCGATTCGATTTGTTTGCGCGGAATGGCAAAAGCCACGAGTTTCCCGCGCATGTGAGTCCCGGCACTGAGCGCTTGATTACGGAGTGTCGCGGGCCAGGACGTGAGGTGCTAGTGTGAGGTGCGTCCGGTGGGGGGGAGGGGCTGGGGTTGCCACTTGGGCTCGACGACTCACGACTCACGAGGTGACGATGATTTTTTTTTTTCCCCTTCCTCGAGGGTGGTGGGGAGGGGTGAATGCACCGCCAGTCAGCTGTGGAAGGCTGCCGAGGTGTCATGTATGACGCCGACTAGCATGGCTGGCTGCAGACAACACACGGCTGCCACTGGTCTGTGGCTTGCTCGTGGGTCGATTTGCAGAGATGGTGATGATCCGAGGAACACTCAGGCCCCCTCACTACACAGTAGTAGGTAGTGTGACATGACGGTCATGACCAACGGCAGCGCGGTCGGCGCCGGCGCTGATGAATGGCCGATGGTTGACCGCGGCGCAGGTGGAGCGTTGGGGTGTTGAGGATGTGATGTGAGCAAGGCGTGGGTTCTCTGCTTCGATCTCCTGGGTCCAGAATGCGGCGGGATCCACGGGCTACGGCCAGAAACGGGAGCGGCGAGCGCTCATGCACGCATCTCGTGGGCGCATGTCTGGCACGATTTTTTCACGCGGGCGCGTTGATGACGCTCTGCGCGTTAGAGTGGGTGGAGGCGCAGGCGTCGTCGCAGGCTGGCGCAGGCTCGCAGGCACGGCACTACTGTGTATGTGCCTCGTGTGCCCAGCATACGGAGTGCATCTATTTATTGCACGAGGGCTGATGAAGGGGGTGAAACACGGGCAAGGCAACTCGAGAGGAAGGGTGTCGTCCGTGCGGGCCAGCGTGCCATGGTCAGGGAACGGAATGGATGGCAACAGCAGGCGCGGCGGAAGGGTGCTGGAAGCGGGCTGGCTGCATGCCTTGGCCCGGTTGGGAGGGCCAGTGGAAAAAAGATGACGGCAGCCGGTTCCCACGGAGGGGAGGCAGCCCACACTCGATACGTGGCTCGCTCCAAGGGTGGTCAGGGCAGTCAGGGTAGTCAGGGTAGTCAGGGTGGTCAAGGTGGTCGGTCAGGGTGGTCAGGGTGGTCGGTCAGGGTGGTCAGTGTGGTCAGGGTGGTCAGGGTGGTCAGGGTGGTCAAGGTGATCGAGGTGGTCAAGGTGGCCAGAGGATGGTCAGAGGGGTGAGGGTGGTCCCTGGAAGCGTTCATTGGATTGCACGTCGGGGGGTGCAAGAGGGGGCACAGGGGGCAGCCATTTGTGCCTGGCAACGAGGCAGCGGTGCAGCAGCGCAGCAGTGCAGAGTCATGCGCCTGAGGGGACGGCGGTGGGCAGCGTGGCCGCCGGGCGCTGCGAGGGCGAGGTTGCGAGTGGCGAGGGCGCGAGGGGCTAGACTGCATCGAGCCGGCTCTCCAGCGGAACACGGGCGCTGAGTGGCCAGCCAACGCGCGAACGGACGACTGGGATGGGGGAGCGGATGGGGAGCGATTTGGGAGGCATGGACAGAGAACGGGCGTGTCCCTGGCCCCTTCGCTAAACGGCCACGGCCGGGCAACCAGAACCAGAACCAGCCAGCCAGCCGGCCAGCCAGCCAGCACAGCACAGTACCGCTCTGCACTGCACAGCACGGCACATCGCCAGCGCGCCGTCTCTGGCCTCCGCTCTCCGCTCTGCTCTCTGCACCTTCTCTTCCACCTCTCCACCCTCTCCATCCTCACCCGTCTCCCCCCCCCCCCCCCCCAAACCGTCCAGGTTGCAGGCGCTGCTCGAAGCGACTCTCGCCGCTGAGCCATCTGCTGTTTCGTCCCAGTCACGGCCGGGCTGACCTGACCGTCCACACGCAGCAAGCGCCTCCGCAGTCACGCCTGTCCAGCTCAGCATCAGCATCGGCACCACCACCTGCATCTGCACCTGCACCTGCACCTGCACCTGCACCTGTACTGCCTTCATCTCCACCTCCACCTGGTGCTCGCACTCTCCGCCGTCTGTTTCGCAATCCACCACCGCCTGTGCTGCGCTCAAGCCCGTGGTTTGCACAAACGACCGACTCTGGTTCGCTGGTCACCGCGCCCACCAAGACGTCTTCGAACTGCGTCCCTCTCAGCCTTGCCCCCTCCAGTGGCTGCCCTGCGCTTTCTTCTCCCCGACTCGTCGTTGGCACTGTATTGCTTCTCCATTTCCGTCTCGAGCGTTGCTGCTTCTTTTTCCCCCGACGCTTCTGGGTCGCGCCCTTCCTCTCCACGCTTGGCTTGCTTCCCTGCAACACACTTCGACCTTGCATCACCGCGGCGATCTATTCACTTAGACTTCGCCCTTGTTCGCCTTTCAGCGGTCTACTCGCGCTTCGACTGTCCCGTCTCCCGCACAAACCGCATCCTCTACTTGTGCTCCCAGCTGCGACACCACACACGCCGACCTGACCCCGGCTTGCGCGCTTCGACATCCACGACGGCCATCACCTCGCCTGATCGAGATATTATTCCTAGCGCTTCTCGACGTTTGTCTTGCTTGTTTCAACCCGCAAATTCACATCTCGTTTGCGACCCATCTTCTTTGTGCATGAGCGGCACCTACTAGAGCCTCGTCAAGCTCACAAAAGAGCGTACGCTCACAACCCTTCGGCGGCCTGAACGCAGAGACTGTACGTCACACCACTACACCGACAGCGAACTTGACCTTGCTGGCCGACGACCGTGTGCTGACACGTCACCCAGGTCCTTGTCGGTCTCTCGTTCCCCCTTCCACAGCGCAGCATCAACATGCCATCCTTCTACCCCAGGCACCAGATGCCCCGCCACCCGTACACGCCTCCCGAGTTTGTGCCTAGCTACCACGCCTCCTGCGGAGGCATGCCCTACCAGCACAACCCCTACGCCGGGCAGACGACGACTCGCCACCAGGACGACTACGACTACGCCGACCGTTACAGCCAGCTCGCCATGGCCATGCCACCCATGTATCCGCAGGCCGGCACCTACATGAGCCACGCTCCCCCCAGCCTGCCACCACCGAGCTCGTTCTACGACGCTGGAAACACGCTGCCGCCCATGCGCACCCACGAGCAAGCTATGCAGCACGAGTACAACCAGCGCGTCCAGCAGCCTGCAAAAGAGGAGAAGCCCGTCGGCGGCGTCTCGGCCAAGCTGGACTACGACATGGACGTCATGACCGACTTTGTCCGCGACATGGCACTGCAGCTCATTACTCCAGGACGCATGGAGCCCACCTCCTTCCGCAAGTGGGTGTACCAGGTCCTCTGCGCCACCAGACTGCCGTCTGCCACCATCGTGCTCAGCATGTCGTACCTGTCCATCAGGATGCCCATGCTGGCGCACGAGCCCAAGACCGACACCCACCTGTTTCGTCTGCTCACCATCGCCTTGGTCCTTGGCAGCAAGTTCCTCGACGACAATACCTTCATCAACCGCTCCTGGTCAGAGGTCAGCGGTATCAAGGTCGACGAGCTGAACAGGCTGGAGATGAACTGGCTCAACGCCATCGACTACAAGCTCCACCGTGACGCCACCGAGCACCAGGGCTGGAACACTTGGTCAGAGAACTGGAAGGACTATCACACTCGCGCCAGCCGAAGCAACAAGCTCAGCCCCATGGACACATCGATGCACCGTCGATCGTACAACGCCAACAAGCCGCTTCCTCCTCTGCCCATGCAGCAGGCCTACCAGCCTCCAGCCTATGAGCCGGCGTCCAAGCCTGCCATGTCTTCATTCAGCTACGGCGGCTACGCTCAGTACGACCCCTGGAGATCGTCCGACCACTCTCCCGCATCCGCACCCATCACGGGACCCACCACCCCGGAATATTATGGTGCGACCGGACCCTGGGCACCCGCTGAAGGCTACTCACGTCGCACCATGTTCGGTTTCCCACCCTTGTCTCAGCCGGCCCACACCCAGCAACACCACCCTCAGCAGCAGTCGACCAACTATGGCCCGCCTGCCTATGCCTCGCAGTACAACGCCTCTGCGTGGAACCAGCACGGTGTAAACTGTGGCTGCATGTACTGCGCACAAAGACACCAGCCGTACTTCATGGCTTCTGGCTTTGGTCCTCAGGCCATTACCGCCTAAGCGACACACACCACGACGCCTTCACCTTCTTCATTACATATTCGACGCTCCTCGACGCTACCTCGACGATGCGTCTGTCTAAAAGTTTTTGTCCTCTTCCCTACTGTCTTTCGCTCTCCTGCCTAGACGTTCCCGCACCGAATACGTTCGCCGCATCCGCCTCGAGTCTGCCTTCCCGACTCAAACCGGCCCCCAATGCTCGGCGCGCAGAGTTTTGCCTCCGCCATTTGCACGCATATCGGCGCCATCCTGGATCTAACGAAAAACGCATACCCACCGTGCGCCCGTATCGCATGTTAGAGTTTCCATCCTTTTGTCCTTTTTGTTTTCTTTCCTTGACTCATGTTCTAGACGTTGGCCTGATCTGGGCCTCGGGCGCACGTACAGCGAAATTGTGGGATTGGGCGTTTTGTCACTTCGGCCTGTGTGCCACTAGCAACGGATTCTGGGTTTGGTTGGCCATATCTGCCGCTTCTAGTGCACCTTTGTACTGCCTTTTTTTACGATGGTCTTTTGCACTGTTCACTCTGGAGGACACTTCTCATTTAATGGTTTCTTCTGCGAGGCTGGCATACATGCCGCTTCTCGCTCGGCTTTCGATGCCTGCTACAGCAACCATTCTGCTGTCACCCAGACCATCGAGGGCCTTTCACATTTCCCGGTTGCGACTTTACCTTTCGATCGTCGCCTTCGCAGCCGGGCTGTAACTAATGGCATCAGATCTACGACGGGCGTTTGTTTCCTTGATTGCGCGGCGGAAAATACCATTTCTTCAGGGCTCCAGAGATCACAGCATAGTTTTGGGCGCAGGCAAAGACCTGTTTAGTGTATTACTGCGACAAAGCAGAGTCCTGATAGTAACATCAAAATACGAAAAAAAACATATTTGGAAAGCGGCTCTACCGCGTGGAAACAAGACATGGATTTTACTTGCGGCGATTCGACCACGTGATGTAGACAGTGTTGGCCTGAGAGTCACGGCTCGCCGCAGCACGAACAAGCTTATTTTTTTTTTGTCTGTCCTGCCCATGCTGTTGAATTGCTGATATTGTGGTGGTGCTGTGCCGTGCTGCATTGGCACTCAGCTACTCCCTTGCCTACCCAGGACGAGCTTCTTCGTACGTCTCGATCCTGAGCTCGTTTGGTGTCTCTCTGTACTATGGTCTCTGGCGAAAGTAGAATCCCACAGCCAGTGCGGTGGGTCTTGTGCAGAAACGCCTATCAATGAGTGTTTATAACGAGCTTTATGGCCTGGACGTCCAGGTATAAGCATGCCCCTACAGCTCTTGTTGCAACGAAACGGAGGTATTGAACATTGTTCGTTGCCTGATAACACTGCATATGGTGATTTTGGTAGGTGACTGGTGTTTTCTTTTCTTTCTGAGGAGAGCGCGGGCACATACTATAGTCTCCGCCGAAAGTAGAGTCCCATGGCCAGTGTGATGTGGAGACAAAGCAGAGGCTTGGCAAGCCCGACTTCCGAGGTTTTCTTGGCTTTTCACCAATTAGCGGACGTCTTTTCTCTTTGTCATCTGTGACAGCGTCTGTGCGTGCTCGTTATAAACATCAATAGGCGTTTCTGCAAAGACCCACCGCACTGGCCATGGGACTCTACTTTCGCCCGATACCACAGTAGGCAGACGTCGGACAAAGAGATAGGCCGCTTCCGTGGCTGTACGGAGCTGTGGCCAATCACAAGCATCCATCGACATGGGTCGGACGACTCTCTGCCCGTCAACACTATCTCCGTGGATGCGCGTTTCCTCCGCGACGCCCTCTGCAGGCGCAGACGATGCGGAGGCCAGTAAGCCCACGTTCCGTTACTTAGCCCGTCTTGGAGCCTGCAATAGAGTGCATATACCGCCTCGATGTCGCTCCGGCTGTTCAGGCGGTTGCTCAAGCTTTCCAACACGTTGCCGAGTGCGAAACAGCAGACTGGATCTTTTTGGCAGAAACCTCACTTCACCACAACGATCAAGATGAGCTCTCTTGGCGGCGCGGGAATCAGCACAGGTCTGTATGCTGCAGTGAGCAATCCGAGCCAGATCGCTGCGCAGCCCGAGGAGGCAGCAGCCAAGGCACATCATCTGAAGGACGGCAAGGGATTCACGAATCCATGGGACAGCTATACTGAGCTGAGTCCTTTCCAGATGATATGGGGTATCTTTTCGTGAGTGCTGCTACCCGACAACGCAGGGAGAGGTGCTGAGCACTGCGTAGGCGCAAAATCACAGGCCAAACCAACAAACCAGACACCACACCCCCCACTGTCCCTGTTCGCACGCCTACCTTTCTGTCTACTCGCCAAACGCCCAAGCTGAGAGCTACCTGGCTGGGCCATGCGTGCTACTACGTCGAGTTCCCTGGCGGACTGCGCGTCTTGTTCGACCCCGTGTTTGAAGACTGCTGCGCGCCGATTCATCTCAAGAGTTTGAAGCGCTTCACGCCGCCGCCGTGCGAGCTCGAGGATCTGCCCGCCGTGGATATCGTCGTCATAAGCCACAACCACTACGACCACCTCAGCTACCCTACCATACAGCGTCTGCAGAAGAAGTTCCCCGACGCGCACTACTTTGCGCCGCTGGGGAACAAGGTGTGGTTCGACAAGTGCGGCGTGCAGAACATGACCGAGCTGGACTGGTGGGAGACACGCGACGTGAAGCTGGAGGCCGTGAAAGCAGACGATAAGAGCGACCGCACGGGATCCGTCGCGGTGAGCGAAGCCGGCGTCAAGGGCGGTATCGCGGCGACGATAGGCGCCCTCCCCTGCCAGCACGTCAGCGCGCGCACGCCCTTTGACAAATGCAAGACGCTGTGGGCAAGCTGGAGCGTGGAATCCGGCGGCTCCAAAGTGTATTTCGCTGGGTACGCCCCCCTCCCTCCCTCTTCTTTTTCCTTACTCACACACTCCCCCAGCGACACAGGCTACCGCACCGTCCCCTCACTCCCCAAAGATACGGATGACTACGGCCCCGAATTCGCCCACCTCCCCGTCTGCCCAGCCTTTGCGCAAATCGGCACACACCGCGGCCCCTTCGACCTGGGCCTGATCCCCATCGGCGCCTACGAACCCCGCTGGCTGTTCAGCGCCATGCACGCCAACCCCAAGGACAGCGTCAACATCTTCGTCGATACCAAGTGCAGCCAGGCGCTGGGCATGCATTGGGGGACCTGGGTCCTAACTGAGGAGGATGTCCTTGAGCCGCCGAGGAAACTAAAAGAGGCGTTGGTCTGGAAGGGGGTGGAGGAGGGGCGGTTCGGGGTCTGCGATATTGGCGAGACGAGGGAGTTTGAGAGCGGGGTGTGATGGAGTGGTGGCCGGAAGGGTCATTGCAAGCTCCAGCGTCGATGTGATTTACCTATTTACGAAATCCCTCGCGTTCCTGTACCTAAAATTACCGTACACATATTTATTACAAACACCTGATAAGTTTACTTCTTCTTCTCTTCGCTTGTTGTTCTTCTTAGTCCAACTTACTACTTTGATTTAACATAAACATATAGTTATGTATATATACATATAATCAACAGTTAGGCGCCGGCATGTGCCAACGTCCACCTCTGACCCGGTCAGCAATAAGGACTGTTCTGCCCGCCGTACCGCTACGCTTGTTTGACAACCTCCATGCACCGCCGTTGCTACGATCCTCGCATGAAGCCTGCTCGACTTGGTCTTTTGCCTTGTTGGGAATGGTTGGTGCGGATCGTATGACGCTAATCCCGAAAGAGGCAACTGAAGCTGGGCCCGATAATCTTAGATCCTATAAATCTTTCGCTATTTTGATAATAGGTTTAATATCTCGCAGCATTCTATATCGGAAGATTGCGGGAGATTTTGTGGCTCCTACAGTCAGCGCCGACAGTCAGCGCCGATGGTCTTTCTATCACACGCCGACAGAATCTTGACCTACGAGCGAATGAAGCACTTCTGAGATGTAGCTTTGACTCTAACTATTCGCTCATCTCGAGTGCTGGTCTGTTTCTTCGAAAACCACCCATCAATCCTATCCATCGTGATGGAATCCAACGAGATAGACGTTGAGAGCCCGTCTCCAGTTGACCCAGGCACTGATCAGCAATGCGGCATGGATCACGTCCTTGAAATCCTGACATCCCATAATCATGCGTTGATATTGGTGGGATGTTCTGCACTACGATGGATGGGCTCTGCAGGACCGATGACCAGCAGTTGTGATTTACTCATCCGAAACGATACGCTCATGAGTATCGCTTCGAGCCTAGTTGAAACTGGACAGTGGGAATTACATAGCCCAGATCCGCAAACCCTCGAGAAGCCATTTGCTTCGGTTGAATGCGATGCCGACCTGGTCCTTTGACGAATCGAGATAAGACGCGAGTCCGAGTATCGGTACCTGAATCTCTGGTCAGAAACAGTGTACCGCATCAGCGTGGATCAATGTCCCGTTGTTGAAGTTCCTGCCATCTATCCATCCCTGGCACCATATCCTCGTCGAGAGAAATGGCATCCAGCTGTCGATTGAAAAGATGGATGGTGGTTTGGCCCTCGCCTTCATCCTGAAACGAAACTACCGGACCTGCCTGAGCGGGCTATGCTGCAGGCCCTCTTTTCCGAAGGGCTGCCCAGAGGGAGAAGCCAGTACAACACCTACCCGGTTTTCGTCCCGAGCCTTGCTGTCTATCTCGATGCCCTTATTTACCACTCCAACCACTACGGATATTCCAAACCGGGGCTCGCCACAATTGCATCATTGCAGATCAGGAACTTGACACGGTATCTTTATCTAGAGCTGCCTCATCAACAGTTGCCGCTACTCATAGAGCTTGAGGAATACGAGTATATGGATGAATACCTTGGACGGTACAAAAGGAAGCCTTTCTCCGTTTACCGGCGAGCGTCAGGGTCGGACGTGGAAGCATACAAGTGGAAGAGTAGGATCCAACCAGCTATCCCGACTGGTGTCGAGCAACGAGCTAACCAGGAAAACCGCAATGTCTACCATGGGGCTGAGGTATACGACTCACAGAAACTAGCATACTAGCGATTCGTCATGGTTGGGACGTTCAATTCCATTATCGTAGCTGTTCTGTCAACTTGGCAGGTGCGCGTTCGCAACTTGGAAGCCATCGTCTCGAGTAAAAGAGCAGCAGCCTATGATACATTGAAAGGTGTAATGAATATGTCGACTTGATTTCCATCCTTGCCGCTCGGCTCGAGCAGTTCTCGCTTCTAACACCAGCGCACGGATCCGTGTAGTATAGCAACGTCTTCCCATTTCGTTACCCGCCTACTAAAACGTCCCTGTAGTTTACCATCCGATACCAACACCGCTTCGCCGTTGTGCTCTATTATTTCCAGCATTTAAATATCACCGTAGGTCCTTTAAGAGCACTTTTTAGATCGATTCGCTGACAAGGTCTTTCGTTCAGATTGATATCTCGCGTGTTGGCCTCTCCGCCTGCGACGCTTCTTTCCCCGCCTTCCTCGACATCTCCATCGCCCATCTTCCAGCTGTGGGACAAGTAACCCCCTTCTCGCCATCGTCCTCAATCCGTTGATGCAGACCATGGTCTCTAGTGTTCAAGCCTGTCTTGTTAAGCTATACAGGCAATAGAATCAGGCGGATACAAAATTGTTCGGCTCGCAGAAACGAGCCTCTTCGCACGCGGAGCATGGAATTGCGTGATTCAGAGCAGTTAGGTGCACCGTCTCAGCCCAAGGCTTTTCTCATTGACTCTACCTGTCGTTCCGCTCCGAACCCAACTCTGAGCTCGCACCCTTCGCTGTTGTGGCCCGGGTCTAGTATAACCCAAAATCTCAACCTCTCTTTCTGAATGTGCTTGGGAATTGGCATAGCTCCCAGATCGTAACTCGCGGTTAGATCATCCAAGAACCTGTTGCGCGTGGTGGCCATGATCGAGAAGTAGCCCGTGTCGTAAGCTACGCCATTTAGCCAAAGGGCTCGCGGCCCAAGGGGCACTCCAATATCTGACGTGGCGGTGGCGATGCCATTCGCTAGGAAGAGGTTTCGGAGCCGGTACCTGTAGATGGTGCTCGGATTGCGTGACGTTGGCCATAGTCATGTTGGGCGACGTTGGCATAGAGTCAGAAAACCGACAGAAAAGGGTGGATTGGGTGGAGACTTACAAAAGTCTATCACTGCTGAACAAACTCAACGTAACGTCGCGTGAGAGTTTTTCAAGCGCTACTGTCAGCGTTTTGTCCTTGGTCAACTCGCGGTCCGCCTTGGGCAAATCCGCTAATGGGCCACCCCAGGTTCCCTTGAATGCAGTCGAAATAAATCCAATGAGTGCAGTCTCCATGATGCGAGAATGTGCGCTTGCGAAGGAGGCACCACCGTTGTCGAATAAGTGCGCGGTCGGATCAGCCATGGTTGCTCCGATTGCACCAATGAAAATACCTGCAATCGTCACAGCCAGCTGCGTCTACACAGGGTCGCTGGCTCCCTGACAAAACTCGTAGCTCATGTGGCGGTCAAATTGAGACTGAAGTGAGTGTTGTACATGACACAATTGGTGGTCTCGTCAGACAGTCGTACCGAAATGGTCCTGTTAGTTCCGTAAGAATCACAGAATTCACGCCCTGTCACACATTCCAATACAAAATTTGTCTCGTTGTAGCCGTAGCTATACGTTTTTTTTTTTCTGGCAGATCGAGTCCACATCCCCAGAACTCATGCTGGAAGCCAGATACTTGAACGTGCCACGTGCAGAGGCAACCATGCAGTGATCTTTTGCTGTTGCATTCCATTTTTAATGCAGCGTGCAGTACTTTGCTCTGGGGCGCCGAAACTACTTCAAATCTTGTACGAGAGGCGGAGCGTGTACGAAGTACTGAGTAGCCCACAATCCGTCGTGCTTCCATCGCGCTACTTCTATATATACAATACCGGAACGCGAACAGGCAACTGTCACCGGCAGTGGAGGCCTGAGGCTGTTACGCCACAGGCCGCATCCAATCTGGCTGTGGGGTAGTTATCTGGTTTATCGAGCTTGTTGATATGTTAACGTTGTAGTAAGCCGACGCTACCCAGGTGGTCCGCGGGTAGTTTACAGACACCAAAAAACCAGTTCAGAAATAATGCTGGGCTGTCCCGCAGGATGGTTTCAGGCTGGCGTGAGATGAACGGTCAGGTGTTCAGCTTGCGAGGGGTTGTGTACATGATGGGGCTGGGGGCTGGCTGCTTTAGTGCTGACGCCTCCTCAATTTGTACTTGCATATGCGGCTGACTAAGGCAACAGTGTCGGCAATCAGAATATTCATTGCGCAGCTTGCCCATGTTGAACGTTGGACCAAAATCAAAGGTGCTTTGGTTCATCTTCTCGTTGATCAACGACGCTGCTGATTGCGCGAATCTACGTCTACATAAACTGCTTCGACTCCTCCATCCAGCCGCCTTCTCCAGCCAATAGTGCGCGCGCTACAGCGATGCCCGTTCTTCGCCGCGCTCTCACCTTTGGGATTCCCTCTGAGGAGTTTGCTACGCAGTGGAGGAATCCCTCAGACGTCTTTTCTATTCTTCTCATACTCGGTGGTGATGTAGTTGCTCGCGCCCTTGCACAGCTTGCAGGCTCTGGTGTTACACCGGTAGCTTTCTCATTTGGTAGGTACCAACCATGTCGACTCTTGTACTGACGCTGCTGATAGTATCTTCTGTCTTTTAGGGTGGGTAGCTTACGCTGTCATGGCTGTCGTATCTGCCGTCGGCGAGAACAAGCTCATGCCATTGCCGGACTGTGCGTGCAAAGTCATCAATGGCAGGACAGGCTACGTACGAGACAACTGCAGCTGGGTCATTGGCCGCATCGTGCGGGACTATGAGAGCTGGATGGATGATGGCAATAGCAATGGCCAAATCCACGCATGTGTTCGTAGAGTTATCGAGGAAAAATGGGCGGCCCTGCGTGTCAATGGGGCCACTGTTGAGAGACCCACACAGGCGGGTCTTTGTGTATCTGTGTATAACGCGGTGCAGACCCAGCCCGGTCGTCTACGAGCTGATGCCTACCTCCTTGGCTTGACCACGATTGTGGTACAGCTCGTCGTAGCTGCGACCCCGTGTTTCCTGTTCGGAGACTGGGCTATCCTGCTGGTCACGGTAGCTGGCACCGTCCTAGCTCTGCTCAGCGGCAGCCTTTCGCAGTGGGCGAAGGAGAAGTGGGCTTGCCGGAGAAACTGTAGCAAGACTGTTGTCTTGACAAGGGGTAACGGTAGTCAGCACGCTGTTGTCATTGTCGGTTGCGGAAGAGGCTTTGATCTTGAGGATCTGGCCATTGGGCCGTTGAACGTCAATGTTTCGACCTCGTATGCTACTAGGATTACAATCGCCGGGCTCGCTATATGCTGGATTCTCTTGCTCATCACCGCAGCAGGTATCCAGGAAAATACCTGGTTTCTTGTCGCTGTTGGAGGCATTGGGATCGTCCAGAATGTGTTTGTTGCCGGCTGGAGGCGCCGACCGGAGGACTTTGGCATCTTCTTGGAATTCAAAACCGTTATCGGCGATCCCAAAGTCATGGACTGCCTGCTGAGAGTCGAGGAAGAACTGCCATATGTTGGACACAGCATGCGTGAAACTTTCTTCCCTGGCGTTCTGAGAGGTGACGAGAAGGCCAAATGGGATGTCCTAGAAGCTGATGTTGCAAATCGGGCGAAAGCCGTAGCCGGGAGGGTATGATTGCATGGAACCAACGAGGAGCTTAGTGTTACCTACCTATATGTGGGAAGTGCGAGTGAATGGCTTGATCTATTTCAAAGAGCTACTTTTTCTATTGTCGATACCATTAGATTCCGAACCACGTTTGAATCGTGACACCTGACAGCCTTGATTGACCGGCGCCTTCCCTTGTTAGCTTGGAGATGTTTTGGATCTCTGCCCGCACACTTGGTGAGAGACGTGACTGAGCTACGCAAAACAAGCAATCTGCTTCTGATCTTGCTGTCCTTTTTCTCAGTGCGCTATTCACCTTCTCAATATCTGACTGGATGTGGTTTCTCAATGACTCAACACGCAGTCCTCTAGCCTAGCAGTTGCTTTCTGTAGTCGTCCAATTTTGGTAGGAGAATCTCAAGGTGAGTGGTCAAAGCGAATCCGCGTGTGATGTGCAGCTGAGATAAAGCTGAAAACTAGGTAAGCACTAGTCCTTGTGGGGCAGGACTTAGCGTAATGAAGCAAGGCTTGGGTGCCGGTGGCGCCGAGTTCCGCCCCCGAGAAGACATGATTTGCTATCAGGCCATTCTCATTAAAGCCATCATCTAGACTCGTGAAAGCCGCGCAATACCTATGTAAGGTCTCTCTGTGTGCAAGCAGCTGGGCATCTTAAAGCATCTCCCCTCTCGACACAGATTTAATTGTGAGCAACGAAATGTCCACAAATTACATTCCCATTACTTGGTCCAACACACAACAAGCAGATACGAAGCGAAGAAATTGCATCGAAGGGATTCTGAAATCTAACTATGTGGGGCCTATTCGGGCTTTGCAAGCATCTCTCAACGAGTTCTGTCACTGGAGTGCTGATGAGGTGTCGGCTCTTTTTCGCGAATTTCCACCACTTCCAGACAGACTACTCTATCCCATGGGGCCAGAGGCTCGCTACCCGCCTACAGGAGGCAAACGCTGGATGGGCGCTGCAGGCGCAGTGGCGCTTCTTGGTGTCGTAGACGTTTTGGCCGTGGCCACTTCACCGATCATTCTTTTGAGATCCTCGCAGCAACGAAAAGAAGCATTTTCAGCCGTGGTCGACGCCAACAAGCTGATAGTCAGCTCTCAGCTTTTCGTATCGGCGAGTTTGGAGCTTATGGAGAAGGCTGGGAAATGTAACCAGGCCCTCTGCGTGAACAAGTGGGGCCAGTTCAAGATCCTCGGCTCCGGCTACGCTGCAGTTTCCCATGTGTGGGCGGAGACTATGGGCTTCGAGTTCCATAATGAAAAGTTGGAGCAGGATGGGCGTGGGATACTCATGAATCATTTCAACAAGATAATGGGCAAGGCGTTGCAATGTGGATATGAGTGGATTTGGTTCGACCTGTTGGCCATCCCAAAGAGGTCGACCCATGGGACAAACGATGCTCGCTTCACGCAAACCAAAACACTCATAATCAACAGTCTTCACTCGATCTATCGCAACGCAGCAGCTGTGATAATTCTAGATTCCTTCGCTCTGCACCTTCCTTCTGGGGATCCTCTCAAGATTGCTCCACTGCTGGTTTGTGGTATGTGGCTAACCCGAGTTTGGACGTACCAGGAGGTGAAACTGGCCCAGAAAGCCCTCGTAGTTACCGCCACGCACGTAGTCAATCTTCAAGACATCCTAGATGTTGTTGCAGTGCAGGAGCATCTTAATCCCCAGAGATGGTCCGAATTACACAAAACCATTGCCCGTTTGCGACCCATCAAGGACCAGGGAATATATTTGGCCGATATAGCACTGTCCTGCACGAACCGAAACACGGAAAACGAAATCGACTATGCTCGTGGGTTTTTTGCGCTGCTTGGACTTCAGTGGCAAGCAGGCTGGACATATGAAGATGGTATACAGCACATTTACAAATCTCGGCCGCAAGAAGCAGCTATGCTTGCGTCAATGCACAACCCGCGCGGTCTACCCAAACCTTTCTCATGGGCACCGAAATACCTCGCTCATCAACAAGGTAAGATTCATGCGGCTCATGAGCTTGCTTGCGCCGGTAACGGTGTCACCGGCTCGTGGTACACAACGACTGTGCTGAAGCTAGTTCATGTCGCCTCATATGGTCAGGCCGCGGCTGAGAGTAGCGACGATAAAATGGCCTTCCAGCTCCTGGTTGACGGTGGGTCTGGAGCGCCTGTGATAGTTACAGTGGTGACATTTGGTTCAGAGTGGACGCAAGCTCTAAAATGTTGGGCTGATGTCATACCTGGTGGTAGAACAAGACTCCTTTGTCCAACCAACTTTGACGGGCAATTTCCTTTTCCTGTTGTTTTGCTCTCAGTTCAAATCACGAATACTGCAGTAGCTGAAGTAACAGACAGTGCAATTCTGGTTAATGGAACGGTCGCGGCTCCCCAAGTCCAGTGGTTGTTGACGTAAGACCAGGTAGAAGGTGTTGTTATAGCGACATGAGTCTCACCATTGTATATGGAGGCTTACTGATCTTTGGAGCAAATTATTCAACTCTCAAGACGTATGCCTGACTTAGGACTCGCGATAGCAAAGCATGATGTTGTTCATACGGCCAGAATTGTAACGACATGTAGACATGGATTTGATTCTTCTGCAGCCAACCCAGTACTGAAAAAAAAAAAAAAAAAACATGTCGGGCAAATTCTCAGCTCCGGGCTGGGCGAACCTGTAGATGCCTTTGAAGATGAGGACAAAGAAGCGCCAGACCCAAGGATTTCTATCAAGGTAGATGGACTCAATCTTATTGCATCCTTGTTGCGGCTCCACACCAGCAGTTTCAAGCACATTTAGCTAGGTTTTCCTGCCGACACCAACTCTGTCACGTAATCAACACTCATTCAATAGTCTAGTCATCATCTCGCTACCTCGCGTTTCTTCCACGTCAACAGCTTCTAAACCGGCAGTAATCATGTACAAGTGGACACGCTATTAGCAACAAAGCTAGTCTTGTTGTATGCTCGATTCTGTTCTTGATACGCACCATCAGAACATCGATAGCTGGCTCACGTATCGAGTTTAGGTGTCAAGACCATAGTCCGATTTCGTACAAGGTGTCAACGCCTCAATCAATGCCTGGTGCTTCAGTGTCGGGTGCGATAAGTCGTTCGATCGAGATCGGGAGTGCTTGTTTTTTCTCACGATAGCCATCTTGTATCTTCGCAATCGCTGTCTTAACGGCGCTTCAAACCGCTCACCTGGTGTGCTCTAGTTTCTCCGCTTCATGATATCAACGAAACTTTGAAATAACCCGTACTACTCTGTTTAATCTTCACCATCGACACGACGCAGTGATGCGTTATAACTGCCGTACAAATGTATGCACCCACCGAAATTCGGAACAAAAACGTATGATCAGAGACTAAGAACGCAGAAAGGTAGGTAATTGCCTGGCTTTCTGTGGTCAGCTTTCTGTAGATGTCATGTTTTGCCCTGCATGTTGTCGCCCTAACTGTTACTTAATCTGTTACTTTCACTATTGCCTAGCTATAACTGGCTACTCGGACCCTCTCGCTTGTCTATGACGTAGTTCCGATCGTAAAATCGTAAATACGGGGTGGGTGCATACATCCTTCCAGGCCCTAATAGCTGTCTCGGAGGTTATCTTACCAGTGAGACGCCCCGTCGATGTATTATAACATGCTCGTCCAATTAGCATTATGGACTATATCGCGAACGAAGCTACAATCCAGAATTGTTGGTATATCTGCATCCAAACCGTTGTCGAAAAGGACTCACTCAGCGCTATCCCAGTAAGCGCTGGCGTCGCACCCGAGGCAGATCCAGAGTCCGACGATCAAACAGACCCGCGGGGTTGCGACATGTTCTCAGCTCAACGTTGTAATATAGTAGATAAACCTCAGCCATACACCTTGGGGCTAGCCACATTGTGTCTAGAGTAAGCTCTTTTGCATACGCCGCCTGCTAGACTTTTGTGGCTTCCTAAAGCTGAGCGCTCTTCGGGCCTTCCCTGCTGTGCATGCAGGATGACTACTTCTAGCGAATCACAGAGTGCAGTCTCAGCTCAGCTCTCACTCATGCTGCAGGCTGATGGAACTGAACGCGTAACTACCAGAGCCACCAGCTTCGACGGCGAAAACGGATTGTTATGTTCAGCAAATTGCTTCTCGTAGCCCTCTCGCCATCGTTGTTTGGAACTTTATCTGTCAGGATTTCAAATCTCAGGCGACAAGGCTGAGATTCATCTAACTTGCATGCTTACAAATATGCTGCTTGCACGATCTGAACGCAGACCGACCTTAGCTGCATAGAACGTGGTCAGCATTACACAAGAAGCATCATAATCCAGACGCGAACCAATGAAACCGTCCGTTGCAAAAGCAAGATTCAAACACCCGATTGGGCATCTTCACTATACATTGCGACTAGCTGCTTATGGTCACGCAAGTGTGTGGCCTTGTCTGTAAGCTCGGAGGAGCCAGAAGTCAGCAGTCCTGCATTGGCCTACTACTCAGCTCTCACCCGCCTACAAGACTCACTACGTGGGCCGCGCCCCAGTCCTCACATACCTACGTGAAGCCATCTATGTATATGCTTTTGGCGGCCGCAGCGTAGCCTAAACTCGCGGTGACTCGAAACTCAGGTCTGCTCGTGCCCGAATTCTGGACATCTTGCGCCATGGAATACCGGGAGAACTACTACGATACCATGGCCAATTCCCAACGCGTTTCCTCGCAAGGGGAGTGGAGCCCTCCACCACCACAGTTCGAAGAGCACGACCACATATACACAGCGCAAGATTCTTCCCATGCTAACTCTCCGCCCTCACCATACTCAGCAATGCCGCACTCACCGCCACCGCCGTTGTCTCCGTCTCTACATACCTTCCAACACGTCGCGCCGCAGGAGTATAATCAAGGGTACGTGGGTGGTCCGTGAGTATTCTACCATGGCCGTTGTTTACAATGGGTTGCACTAGAATGCCTCTCGCAAATACAGAAGTGATCCACTGACACTAGATCAGTGTATCTACCGAGAAGGAGACACCTTACACCACCCACATGGCCGTTGGAAGTCCCACACCTGATTACTCTGCACCGCAAGTGGTACCTAGCCAGCGAGCGTATCCTTTTGGCAGTCAACCGTTCTCGCCTGCTTCACATGGAGGCAGCACACTCGGTTCGCCTCAGCCGAGGCCGTACACGTTCAAGGAGCACGTCGATACAAACGATCAACACACATCTCGCGCGGGCTCAGTCCCTCCTCCAGTCCCACCAAAGGATGATAGAAAGTGTGGGATGAAGAAGCGCACCTTCTGTTTGCTGATGGGATGCGTTGTGTTCTGGCTCATTGCTCTCGCAGTGGGTCTTGGTGCAGGACTGGGCATAGGCTTGAAGAAGAAAGGGTGAGCCGCGATCAAGTCCGTGGAGTTTTGTTCAGTTCATCGTTCTGACAGTCGTGCAGTGGCAACGAAGTGCAGTCTGATCCGTTCTGCCGTGAGCATCCTAGGCTTTGCATTGGTGGCGCACTTAACGCCGAGTACATTTCAAAGAAAGGAGCTTTCAATGGATCTGGAATTGCGTTGGCTGGAGAGTCTTGGAACCCGAATGACGGAACGCTCTTCACCCTGTACTTCCAGCATCACACTGGAGACATCAGGTCTCTGAAGTACACCAAGGGTCAGAAGTGGGTGGGCGGTTCCGAATCCACCATCGTTGCGAGCGACGCAAAGAATGCAACTCCTATATCAGCGGTCTCGTATGTTGCCAACGCCACGCAATTCGTAAGTCTCACAACCTCGGTGATGGTGTTTCGCTGACGACGTTAGTTCCACGTGTTCTACGTCGGTAAGGACAACACGGTCAAGCAAGTAACTCAGACCAACGCTTCAACCACTGCCCTGCTCTGGACCCCAGGAACCATCAACTCCCAGAATCTCAAAGTCTACGACTCCCCCAGCAGCGGTCTGCAAGCGTGCTGGAAAGGCAACTACTACGGCGATTCGGACTTTACAAACTTCCCCACCAACACAGGCAAACCAAACGAGATACCCTTCGACAACCGACTGGGCATGAACCTCTGGTACGCCCTCGACAACTCCACCTTCCAGCAGTACGCCTGGTACGCGGGCAACGACGACTGGCAGCAGATAAAAAAATGGCAAGGCTTCAACACGCAAGCCGGCGTCGGCTGCTTCAGCTGGGGCGCCGGAACGACGCAGTACGCGATGATGGTGAGCAAAGACGAGGACGTGGAATTCTACTGGAAAGACTCAGACACAAACACCAGCACCCAAGTGCGCAACGACGAGCATCCGATCAACGCGTGGGAAAACGCAACCGCCGCCGCGATCCAGGACGTCTGGCCCTCCACCTCGCTCGGCTACACCTCCTTCTTTTACGCGCAGCTGGCCGATCGCAGCATCCGCGGCTACGACGTGCTCTTTGGCGCGGAGAATACGTCGTATCCGCACCGCGAGAACTTTACCGTTCAGACGCCCGCCGCGCCGCTGTATGCGCTGGGCGGCACCCATTTCAGCGTTACCTCGGTGAGCGAGATGAACGAAAAGGGCGATGTGTTGTACGATAGCCTGTATGTGTTCTTTCAGACGCAAGGGGATGATATCACGGCTGCGACGAGGAGGGTGCACGGTGGTGAGTGGACGATTGCGCCGCTGAAGGTGCCGGATGCGTAGGTGTTGCGCGAGACGAGCGAGGATGCAGGTGGTGGACGTCGAGTCTCGTGTTCGATGTGTTTTATCATGTGTGCGCCACGACGGCATTCGTAGGCTCGGTGATTTGGCGTTGGGGGCTTCGGCGAGGCCGTGACTGTTTTGGAGCAAGGACACTCATTCCTCGCTGTGTACAATTTATCCTTGGAACGGTTGTCGTTCATGTTGAAGTGTACTGTGGTCTTCGCATGTGGTATCGATGGTGTTGTGTGTCGAATCATTGCATCTACCAAGAAGTGGTGAACACCGTCTTTGAGTTTGCAGCCGAAACAATTCACCCACCGAAACCCAGCACGACTGTAGTTGCATTGCATTGCATTGCATTGCATTGCATTGCACTGTAGCTCTATCTGTGTGTGGAGGCGCACCTCAATCCTCTACGCTACGCTTCGCCGGTCCCACTTTTGCGGTGCTACCCTGCTGATGGAAGTGTTGAAAAAAAAAAGAACCTCCGACTCCCTAGTGGCCGGCATCTGCTCTGCAGCGCGTTTGAATGGACAAAGGAGAACGTGTGGCTGAGAAAAAGGTGGCAAGGAAAAAGCACCTGTGGCGGTACCTGCGGTCAAAACGCCCCCGCTGAACAACGTGTGGCATGAGTCAAAAGTGCCGGGCCTGCGAATCCAAGCGGACAAACAGAGCTCCGTAGGGGGAGCAGGATCTACCTGCTGCGAAGCTGCTTTTGAGCGCTAGTGGAAAGGAAAGAAGAGACGGAAAGAATGCCGCAACAAAGTGCGGGTCGAAGGGAAAAAGGGGCAGTGAATGAAAGGAAGAACGGACTACGCATCAACGAGTTGCACTCTCTGGCTCTTGCGGTTCCCAATCTCGACCAGCATCGGTGTCAGTGCGACGCGCTCGCCAAGCCCAAATCTGCGCTCCGGGCTGTCCAGTGTCTCTGCGCTTGCATTCGCCTTGCCCATATCCGTCTGCGTCCTGATCAGTGTGCGCGGCCGCGTCGCCTTGCTAACCGACACGCTCCGCGCGATGCCCACCGTTGCCGTCTGCGCGCTCGCGCTGCCCATGACTTTCGGCTTTCGCTGGCTAGTCGAGCGTTGGATCACAGGTCGTTCGCTGGTCTTTCGTTCGCTGGAATCTGCGGAGAGCGGCGGGCTGAGCAGTATTTGTAGGTTCTGCAGCGGCGAGGAGACTTCGAGCGGCGCAGAGACTTCGAGCGGCGCGGAGGGGTGCGAGGAGAGGGCTGAGGCGGCGGTGACGCGGGGCTGTTTGCGGCTGAGGGAGCGTTCAAGGGTGGCGTTGCGCTTGGCTCTGTCGAGCGAGGTGGAACGGGTCGTAGACGTGGAGGTGGATGAGGAGGCGGACGAAGATGCAGGCTTAGGGACAACCTCCCATTGAGGTTCTTGGCTTTCGACGTGCGCCTTCCAGGCCTTGGTTCCCGCGGGGGTGGTTCGACCTACGACGACGGTGATGGACTCGTCTTCGGACTCGAAGCTGTTGATAGAGGTCGGCGTGAGGGCGGCATGCTGCGGCTTGAGGCTCGGGGAGTCGTGGTACTGGCGCGTCACGCTCGTGGACGGCGGTTTGCTCTTGCTCTCTTCTGCCGTCTTGAATGTCTGATGCGTTGGTGACCTCGCCGGTGCGGTCTTTGACCGCGCTCGTGGGGAACTCGAGACAAAGGGTGATGGCGCTCGCAATACTGGCGTGCCTGCGCGTAACGTTGGTGTGCCTGCACGTAGCGTGGGTGTAGCGCGACCGGTGGCAGGAAACAACGACAGTCGCGCCGAGGGAGGATTGGACACTGTGGGCGACGTAGCGCGTGGCAGAATTCTGGGCTCTGGTAAACCCTCGATGTCGTCCTTGGGCGGGATGAGTGAAGCGGGTCCAACGACATCACGTGGACATGGCTTGATCGATATGTTGTCCAACGGCTTCACTTTATCGCCCTCTGCCTTCTCCTGTCGCCGCTGATACAGCGATGACCGATTCGGAGTGGGCTCCAGCACGCCACTGAACATGACACTGTAGCGGTCCATCTTCACATCGGGAATGTCCACGCCCAACAGGCCAGCGCCAGGTGCAGTCTCTGTCGATGATGTTGGTGCTTGCGGCGGATTGGGAGTCGTGGCCGATCGCTGGAAGTGGAATTGAGGCGCGGCGCGACCGGCATCGAGTGTCGCTGAGCGCTTCCTGCCATGCTGAACCTCCCTCGACGAAACGTTCTCCTGCGACTTGTTGCGAGACAGCCTCATGTCCGGGTTGAAGACGGAGATGGGCACTGCTACTGTCCCCTCCTGCTTCGGCCTTGGCTTCGACCTGGACTTTGGCGATGTGTCGTGGTGACTGTCTGCACGGGTGGGCGCGGCCTGTTGGGCGAGCTGGTAGAAAGAAGGCTTCTCTTTGGGCGACGGCGCTGTCTTCTTGAACAGAGACTTCCACCGGCTGATCTTGGGCTTGGGCTGCGCCTGAGGCCCCGTGATGGTCGTCCTGGATGCGTTTGCGTGGTTCCAGGCAGACATTTGGGCGTCGGCGACGAGGTTCTCCGTGGTCGCTTGGGGCGTTGAGGTCCAGTGCGAGCCGAGGGTGGGGCTGCCCAGTGCAATGCCAATGACGTCCTCGGGACTGTCGACAGCGTGCAGGACGGCGGTGGAGTTTGTGGGCGAGGAGAAAGCCAGGAAGCGGTCCTCGGAGTAGACTGATGGAGCAGGAAGCGTTTTCTTGTGGAACTGGAGGATTGCGCGTTCCCCGGGTCCACCTGACGTACTCGGCCGGGCAGCCATCTCGGGGGGTTCAAGCAGGCGTCCAGAGGTGGGAACGGGAGTCGCTGCTTTGAAGCGGTCGAAGTCTGTCTGGAAGGCGGTCGGCTGCGGCGTAGGGTTCGGCGTCTGAGGCTCGTCTTGCTGTGCGCCCCTCCGAGCTCCCTTCAGAAGGCGGAGCGACTTTGATCTCGTGAGCAGGCTCGGCATGGCGTTTCAAGTGGACGGCTAGTGGGTATCAGACAGGAAATTGAGGACGAGGCAACGGCAAGATGAGGAAGGAGAGCAATGCGCGACGGGCGACCAAAGGAGTGGACAGCTCCGAAGAGCAGACGGCTTCGCGGAGAGAGGCGAGGTGGTGGACCGGAGCGAGAAGGAAGAAGAGGCAGCGACTAGCAGAAATGCGCCGGCATCGACGTGTTGGCGACAGCTAGGTAGTCCGCGGGAAACCAAGCGCTGCCTCCGCAGTACCTAGTCGCTCATGCCAGCGGCCATCAAGACTTCCAGACGCGACTGGGGCCGCGAGGGACAAATTGCGCAGGATTCAGACGTGCAGGCCAAGGGTGAGCGGCCAGGGTGTGGACGATCGGCACGTTGGGTACGGGCTGCGGATTGGCTGCATCTGCCGCGAGCGACCACGGCATCCATGGCGGATAACGGGGCCGTTGTCATTGTGGTTCCTGCAGCACAGACGCCTGTGCCATGGCATTATTGGCATGACATGCTGACGTGACGTGACGGTCGGTGTCGGTGTCGGTGACCGCTCGTGGGAGCTGTGCTGTGTGCTGTGTGCTGTGTGCTGTGTGCTGTGTGCTGTGTGCTGTGTGCTGTGTGCTGTGTGCGGTGTGCGGTGTGCGGTGTAAGATGGGAGCGGTCAGCCCGGACGCTGGTTTCAGCCCCATACGCAATTTCGCCATTCATCCACCTCAAACACCTCGCCGTGGCGCGGTTTGCGCGCGCCCGAAACCGAGTGCTTCCTCGCCTCGCCAGACGCCGCTGTTGGTGCCGCCACCTCGTGTCTGTGTGTGTCTGTCTGCAACACGCACCGCCATGCCGACGGTCGCAACGTGGTCGCAACGTGGTCGCAACGTGGGCGGCGGCCGTGCAACACCCTCACCCAGGCAAATTGGGCCTGCGCCTGGCAGCGGCTAGCCACACGCTCGCGGAGGCTGCTAAGATTGCCGTCATCTTCTGACGTCGTGTTTGTGCACCGTGGCGAGCGTGCGAGATTGCATGTGGCCTTGGTCTGCAGAAGCTCAGAAGCTGCAAGTCGACACGAGCCCCGACTTGTGCGCTCGATGGCTCCCAAGTCAGGGATGAGAGATTGTGAGCCCGTCCGGTCATGGTTCAAGTAGGCAACACAGTGTACACACTGAGCAACGGCCGAACAGTACAAGACAATACGCTGAACGACGGCCGACCTTGTAGTAGACTGACGGCAAGACACCCTCTCTGCACGTGACTGACGCTCTACTGGCAACTGCGACAATCCAACTGATGCACCACGACAACCTCGGCTTCCTTCTCCACCCTTCTGACAGTAGAAGAAGCGGAGTTGACTCACATCACATGCATGGTGGACAAGGGCGTGCGTTGATGTGGACAGTAACAAGGACTCGTGGACACTGGGTATCTCTGCAAGACAGCTGCGCTACCGTGAGGGACATTCCACCTCACCCCTCCACCTCACTGACATCCGCAAAAAGCGGCATGTTGATGTCCCAGTCCTCTTCGGCGCCTGCAGTCCGACCCACAATGCATCTCGTCTGCTTCATGGTCGTCTGCGTCATGTCGCTGACATGCTCCAGCAAGTGGTACATGAGCGTATCCAAGTTGCCAAAGATGCTGGTGACCTTCAGCTCGACGCTGCAGATGACGCAGCCGTAGTTGCACTCCTCGCTTGCGCTGTCGGGCGTCTTCTTCTTGACGTGGCTCTTCGCGAGGAAAATCCAGCGGTAGCGGATGCCTGACTTGGACGTGTGTATGTTGGGGTCCACCACTGTCTCTTTCTTGCCCTTCTTGCCGGGATGCATGAAAGTGTACGTGTTACCGCGGAAGTTGCACTGTCTGCACTCCCAGACCTCCTTGGTATTGTACATGCCCGAGGGCATGTTGCGGACGGCTAGGCCTTTCTTGACGTCTTCACGGACATCCCAGGCGCCCTTGCAAAAGCCCCAGTAGTTGTTGTCTCTGCAAGGACGACCGCCCATCATGCGCTCCTGGCCAGGCTTGGGACTTTGTATGGTCGAGGAAAGTATGGCCCCGGGAGGTCGTGGGATGACACCAATAGAGCCTGAACTGCTGCTATCGGTCGATGCTATGGAAGGCTGTCGAATACGATCGACGATAGGGGCAGACACAGCTCTGTGCCATGGCGCTGAAGGTACGCCAAAGACCACAGTGTGTCCACTCGAGCTACTGTGCGAGCTTGGAGGGCCGCGTACATCGGGAGAGACGAGGTTTGGACGCGAAGGGCTTGGATCCGTTCGGTTCTCTTCTTTTGGTGCAGCTGAGTCCGGCGGCGAGGCGAAGGGTGCAATTGGATCAGGGACTCTCGTACTGCGCTGTTGGTCTGTTGTATACGAACTTTGCGAAGGTGAGCTGGCCGTGTTGGGAGAAGCTACTAGTGCGTTGGCAGATGCTCCATTGTGCGAGGACGCACGCAATGGACTTCTTTGTGGGACAGCAAGGGGCGCAATTGGGGATGTGTACGTCTCGTCTGTTGGTGCGTAGGATGTGGGAAGCGCTAACCGCTGGCCATGGTGATCATGAAATGTCGCGTTCGGAGAAGTCGATGGCGAGCATGCCGACTTGTTGAATAGGTGTGATTGAACCGAAAGACGTGGGTCGCTTGGGGCGCACGAGCTGCGCGAGGAATCCGAGCCGTTGCGCTCCCACGATCTTTCGGAGAATGGAGCACTTGACGTTGATGAGTCCGAGAATCGATGGGATGTCTGAGTCTGGTAGTGAGGGTATGGGCTGGGGGCTGCATACGATGGGTGCTGCTGATGACCAGGGAAGACGTCCTGGTTGAACATGGCATGGTTCTGTGCGTTGGGACCTGGGTAAGCTTGCGATGGTGGCAATGTGTGATTGACGGTCTGCATGGGATCCCAATTTTGAGCGAAGGTGTCTTGTCTTGGAGAACCGTCGCCGTTCAATACGGTCCACGTATCTCTTCGTCCAAAGGATTTGGGGAGCTGGTTCTGACCCCACGGCTCATGTGGCGTCCCTTGTCCTATATCGAGACCTTTGTAGGAGACCATGATCTCGTCAATGTCTCTCATGATTGTCGCACGGTCTTCACCTCGGGTCCTGACTAGCTCCTCAAGCGCGGCACTGTAATTGATGTTAGGCTTCTCCGTCGATGTGTTTGCAGTAGACGCGGACTTTGCGGACGTGCTGCTGTTGCGTTTCATCTGGAAGTATCGAGCGAGACCGGATCTTGACTCGTTGGACTCTCCTTGTGGGCCAAGCGTGACAGCGGCTGGTACGTGTCCAGTGTTGTAGGAATCAAAGGTGCTTGACCGTGAGGATGGTAGCGTCGCAACCGAGGATCGCTGACCGGAGTCGTCCTCGATCTGGCGGGTCATGGGCCGTGTCATGATGAGTCTCTGTTTCATCTCATTCAAAGTCACAAAAGTATCTTTGCGATTCATGATGGATGCCTCATGCAGTATTTGCAGGTTCAATATGGCCGTCTCGTGCTTCGCAGCCATCTGGAGGCTCTTGATGATCTCCATCTGCAGCATCACGGCAATGTGTAGGAGGCGATCTCGAGCAATGGCTACGTACGTTAGTGCCGCGCTCGAGGTGGTGGTTGTAGCGCAACTTACAGTCACCGACACGCACGAGGTCGCCCATCTCCCTCATGTCCTGCGCATATCGGGAGCCTATCTGCTGTTCGCCCGATACAAGCGAGTCTTGCAACTGCTTCTCCTCGAACTCTTGTTGAGCCTGGGCACGGGCTTTGCGGCGCTTGGCCTTGATGTGCTTGAGCAGTTCCGAGCCGGCGTGGAAGGCTGAGACGATTGCGCTGACAGCCGCGACAACCTGTAGGCATTAGTCGTGGGCCTTCCAAAGGACATGAGGTTGGGATAGAAGCATACCTCAACGCCAGACATTGTGTCAGTGACAAGGGTCGCGTGTCTTGCGCGACAGGGGTACCTAGCTAAGGTGATCACCTGGTTGTCTTAGATGGACAGGCGCATATGGAAAGCAGTGGTGAGTTCATCAGACGTTGACCAAATCAGCACGAAAAGGTGGCCGTTCGATCTGCAAGATGTGCTGGACTCTGGCCAAGGCTGACTGCTGCCTCTGGATTTCAGGTGGCGGGCTGGCCGGCCGAAAGTTGATGGCACACTACACGGGCCTCCCACGGCGAACACAGTCGTGACAAGGGACAGCAAGGATGAGAGGTGTACATGTAGAGAAGAAGGGAAGAGAGAAGAAAAGAAGGTGGTCATGGAAGGGGAAGAAGGCTCCGCGAGGTGCAGCGCGCACTCAGCCTCAGCGCTCGACCTCTGTGAGCCTTCAAGGTTAGGCCTGGGGCTTCGCGGCCGGGGTCTGACCTCGGTGCAAGGTTCGAGTACCGGCAGGTATCGTTTTACTGCATCTTCACCAATAAGGACAAGGTGTGGCGGTGTCTTATCGGTCTCACGCAATCACCTCTGCAACTAAGAGGGCGATGGCTGACTCTCGTTGGCTGGAGTCAAGCCAGACGGCCAGGTGAAGCGAGGCGGATGCGGGGTCCGGGAGGGAGCGTCATGGTGTGGGCGGTGCAGAGCTGCACCCATGCTGAAGGGCGACGTGAGCTACAGGCGATGCAGGACGATGCCAAAGAAGCTTGACAGCAGCGTGGAAGCTTGGTGGTGAGGTTGCACGACGTTGCGGGGCGGAGTGGATTGTGGGGAAGCCGTTACGTTTGCGTCCAGCGGCCAGCGTCTAGCGGCCAGCAGCCAGACAGCCTCGCAGTTGATGTGGCTGGATTGGACACGATGCGCGAACGAGGTCAGCAGGCAGAAAGATTTGCCGAAGACTCGTCTGCTGGAAGAGACAAGATCCATGCTCGCGTGCTCGAGAAGTCGGGAAGTGTGCAAGTCTGGCAGTCTGTCTGGGCGTCTGCACGTCTGGGCGTCCAAGTTCACGAGTGCACGGCATGCCAAGACAACACGTGACTGCCCGCAGACGCGTCTGTCTGGAGCGCGACGTTCCCACATGCATCGTCATCCCCGCAACACCGCAACACCGCAACACCCGAACACCGCAACACCCGAACACCGCAACACACCCACCATGCCACCAAAAGGGTCGCGAAAGTCAGCGCCAGACATCAACAAGACGCTCGTCCTCGACAACGGCGCCTACACGCTCAAAGCCGGGCTCGTCCCCACGAACCCCGCCTCTCCCCCCAGCTACGATGACTGCAGCGTCATCGCAAACTGCATCGCGCGCAGCACCCGCGACAAGTGCACGTACACGGCGTCCGAGCTCGACTCGTGCAAGGACTTTGGCGAGCTGGCCTTCAGGCGGCCGGTGGAGAAGGGCTTCATTGTGAACTGGGAGGCGGAGAAGGCGATATGGGAGCACGAGTTCATGGGCGCGCGCGAGGGGCTGAGGGTGGGTACGCGCAGCCCGTAGGAGACGGACGGTGCCAAGCTGACGGGCCCAGTGTGAGCCGAAAGAGACGAATCTGGTCTTGACGGAGAAGCCAAACTGCCCCAGGGAGCTGCAAAAGAACTGCGACGAGATTGTGTTTGAGCAGTTTGAGTTTGCGGCCTACTATCGCTGCGTTGGTGCGTGCGTGGCCGTGAGGGTACCCGGGGAGAGTGCTGATGGTGCGCAGGTGCTACACTGGCGGCATACCATTCCCCCGCTGCATCGCTGTCCGCTCAGCCGCAGGAGTGCCTCCTCCTCATCGACACCTCCTACTCGGACACCACCATCCTCCCCCTCTACCTCGGCAAGCTTGTCCAGCCGGCCGTGCGACGTCTGACGGTGGGCGGCAAGCTGCTCACCAACTACATGAAGGAGCTGTCCTCCCTGCGCCACTACAACATGATGGAGGAGACGTACCTGCTCAACGAGATCAAAGAGGCCGTCTCGTACGTGGTGCCGTCGCCACAGCAGTATGCCAGAGACCTGGAGAGGACGTGGAAGGGGAGGTTGGGGGACCGGAGGGAGCTGGACAGCAGCGTGGTGGTGGACTACGTGCTGCCCGACTACGAGAACGCAATCCACGGACACGCGCGACCTCACGACCCTGCGAAGAGTCGGGTGCGAAAGGGAATGCAGCCCGTGCAGGGACCACGAGAGGACTTGCTGCCTCTAGGAAACGAGCGGTTCGCGGTGCCCGAGCTTCTGTTCCATCCGTCCGACATTGGCATCCAAGAGCCGGGCATTCCAGGCGCGGTGATGGAGTCGCTCGGCCTGCTTCCCGAGGCGCTGAGGGTGGGGCTGCTGGCGAACGTGGTGGTTGTGGGGGGCAACTCGCTGATCGAGGGCTTCATGGAGAGGCTGGAGGCGGAGCTGAGGAGGCTGGTGCCGAGCGACTACGTGCTGAATCTGTCGCGGGCCGAGGATCCCATCAAGCACACCTGGCTTGGCGCGGCTCGGTTCGCGAGCCAGCCAGAGCTGCTGAAGGAGGTGCTCGTGGACAAGGCCGAGTATGACGAGAAGGGGTCGGCCTGGCTGGCGAGGCGGTTTGGGGGGGAGAGATGATGTTGATATGCGATGGAAGTATTTGTGTTGAATTGCATGAATGTGTTAATGGAGAGATACTCCATTGCAATGAATGTGTTGATGTTAAGATGTTGAATTGCATTGAAAGTGTTAATGTTAAGATGTTAAATTACAATAAATACGTTAACTAATGTTAACATGTCAAATTACAATAAATATGTTAATGTTAAGATGTTAAAATACAAAAAATGTGTTAACATCTGAGAGAATAGGAAACGCAATTCATGACTAAAGAATGAATTTTAAATGTTGAACGTCGAGTGTTGAATGTTGAATGTAAAATGAATGTAAAATAAATGTTAAAGGTGAGGGCGGAAGTGGGGCGCGTGTGATTGGTCTCAGGCGGCGTCTGTGCGCGGTGCATTTGCACCTCGACTGAAGTCGGAGAGCGAGAGCGAGACTCGCATCCATCTCCCTCCCCCATGGCGGCCCCCCTGCGCAGGATACCGCGCCTGTCGCGCATGCCGCGCCCCTCGCGCGCCCTCGCGGCCTCGACGACGCCCTCGGCCGCCTTCTCGACGACGCCCTCGGCCGCCTTCTCGACGACGCCGACGGCCGCCTTCCTGCTGGCGGCGGGCAAGCAGGACAAGAAGAAGCACCAGCAGTTTGTGCGCCGCTGGCAGAAGCGGCTGCTGGGCGAGTCGGAGCCCATTGGCGCCCACGTCGACCCCTACGACCCAACGTCGCCCGTGCGGATCGCGCCCGAGGACCAGGGCGAGGAGCTGGAGGTGCTCGACGACGAGGCCAGCGCCGCCTTCCCGCGCTACCAGCAGGCCGAGCACGGGCGCGGGCTGAGGCACGTCGGCGGCGATGCCTGGCTGGCCACCAAGGACGAGGCCGACATGGCGCGCGAGTTCGAGAAGCTGGCCCTGCGCACTTACACCCCGCTGACCCTCGACATGGCCGACGAGATCGAGGCGCTGACGGGCACCCCGTACACGCTGCGCGACGGGAACCTGCTGCTGGCCCAGACGGTGCACCGCGTCACCGCCCGCCCGTACACGGCGTTCAAGTAGGCACCCGCCCTCCACCACCTCCATCACCTCCACCGCCTCCACCGCCTCCACCGCGTTTCGCGTGTCGCGATTCCTGCTAACCGCGCCCCCCGCAGCTTCGGCCTGAACAAGCGCACCACCGACCCCGTCAAGCTGCGCAAGGCCTTCGCCCAGGCCGTCGCCGAGGTCTTCGCCTTGCACCACGCCGGCCTCGACCTCGACCTCTCCAAGCTGCCCAACCGCGGCGTCTACAAGCGGCCCGCGTGGGTCAAGAACATCAAGCTCTACCGCACCCACGCCGGCGACTTCGCCCTCGCCTTCCCCAAGCACACCAGCGCCGACCACTTCATCAACCTCATCCACGCCACCCCCGAGTACGACGCCGGCGAGCCCGGGCTGCTGCACGCCGACGAGCTGCTGGACGACGACGCCGCCGCCCCGGCCGTTCCCGAGGCCCCGGCCGCCGCGCCCGTCATGGACCCTGCGACGCCCGAGTACAAGCGCGGCGCCGTCGTGAAGCAGGACGCTGAGAAGACGTTTGACTTCATGTCGAACCGCCCCGTGCCCCGCCCCGCGCCTGTCGTCGAAGAGGCTCCCGTGGTGGAGCCAGTCGTCCAGGTGGAGCAAGTCGTCCAGGTGGAGCAGGTCGTTTCCGCACAGCCCACACACACCACCTCGTCACCCGCCCCTGCGCGCCACGCCGAGCTCGAGGCCAAAGCGCAGAGCCTCACCGACGCCATCACCCAGCTCAGGAGCGAAGCTCGTCTGCACAGCGAGCACACGGCCTCGCAGGTTAGCGAAGTCCTCTGGCGCCACGTCCCCCTCACCGACAACGACGTCAAATTCGCCGTAAGCCCATCTTGATCCATGCCACCAACCACACGCTGACCCGCCCAGATCTTCAAGCGCCTGCTCCAACTCACCGGCACGCGCATCGCCGACCCCCTCCTCTCCTCCTCCACAACACTCGGCGACCTCTACGGCCACCTCCGCGACGCCGCCAAGCCCGCGCCCACCTCCCTCTTCTCCGCCCTGCACACCGAAGGCCAGCACCTGCGCGAAAAAGCCAAGCAGCAGGCCACCCTCGACGCGAGCCCGAGGAAGCCCCGCGCCGACCTCGGAGACCTGATCCACCTGGGCAACGTCGAGCTGCGGCGCTCCAAGCCCACACTGACCGAGAAGCGCACCAAGACCGGTATGGAGAAGGTCGTGCAGTACGCGCTGTGGGAGCGCGGTCTCGACACCAAGGGCAAGCGGGGCAGCAGCGGCAAAGGACGGAGGGACGTCCCCGTTGGCACGCCCCTGAGCCAGCGGAGCGCAAAGTTCTTGATCGCCCGCACGAGCAGCACAGCATCGTGAACAATTCGTCGCCAGACACGGTTTCAGATTGAGAACAATGAAAGCGACTTTGTACATTATATCATGTAGGCCGACTTGTAACGTGTAAGGAGCACCAGAAGAGATGTCATTCATCAATACATTTCGTTCCAAATTAAATTGTTGTGTTGTGTCATCCTCTGGTTATTTACATGATTCATTCTAACTAAATTGTAATGTTGTGTCGTCCTCTGGTTGTGAACACAATTGTTCTAATTAAATTGTAATGTTGTGTCGTCCTCTAGTTATAAACACAATTCATTCTAATTAAATTGTAATGTTGTGTCGTCCTCTAGTTATAAACACAAGTTAATATAATTAAATTGTAATGTTGTGTCGTCCTCTGGTTGTGAACACAATTCATTCTAATTAAATTGTAATGTTGTGTCGTCCTCTGGTTGTGAACACTATTTATTCTGATTGAATTGTAATGTTGTGTTGTCCTCTGGTTGTAAACACAATTGTTCTAATTAAATTATAATATTGTGTTGTGTTATTCTCTAGTTATTTACATGATTCATTCTAACTAAATTGTAATAGTATGTCGTCCTCTAGTTATAAACACAATTGGTCTAATTGAATTGTAATAATGTGTCGTCTGGTTATTTACCTGATTTATTCTAATCGAATCATGATGTTGTCGCCTCCAGTCCGCCTCGGTACACTAAGCTGTGTAGTGCTGTTTGTTGTACGGCTCGTGCGTCTGTCCTTGATACACGACTGATCTGCCCGCCTACCCCACGCACCAGCACATGCACAGCTTCCCACCAACAACCCGAGCGACCATCGAGGACCGCAAACGTTCCAGGATGCAATCTGCATGACAAGAAAACTTGGATTTCGACATATCTGGATGCTTTCTTGTGCATTGTTCAAGATGACATCTAAGATTGGGAAGGAGAGTCGGCATAAATGGCTTCTGTGTACAGCAATGGATACCCTACCTTGGACCGCACTAGCTCGGCAGATGACGACTGTGGTCTCTTCTCTGCAGCACGCGATGTTGATGTCACTGGCATCTCTCCTCTCAGTGAGCCATATCGTCTCTACTTCCGAGAACAGATCCAGCACTACATTGATTCCGTACCGCAGAGACATCCCCACATGACCTGCTTTGGGTGACACATCGAGTGAGACCAAGAGACTCTAAAACCTAGACCATCCCGTCGGTTGGCACCAACGTGGTCTTGGGCTAGCCTTTGCACCCCCGTTAAACATCTCAAGGACGGTGCTTGTTCTCCCAGTGAACAAGCTGAGGTCAACAAAGGAAGGTTACCGGTACATCATACAACAATTGAGAGCTGCAACGTTACTCTGTCATCATCCGCAAACTCGAGGCAGATTGCTGGGGGCTCCCTTGTCTCTGGCCTTTGGATTACTGATTGGCTCGAGCGTGAGTTAATGCCGTCCTACGAGCCAGATGCCTTTGAGCATTTTGCGTGCTTCAAGTTTGGTCGTTGGAGGATGAAGACAGACTCGTGTTCGAAACGGACGGCCCAGATCATGTAGCTTCTACGTCGCAAAGACACTGTCTCCGAATGAGTACCGCAAGACAGGACGGACAGAGAATCCCCTTCTCGCTAGTGTTGAGGAAATCACCGCAGCACATTGCCTGTTTTGAGCGAATCGGTGCTGTCCGTGCTGCTCTATGAAGCGACGAGCAGTCTGCTGAAATGTATTCTATTGCAGAGTCAAGAACTGTGACCATCGTCTGATGACGGCACGACCGCATTTTTGATGTGGAACAATCGCGTTCTGGTCTGTAAGGCTTAAACGATCATCATGTTTGCCAATGCTGACGGCTTGGTACTACATGGATGAGTACCAAAGATCAGCATCGTCTGACACGCATGGCGGGGTTCGACATCATATAACCATGAGTTCGTCCGCGTATGGCAGCTCCAGAGCTTCATAACAAACTCTGGTTACGATGTTGTCCTTTGTTCATCCATTTCAGGTATCATTGCTTGAAGCTGCTAGCACCCTCCTGCTCGTCTGTGCCACGTATGCCATCTCACTCGCCGTGTACCGCGTTTACCTGCACCCATTGTCGAAGTACCCAGGCCCAAAACTCGCTGCAGCAACGCAATGGTACGAGTTCTACTTCGACGTGCTCAAACGCGGTCGCTTCGCCTGGGAAATCAAACGCATGCACGACCTATACGGTCCCGTTGTTCGCATCAACCCCCACGAGTTACACGTGTCTGAGCCGGAGTTCTATGACGAGCTGTATGCCGGACCTACGAAGAAGAGGAACAAATACAACTGGGCGTACGATCTCGCCATGGTCGAAGGCTCGGCGTGGACTACACTCGACAACGACTTACACAGGAAGCGAAGAGCGCCACTCGCACCTTACTTTTCGCTATCTGCGATAAGACAGTTCGATCCTGTGATTCGAGAAAAATTGAAAATCTTGGACCAAAAACTTGAGAAGTGCAGGGACAGCAACAAGGTAATTTGTCTGGATGACGCATTCGTAGCACTTGCCACCGACATCATCACTCAGTATGCATTCGGTGTCAGCCAAGGGTTGCTTGAAGCAGATGAATTCAACCCGGGCTGGTTGAAGCTACTGAGAGGTACAAGTGAACAGTCACTCCTGACGAAGCACGTACCGTGGCTGGTGCGTGGACTCAGAAGGGTCCCTGTGGCATTGCTGCTATGGCTTGAGCCCCAAGTGGCTGAAGCAGTGCGATTTTCCGAGGTCAGCACTTTCACTCGCTGCATGTCGTTTGTACTAACACGAAATACCAGGACGTGCAACGAAGTCTGGACAACGCTATATCCGACAAACACAAGCGTGACTCTCACAACGTGCATCCCACCATCTTCCATGAACTCCTAAACAGCGATCTGCCCGCGTCCGAGAGATCGCCCAAGCGCCTCCTCAGCGAAGGTCTAGTCGTCGTCGCAGCAGGCACGCTCACATCAGCACACTATCTCAAAACGACCGCCTACCACATCCTCGCCAACCCAGCCGTGCTGGAGCGCCTACAGGAAGAGCTCGAAACAGTCATGCCGGATGCTGAAGTCCTCCCACCCTTCCAAGACTTGAACCAACTCCCCTACTTCAACGCCGTCATAAACGAAGGCTTCCGCCTCACCCACGGCGTCATCACCCGCCTGACACGCATCGCACCCACCGAAGCCCTGCACGTCCCCGGAACCACCTTCACCATCCCAGCCGGAACACCGACCAGCATGAGCTCCTGGCTCGTGCATCTCCACCCCGCGCTCTTTCCCTCACCGGACGCGTTTCGGCCGGAGCGCTGGCTCGAGCCCGGCGCGGAGCGGCTAAAAAAGCACCTTGTGAACTTCATAAAGGGGAGCAGGGTTTGTCTTGGCAAGGATCTCGCGCGCGCAGAGATCGTCTATACGCTGGCCCTGCTCGTGCGGAGGTGGGCCGCGCGTGGGCGCGAGGGGATGGGGATGCGGCTGTGGGAGACGACGAGGCGGGATGTGGAGATTGAGCGGGATTTTTTTAATCCGTTTCCTGCGCTTGATAGTCAAGGCGCGAGGGTGGTGTTTGGGTGAGAGCGCCTCTTCTGCGCTTACTGAGCTGATGCCCGAAGTTTGTGGTGTCTTGAGGCGGACGGTTGTAGTTCTGGCTTTGCTGTGCGGTGAGTTCACACAGTTGTGCAGCGATTTGGGTAAATAGATTCGAGCCGAAGAAATAAACGTGGTTGGAGTCCTTTTAGTCCAGCGCTGCAACGGCTCCACGGCGATTGCACCCCCAATTGATACGAAGCATCTTCATCTCTGCCACTGCAAATCATGCTTACAACCACAGTCTGTGCGGATGGCCGCTTTCCTGTGTTATACGCAAGCCTTGCAAAAGCGCTAGCTCCTCCGTAGACAACCATATTAGTTCATCCCGCTCGGCAAGATCCTCGCTTGCATCATCCCCATCTTCATCTGCGGTGAGCAGGGTCTGCAATCCTGGTGGACGCCCAAATCCTGAAAAGCTGCTGGTGGAGCAATTGCCACGTGCCGAGACCACGTCGCTAGACTGATCCAAGAGGAGCGCGGGAATCCGGGCCAGGGGCAGCTGAAAACCAGAATCTCGCAGCCGTCTTGGTACATGCGTCAGTGAAAAGAAAAGAGTGGAAACAGCGGCTCTGTTCGGGGGGGATGACGTTGACTGAAGAAGAGATTGTCAGCAACTTGTTCGTCTACGCATTCGCTGGGAACGATACTACTGCCATTTCGCTTGCTCACCTGATTGTGGACCTTGCAGCTCATCCTGAGGCGCAAGAATGGATTGCCGAAGAATTGCAACATTACCTCTTGATGAAGATGCGTCGAAACGTGACTATAACGTGGCCACACCGTGCAGCCCCAGCTCCGTCCTGGGGAGACCATGGTAGAGGCGCGCAGACGCATTTTCAAGGCTGGCAGGGAGATTGAACACGAAGGTCATATGCTGCATGGGATGAGACATCCGGAATCGATGGTTCTTACTTGCACCAGACGCAATGAGTAGTTTGTAAGTGAGGGTGTGTGATGAAGGTGGCACCAGTGATCCCAGGATGCTTGGAACCTCGTATATGCGTTGGAACAAAGTCAAGCCTATCTGGTCTTTGTCTGGAAGCCTCTCATCTCTTCGGGGATCAGCCTACACACCTTTCGAATGGCGAATCGAGGGAGGGCTTCGAACGAGCTCAGGCCGGAGAAGCATGTGTTTGTGCACAAAGACGGGTGCATTGGGTCAGATGTATAGTGGAGACGCAAGTATCTGAATTTCCATTCCTGGTCATCGCTATTCTGGTGTCGTTTATCTGTGTGAGAGTGGCCTGGTTCCGCATCGTACGAACATATCCTCGGACAGAGCCCGGCAGGTAGATCACCCCGAGGCTCGCGGGTTGCTGGGAACTGTCGGCATGTTGTGTGTGGTAATCACGACCTCCATGTCTCGCGATTCGAAATGACCGTCGTGCTTGCAAGAAGGACACAGCAGCTGAGCTGCCTGTGATACTTCTGTCCTAAGTTGTTTGTTGCTGCCATACTTCTGAGTGACCGAGCCATCACCGCATGTATCTCTTCTCTAGTGTTATTCCATACCTCTGGAAAGTTGCATTTCAAGATGAAGCCTTCGTTAGATGTCGAGTGTATACATGTTGGTGTGCGCTGGGTTGATAACCATGATGCGCTACTGTGGCAGCCCTATTTGACAGGCACGATAGAAAGAAAAAAGACTCCATCACACGTGGTTGTCTTTTGTTGCAGAACAAGCCTGGCAGGACAAAAGAGGAAGTCACGACGACAGGTGGAGTTGCGGCTGAACACGGCATCTCGGTATGACGTCACGCTCTCAACCCTTCCGCCGCCAACGACCGGCTTTTCCCTCCTTATTATGGCTTGGCCATTAGCGGTAGGCTTGTTTTCAGCCGCATGAGACCCTCCGCATTGCAGAAAAAGCCGGCTACACTCTCTTAGCAGTAGCCTCTCAAGCAGTACTGCTGGAGGCCTCAAGCGTAATCGTTGCTGCTCTGCAGCTGTAACAGAAGTTGTTGAAGTCTAATGATGTATTTTTTTTGGGTTGTAGGTGGCCTGCAGGACAGCATTGTATACCTCCCTGTACGATTGAGGGCTATCGGCTTGTAGCCGGCCTCTGCTGCAACGCGAGAGATCGTCGTTCCCCCTTCCCTGGGAGGCGGTTGGCAAAGATGCAATCAGTGAAGTTTTCTCGACTTGCACCAAGCTTATCGTCACTTAAGCGGGCCCCCCATCTTCAACGAACTATGATCGCCCGACAACACCACGACAGGCTCCACTCTGCAATAGAAAGCGCATCGACGATGCAGTGATAATCTGGCATACTTCAGAACGACACTCCCCCGACTGGCCCACTGTGAAGAGTGGAGTGGTGGATGTTGTCGTGCTGGGCATTGTGTCACAGGTTGTCCTGGCGAAATCCTCCCATGAAGAATTCTCGGACAACTCTGCGTTGAAAAGACCCCATTAATCTCCTTCAAACCCCATCCTGTACTCCAGCTTTCCCCCGACATTTGCTACGATGTTCGAGCAAGAAAAGTCCAGACAACACTCCCCTCCACAGACCAATTCGAGACGGCCTTCAGCACGAGATACTCCAGCAACAACTCGACCAAATTCTGTACGCGAGAAGAGCGACGATGAAAAGTCCAGGGAAAGCATTCCAGAGGACTGCGAGGACCGTGAGCAGCAGCACCCGCCTACTATTCCCGATGCCCAAGGTCGTCGCGAACTGAAGGAATGGGACTGCTGGGACAAGCTGGCTTATTCATGGCCTAAGTGGAAGAAAGCCATGTACCTGGCTTCTATCGCCGGTATCCAAATTTCCATGAATTTCAACACCTCAGTCTACCCTAGCGCTGTCAAGCCCTTGGTCGCACACTTTGGTATCAGCGAGCAGCAAGCGCGAGTGGGACAGATGAACTATCTGGTCATGTATTCTTTCGGCTGCGAGCTTTGGGCGCCCTGGAGTGAAGTAATTGAACCCCCTGTCGTCGTGGGCTTTTGTGCTAAATATCGACAGGAATTCGGAAGGTGGCCGATTTTGCAGCTGAGTTTGTTCTTCATCAACTGCTGGCAGATACCCGCTTCAGTTGCTCCGAACTATGGCACGATGATTGTAGCTCGTGCTTTGGTACGTTAGTCCCTCGATTCAGGTCGAGTATGGCTAATTTTATCAGGGTGGACTCTCCACTGCTGGAGGAAGTGTGACGCTTGGTTTGATCGCAGATCTCTACGAACCGGAAACCCAACACTGGCCATTATGTTTCATCGTGCTGTCCTCAACCATTGGTACTAGCATTGGTGGTGTCATTGGAGGCCCCATCGAGAAATGTAAGTCACATCTTGTAGTAACGAGCTCATACAGATACAGCATACTGACGGCTTTGCCCAGACTTGTCATGGCAATGGAATTTCTGGATCCAGCTGATCTTCGGTGTCGCTGTTCAAGCCATCCACTTTTTCATGCCCGAAAGCCGATCTACTATTCTCATGGACCGAGAGGCTAAGCGACGTCGCGGGACGGGCGAAGATCCCAACATATATGGACCAAACGAACTCAAGAGCCCTCGAATCTCGTTGAAGGAGGCGGGCAAGATCTGGCTCCGCCCCTTTGAGATGTTCGTGCGGGAACCAATTGTTCTGTTCCTCTCTCTTCTCTCCGGATTTTCGGACGCGCTGATTTTCACATTTCTGGAAGCTTTCGCTATCACGTTTTCAGAGAACTTCGGGTTCGGTACCTTGCAGGTCGCATGGGCCTTCATTCCAATCAACGTATCCTACTGTCATTCGTCCTGCTTAGTTAACGGAAGCGCAGCACACTGACAGCTCTCTAGTTTTTGCTTACTTTCTGTACTGGCCAATTTTTTGGCGCGATGAGCGTTTGAAGAAGAAGCACGGCCCTGATTACTTTGCACCTGAGCGACGCTTGAAACCGCTTTTGTGGCTAGCTCTGTTCGAGCCGATCGGTCTCATCGGCTTTGCGTAAGCTCTTTCTCTTTTTTTCCCCCCTTCCCTTTTCCCCCGTACTCTTAGACAATGCTAGCTCATCATGCTAATATCGTTCTACAGGTGGACGTGTATGGGTCCTCCTGAAACACATTGGATAGCACCATTTTTGTTCGCATTCCTTGTCGGCCTGGCCAACTTTGCTATTTAATACTCATCTGTTGATTACATGATTGCGGCCTACGGACCGTACTCAGCATCTGCTACTGTAAGTCCATTACCTTTTCGATCAGTCTGAATGTTACTAATCATGTCAGGGTGGAAATGCATTCGCAAGAGACTTCCTCGCTGGTATCTCTGCCATGTATGCCGCCCCTCTGTACCACAACCTCAGCCAAACTCGTCCCTCAGAGTTAGCTACAACGACACTCGCAGGCTTGTCTTGCTTGGTTGTCGTACCGATTTATGTATTCTATTGGAAAGGACCCGAGATCAGGAAGGCAAGCAAGTTTGCTTCCATTCTGGCCGAAGATAGGAAAGCTGAGGGTGTCAGGCGTCTCAGCAAAGCGGACAATCTCCCAGCGTAGACTAATTGTCCGTGCGCTAGGAATCACTCCTCGGTCCAATTCCATAACTTCACTGCCAATTCATCATTGTCCACCACCTTGTTCCGCTTTGTTTTTTTTCTTGACAGGCGTGTAGTACGCGCCCGTTTCAATCTCATCCGAGCGACCTGCTGTCGCCCAAAGTTGGCCAAGTGCCCCGGTCTGCACGTCAGTGAAGAAGAGTTTGATCCCAGCATTGAAGATCCATGATAGTTCGGGATAGTTCTTGATTGTGTTGGTAGTAATTCCGGTGTTGACGATCCCAGGATGGAGCGAGGCGCACTTGATACCAGGGTACCGTTTCGCTAGAGACTTGATGAAGTAGAGGTTTGCCAGCTTGGGTTGGCCGTAACGAGCGCATCCGGAAAGGTGCTGCTTGAGAGGATTTCAGCCGAGAGAATAGAATGCCTCCCTGAGGGGCAAATCGGAATGCATCGGAGCTGAGCTGGACCACGCGCACGTCACTATCTGAGAGCTTTGACGTCTTCTCGAGGATAGGAAGGAGCTTGATGAACAATGCAGGCCCCATGTGGTTGGAGCCAAACTGCATCTCAAAACTGTCCTTGGTCCTGGAGGGACTCCCATAAGCCCTGCATTATTGAGAAGCACGTCCAAACGATCGTATTGCTGCACGACTGAAGCCGCAGCCTTCTTAATCGAGTTGAAAGATGAAAGGTCCAAGGCCAAGAACGCGACCTTTGCCCCCGGAACTGCAGCCTCGATCTCTTCGACGGCTGTTTCCGCCCTGGCCTGCGAACGTGCTGCCATTATGATCTGGCGTGGGCCATGCTTCGCGAGTTGGAGAATAGACTCTTTACCCAGTCCACTATTGCTACCAGTTACGAGGATGACCTTTCCAGCGAGATCAGGGATATCTTTGTCAGCGAACAGGAGAGAGACGGCGAGCTGCCAGGCAGGCCAGCTCTTATCACCGAATATCGGAACGCTCAAGGTTGGCAATATCCAGGGTTTCTTCGTAGTACCATGAAGTGTCTGTGCCATAAGGACATTGTCTTCATTATAGTATGTAACCGCGATGAAAAGCTCAGCATGACGATTGTACATCTATTGACGTGATTTGAAGTCGTTTTCCAACGTGAATTTGTCTAGGTCGTAAGTGGCTGCCGCATAGCGCATCTTCGTGAAAACTTCCTCGAACGCGCAATCCGCAGCACGATATTGAGGTTCGATAGAGTTCTGAAAAGCGCTAGGCACTGGGAGTCGACACTCGAAATGGGACCTTGGATCAATCGGGTGGAGTTAGACAAAACAAAACCAAGGTTTCATTGACTGTCTAATTGTTGACAAATGTACCAGGTACTTTCTGTACTGGGAGATCACCTAAAGCTCGCGAAGAACTTTGGGAGTGCTACTTGATGGGCGACATTACGATCTTATACGTATCAATGGGCGGAACCACATGCATCGGCAGAATGTAGATATGGCCTACTACTGAGCTAGAGGCTGCTAGAGACGCGCTACCTTGGCCAGTCATCTAGATACGTTCTAGTATCGGACATGCAGCTGTCACTAGTCAAAACGAGGCGTCGATCGAGATGGGGGGTTTTCCCCTTGCCTACAAATTGAAAAGAACCAGATTGTTCAAATGGCTTCGAGCGACGCATCTCCATAGATTTTTACATCGGCTTTTTTTATTATTTCATCCAAAGCTGGCTCAATTTCACTCTAAATGAGGTCGTGCGCAGTACTATAAAGCTTTAAGCCACACCACGTAGACTTGGCGCCTGATCGGCCACAAGAAAAGGTAGATCCAGCGCTAAAATGAAACGATGACTGGTACCAGAGTGAAGTAATGCTTTTGAGGCATGCTGCAAATGACCGAGTGATGACGTCTGGCAATACAGGATAAGAATGACAATCAACGCCTAGTCTTTGAACTTCCTTCTCTCATCCTCCAGTCTTGACGCGATGTATTTGTCTCAGATCTTCTTCGCTGCATTGGTCACTGCTTTACCAAGTATTCTGTTTGATCGCGCTATCTTACCAGAAGTTTCCATTCCTGTTGATTTCTCTTTCGAAGTCCAAGTTCCCACAACGTTGACCTCTACGTCATCTAGACCCCTGGCTCTCCTTGTCAACAGCTATCAGTTCAGTATTCCTCAAACATCCAAATCCGGAACTCTTGTTTCATGGTTGGCAAACTATGCAGCCGGTAATGCATACAACACACAAGTCACTTCCATCGATCCTTCTGCTCCTCGAAACATCACCACAATATCTCAGTCCACATCAAAGGATGGCGGTAATTCGTTCACCAATGCTACTGCGCTAGCTGATGGTACCAAAGCGCGCGTTGTCACCACATCTTTCTCCTCAGGCAACGCGGCTTCAGCGGCTGCTGGTGCTCTCGATGGTACTGGGACGACATCCACTTCCTCTTCCGGTAGCTCCAACAGTACAGCTGTAGCAATTGCCAATGCCCTCGGTGACGTGATCATCATGACCTCGGCCAACACTGTCACTGCTCTGGACTCGCAATCAATCATGAATGCCAGGGGCGCTGAGACCGCTTCCTCCTGTGCAGCAGACTCTGGCCCCGCCGCTTCTGCGGAAGCCGAGGTAGTCAACGAATTGCTCATTCCAATAGGCGAGAGCCCGAACGGGTCGAACATGTACTGGCTCAAGAGCAGTGCATATGCAGCGTGTGCAGCCGGAGTTGATGCACCGAGCCAGGGTGGTAGTTCAAGCAGCGGTTCCCAAGCATCTTTGACTGGAGTCAAGTCGACAGTAACATGTAATGGTATCACAAGTAGCCAGCAACAGACGAGTACGACATTCAAGGTTATGGTTAGAGGGAGGTATACGTTATTGAAGGGGTTCAGCGGTGCGGTCGGGGGACAAAGGGTTGCGAGTAGTACGTCAAAATGCTAGAAGGCGATTACTAAAGGCGCATGAGGTCGTCTTGTTATGTGGAAGGTGCTGATGCTGTCTTGATTGTCCTCATAATGTGGTCTGTTTTCTGCAGGGGTTGTGTTAGTGCTATCGATTTATTTACTGCCGACATAGGTCAATACGCAGATTTAGAGAGTCTAGAACTGTGAGTCATGTATAGAGATGTTTGCCATAGTTGCATTGGTACTATTATAGACAGCGAGAGTTTAAGGTAGAATACTCATCTTAGTACATGTCCTACTTGCTAACAGTGCGTATACCGCTCTTGTAGCTGAAATCAAAAGGTAATACAGCGTAGTGCTTCTTAAAATAATTTGTAGTGAGATACGGGCTAGTGCAGTAGCAGTTGTACATATAGAGCACATGCCGCATGGTACCACGAGCCAGTTTTACAAGACCGATCCCTCGAATGGCGGTGCGGAAGACATTCCGCTTTCTGTCAACCCTTGGATACTCGCAGTCTTGGAATGTGATTGGTAAATATATCCAGCTTACCGTTCAGGCTACACTTATTGCGATTTGCGATTGCAAGTCAGTTGCAGAGTGCAATATCTCACTAAGCAAAAAGCTAGTATTTTGCTTAGAGTACCGCTGATTCTGCTCAGCAACCTGATGATCAGGTGGGCATCGTCACAGCGTTCTGCACAGTTGCGATGAATGTGGAAGTCTTCGATGCTTGATAATCAAGCATTGTGCTCTAATCGTTAAATCCTAAAGCCTTCTCGGGTAATAGAAGCTTCTTGAGTGCTTACAGACCAACTGAAAGCCCGATTGAGGTGTCCCCTAGTTTCGTATCAAATTACCATATGTATATCAATGAGAACGACAGTCTACCTCTCCTTAGACCTCATCATTACTGCTCTACAGTTTCAAGATCCACTTGTCTTCTGCCCCTGTTTTAGTCGCCCTCCGAAATTTTATTCCGTTTCTTGCCCGTGCCCCAGAATCACGATGTCAGAACCAACAGGCAGGGTTCTTCTTACCGGAGCAAACGGCTTTGTTGCTGCGCACATAGTCCAGAGTCTCATTGCACAGAGATATCACATTGTTGGTACTACCCGCTCCAAGGCCAAAGCTGAGCAAGTTATTGCGCTCCATCCTTCATGGAAACCTCACATTACTTGGGTATACATAGTCGACATTGGAGCTGCGAAAGCCTATGATGAGGCGTTCCGGATGGGGCCTTTTGACTATGTCATTCACAATGCTTCACCCGTCGACTTTACCGTTAAGGATCTGCAGAGTCAGATGATCGATCCTGCAATTCGAGGGTACGTACCGTAAACCATTCTTTCTCTTGAATCCATCTAAAGCTTTAAAAAAAGAACAACAACTCTTCTTGAAGCGGCCCGGAGCTTTGGAGGACCTTTACTGAAGCGTATCGTAATTTCGGGCAGCACTTCCAGTGTGTCAAACTACTTCCAACCTGATAGCAAAGCCCGTAAGCCGTGGACGGAAGCTGATTGGAATGAGGTGAGAACTGTTGAAGCCACAAAACCTTGTGTTTATGATGCTGACTCCATAGTCAGGTCACTGTTGAGTACGCAATCGAAAAGCAGGATGCTTTCGCCGCATACATGGTATCCAAAAAACTAGCTGAACAGGCAGCATGGAAGTTCATGGCTGATTACGAGCCGAAATTTGACATCGTAGTGTTGAACCCGTACGTCATCATTGGGCCAATGCTCCAACCTGTGGCTGGCCCCGAGCAAGTGTCGAGCACCAATGCATTCCCTGTGTACAACTTCATCAACGGAACGTACAAAGATATCAATGGACTTCTCTTCCCAGCCTGGTATTTTGTAGGTCGAATTCTTCTCAACTATTCATGGAAAATACTCATTTCGTCCAGGTTGACGTGCGCGACGTGGCGCGCGCGCACATTCTGTCCATGACCACACCAGCTGCAAGCAACAAACGGATACTACTTGTCAGTGGCCTGATCACGCCACAAATGATCATCAACATCATTCGGAAGCAGTTTCCAAAACTACTCGACCGAATCATTGAGGGCAACTCCGAGAAACTGGTTCCGGACGGAATTGATCCGACGGACTGGGATGTCAGCAGAAGCTTCGAGATTTTTGGGCCAGATTGGAAGTACATCGATTTGAATACGACAGTTACAGACACTGTGAAGGATCTGCTCAACCATGAAGAGAAGTGGGCCAGCGCAACGTAGAGATCATTGATGTTGCGTAGCAATATCATGCAGGATACTTTACTATGATCGATATGTCGAATGATAGATTGTGTAATCATCGCTGTATACCAACTGAGATTATAGAGAAAGAGCGATTTCGCGCAATACAGTTGTTGGCTTTAATAAAGCTTCTCATCGTAGACCAGATCAGCACAGCCCTCTACACTCTGCCCATGTTGTCTTCATCCGTTCCAAATCCAATGCAAATGAAGAGTGATAGGTGGAGTGATTTTTTTGATTAGATTCATCATATTTTTCAAGGATCCGTGCAGTAGGAAAATATGTCCTCTACGCACGAACATCAATGCTCTATTGCGACGCGGACTGACAAACCTCTGTTACGAGTCTGAAGCAAGATTGATTGACGCTACGGGGGTAGAGTAGCCAAGGAATGACCAATCAATCAGTGGAGGCTGTGCCGCGCTTACACAGCGGCATGCATGTCAGATAGTACAATTCTGTTGGTGCGTCAGATTCTTCCCCACCTAGCCTATTACCTCTTCTGGGATGACCAAGCAATTGGTGGAGACTGTGTTGCGCTTACACAGCGACGTACATTTCAGATGTTACGATTTAATCGGTGTATCAGTCTCTTTCTCGAGCCATGTACATCTTCCCCATTTCACATCAAAACAGAGAACGTCTCCTCAGCTTTTCTTCTACCTTCCACCATGGCAGCTTTTATGATTTACGGAGCCGGCTACACTGGAGAGCTCACCTGTGAGTATGCAAAGAGTGTTGGGTTAGATTTTGTAATTGCAGGAAGACACGAGAGCAAAGTCACTGCAGTTGCTACACGCTTCCAAGTCGAAAGTCGAATTTTTGCTCTGGACAATAGCGTCGCTGATGGGACGGCACTGAACGGCATTCAGGTACTACTTAATTGCGCAGGTCCTTTCTCACAAACCGTTGGATTTCTCGTCAAGGCATGTATACAGCGTGGAGTACATTACCTTGATGTTTCGGCTGAGCTCGGCACCTACCGCTTGGTTCAGAGACTGCATGAAGATGCAGTAAAAGCAAACACCATGCTCATGCCTGGAGGCGGCGCCAGTGTGGCTCTGTTAGGTTGTTTGGCCGCCCGGGTGTTGGAAGACGTCAATCAACCCTACAGCGTCGATGTAGCACTCCAGGTTTCGGGCCCTATGTCACGCGGCTCTGTAATGAGCTCTGCGGAAAGTGTTACAGTCGATTGTCTCCAGCGACTTAGGGGCGAGCTGGTGCCACAGGATACAGGATCAACAAAGGATTTCGACTTCGACGATGGCAACGGCACGGTGACTTGCTTTCCCGTCACATTGCCAGATCTTATCACGATATGGCTATCGAGCGGTGTACCTAACATCAGAATATTTGTCCATGCATTGGGAACCTTTGACTCAACTGGAGACATCTCAAGCTTGCCAGATGGCCCTACAACTGAACAACGCGATGAAAATCCCTATCGTGCCGCTGCAGTTGTCACTGCGGCAGACGGAACTGTTAAGCGTGCCGTTCTACAATCAGTGAACGGGTATACGTTTACCTCTGTTGCTTCAGTTCAGGCTGCCAAGCGAATACTAAACGGACAGGTGGTGGCTGGCTATCAGACTCCATTCGCAGTCTTTGGGAGCGATTTCGCAGAAGTTATTACTGGATTCAGGACGAGATTCATCTAGGATGTCTCCAATATAGTCGTATGCAATATCCTGCAGTGTGCTCTCAGTCAGCAAATGCAATATCAGCAGGCAAATTCAGTTACAGCAGGTAAAATCAAGTCACAACTTAGCAATCGATTCAATATTTCATGTAAATGTTGTGTTCATGTGGTGGTTTGGATTGTCTGCGGAAAGCTGGCATTGGTGGCTACTTACAGGAGCCTAACAAGCACAATCAGCAAAGGCCCGCCACCCATAACCTATTCGATAAGCCTGTCGAACGATCCAAAGGTGGTGCTTGGCCTCATAAAGACATGTTCATGCCGGTGAAGTCGCATGCGGTTCAGATGCTCTATCACAGACAGAAAGAAGATCAACGATACGAACTAGCTCATGAAGAAGATTACAATGACACAGGTTCGAATGGTAGCAGTGGATCTGGCAGGACCGCAGGATGGGATGGCAAACGGCCTTTAGCTCGTGGGTTGATTGATCGCTTAGGGTCCGCAGCTGGAGACCCTAGGGGTAAAGTGTACGGCTTCTTAGGCCTATGTACTGACTCGCAGCGAAGCTCATTATCAGTGGACTACTTCGGTGAATTTAGGCCTGAGTCTTTTTTCTACGAGGCAATCTGCTTTTGTCTTGTCAACCTAGACGTACAGTTGGTCTTCCAAGCCTGAGGCAAAGATGGGCTTGGTCGTCCGGCCGGCTGTAGTGGATTTGACAAGTAGTTCTAGATCGATTGCCTTTGTTCTATTTGCAGGTCCGCTTGCTCCGAAGAAGACAGAATAGCCCAGGTTCTCTAGGAAGTCCGAGGCAGCCAACCCTCTGGTGCTAGCTCAAAACCACTTTCGTCAAAGCCAGGAGCGACTAAGATTGTGTTAGTGCGTTGAATCCGAGGTTGAGGTAGAGAGCGATGGAAGCTTACCCGTCGTACCTACGAGCGTCCAGCTGCCTAGGCTCCTGGCGCTCTGCCATTGCTGCTTTCCGATGGCAATCTGCGGCGCTTGTCCACGGAAGATGTCCGGTCCTAGGGTCTTGAGCTGGAGCTTAGAGCCGTTGTTCCAGGAGAGCGACAGTGTGAGCGGTGCGCCGGCATAGTAGTGCCAGATCTCGGTATCGGCCACGCGATGCCAGCGCGATTGCCCATGCTTGCCTTCGAGAAGATAGTAGATGGCCGTGCTGGCTGAGCGGTTGCCGAGGACCACGAGATGGTCCTCAAATGTCTGGGTGTAGTAGCCCTTCTCAACATTGGGGATGAGCCCCAGCTGCGTGACGATGGCCTGGGCGCTGTAATCGGCGATGGCCTTGTCGTGTTGCGGTTGGTTGTCTGAGGGCGCAGCCATGGCATGTGTTGTCGCCAACGCCACAGCTCACCAGTGTGTGTACATGGACCATGGTTGCAGACGCAGATCCGTCAGATGTCCGTTCCGCAGCACTTGCTTTACCAGTTTACCTGACCCCTCACGTGCATGATCGGTCAAGGCCGCGGCGGGCAACTGGGTGGTGAGATGAGAAGCGTTCCTGCGTGGTCGAGTGCGGACATGATCTGCCTGTGACGATTATTACCGCCCCTAGTCCACATGAGGATTACCGGTGTTACCGCACCTAGCCGCGTCTGTGCTCCGAGACACTCAGCTCCAGCTTAGCCGTCAGCACCCATGACGCGCTGTCACATCCTCTTACTTGCGAGAGATGATTGCGCTGTATAATCTCGATTGGTTTCCAAGGTATTGCCCCTACACATCAATCGCTCAACCCTTTCCTCGCTCTCGGGCATCCAACATCCAAGTCCACTTTCTCTCCATGTAAACGCCGGTTTTCGCACATTACTTGTGAGATACCAACGCACCATGTCACCGACCGCCTCCCTCGACACTGCTGGAGTCCTCAGGCAGATGCGAGAAGAAATGGCTTTCCAGGGGTTGAGGGATCCGATATAACACCATTGCACCAAAGCCCGGCTTGCACAGTCTTCATTACGGCCAGACACCAAATGGGGTCTCGTTACGACAACACTACGTCTGATACTTCACTGCGAAACTGACCGATTCAACAATATCCCAGTCCTCCTCGCGCTCCTCGTCACCAAAGATGCGCAACGCCGCGACTCTCATCCGGTATGAGCCCTCATCTAGCACCCTTCCGTCCGCCATCAATCCGTTGAAAAATGCGCGCACCTCCGTTCTTGAGATGTAAGTCAGCGGGAATCCAGCCAATGTTCCCACGTTTTTCTCGCCCTGCAGTACCTCCACACGCAGTAGAGACGAGCCAACGGAAGGGCGGATGTACATGTTCGGTATGGCCATCGTATCTCCACCGTCAGTCATCGGCGGGTTCTCGGGATCTGGTCGTGAGATAGTGTAAGAGCTGTTCGCAGGCGCGGATGTGTAACCTTGCGCGAGGTAAACAGTCTCAGGCGTGAGAACGGTAGCATCCCTCATGTTGCCTGCGACGCCGAGGTACGGGAGAACAAGCTTGTCGCCCAAGGCGATGAAGCCGCTGTACACGGGCAGCAAGGTTGCGTTGACGCCTGCTGGCGGTGCGAACTCGACGGTCACGTTGACGGATTGCCCGGCGGGAGCGACGACGCGGTCCGAGGAGAAGGAAACAGTAGCCCATGATTCTACGATGTCGTTGGGGAACGAGCCTGGGCGCAGAAGAGCGTCTTGTGCATTCAAGGTATACATTGTGACAGCTTTGCGATGGCTCAAATCGAGTACCTCGTCAGCGGAACCGGTGTTTGTGATGCTGAAGGTGTAACTGCTGACGAAGTGCTCCGTGTCGTTGAGCATCAGACTTTCCGCATCAATCTCGAGAGTGGTGTGCGCGGCGTTCCAAGCTTGCACCAATCCAGCTCCTTGCTGTGCGACCGGAGCGAGAATGTCAGGGTGCGCAGTCTTACCATCATGCCATGCCAGTGGCTTGGAGGTGTGAGTGAGCATTCTGCGGAGGCGTTTCGGTTCCAGTTTGCCGTATACTTCACCCAGCAGCGCGTAGACCCCTGCGACCAGTGGCGTTGCCATGCTTGTGCCCGTCGCGACTCGATAGCTACCCAAAGCCGTGGGCCATGTGCTCAAAATGTTCTCTCCAGGTGATACAAGCTGAGGAGTCATGCTGAGCTCCCAGCTTGGGCCCCAGCTGGTCAGTTGACCCGCGACATATCCGCCACGCTCGTTATTCTCGAGGACCTCGAGGTATGTCTGGGAGCCGTTGGCCGGAATCGTTACGGAGACGGTAGCACCTTGCGAAAGCAAGGAGAGCCAGTGCTCGGCAGCATACGGAACTGCCCTGACGACTCCCTTAATGCCCTCGGCGTAGACATATGGCTCGTCGCGCATTGTCAGGTTACTGCGCTCATAGTACACCATGAACCGTCCACCCTTAGCTGCGATGTTAGCGCCTTGGTCTTGCGAGTAGCATTGCGTTGCTCGTGAGTCTTTCGACTCCAAAAGCACGATGCGCTGGCTCAGGTCTGGTGTATCGTCGGGCAATGGCTTGCAGGCGTCGTCGACATCGGCAGCAGACCACAGCGGAAGTGTAGTATCGGCAGTGAACTCGGGGACACCCATCAGGAAACTAAACTCGTTGGTACTGTTGGTGGTAACATTGGCACTGGTCTTGTAGGAGCCTCGTTCCAGAAATGTGGGGAATTGTGTATTGGAGACTGCCCCTGTACCCGTAATACTCCTTCCTGTCGCTGGTGTAGAGGCGTAAAAGAGACCTTGACCACCGTCATTGCCCTCGGACATCACGATGGGGATCCCGGAGTCGACGATACGCGAGAAAACGGCAGCACGCATATCCTGCGCCCAGCCCGATGGGTCGCCGTTGGAGTACGATATAATATCCGCTCCATCCTCGACGGCACGAGCGAATGCCATCAACTCAATCTCATTCGTGGATGTCGTCGAGCAGCCCCACATTCGGTAGGCACCTAGTTTTACTCCGGGTGCAGAACCTGTGAAGCCATACTTGTTGCCCTCGAGCTGAGCTGCAATGGATCCAGCAACGTGGGAGCCATGACCTACGCAGTTGTCCTTGGGATCGTCGTCGGGCTTGGGTTCTGACTGGCCAACTTTGTAGTCGTCGCCTACGAAGTCGTAACCAATTTCAACGAGGCAACCTGGGCCGAAACAACCGCCGAGTGCTGGATGAGTGTAATCAATACCGCTGTCGACGACAGCGACACGGTAACCTTTGCCCGTTATACCCTCTGCGTGCAGCTTATCAACTTGTGTCATCACATGAGGCGAGAAGGTGTCTTCCGAGGTAGTTTGTCGCTTGACGTGTTTCTGCTGACTAGGTGCTGCGACACTATCTTCAATCGAACGTGTTAAGATGCGAGTTGGCCATATGTTCTCGACCTGTGGCTGTGCCTTCATCTGACGCAGGAAGTCCGAACCGCTCGAATTTGAGCTTGAGCTTTTGAGCTGGAACGAGACTCCTTTGAAGAATCGGAAGCTCAGATCCATGCGATGTTCGACCTGCACTCCCTCTTGGGCAAGAGATGAGTAGAAGCTTTCGGGTGTCTCATCGCCATTCGCAAACTCGACGATGTAGGCACCGGGCAAGATGCCGGTTGCCGCTGGCGTATCGTTGGCCCCTCTTTGTACGATCGCATTGGCGTGGAGGTGGGGACGTGGCGGGGTTGAGATAACGGATGGCACACCCAGAAGAAGGGCCGTAATGGCATAAGACAGCTTCCCCATTGCTAGAAACGTGAATTAGTGTGACAGTGTGCGTGTGGAATTGCAACCATGATGCCCATTATATTTGTACGAACACCACGACCGTGGCAGGGATGCGGATGTCGAAGCTCTGGGGAGATATCGATAATCATGATCAGTTCGTATATCCCGGTCAAATTTCCCAATTCGCCCCTCGCATGCGGAGAGAATAGAAACACCAGCATGGCGATCCTAGATAGCGTCCACTTTTCGATATTGGTTGTCGGCCCCTTTCACGATTCGGGACAACGGCCGGATAATTAACGCTATATGGCGGACCGAGCCCTTAACGGTATTATTTTTACACCACTGTTTATTATTGAACCTTCAACGCCTACTTAATCGGGCTGTAAAAATTGCTCCAACGGCTATATGGAATTCTTGGAAGTGGGTTGTCGCAGCTCGATTCTCCGGACCTATGTTCGCTTGTTGTGTTATTTCGTGAATTGGGAGTTTGAAAATGCCGCAGGCTCTTTTCTAGTCATTCGCAAGTGCTTTGTAAGGTAGATCGATGTAGACTATCGCTCATGATGTGCCCAAATAAAAGACGTGACTAGGCTTTGCTGTCAGCGGTGTATTTGGCGCGCGGGGCTCGATGCTGTACATCAAGATGGGGAAGAATAACGACAACCAGCAACGGTCATGAATGAATCTCCGGGACACGCGGTGATGAGCACCAATCGGATTCTTCCGTCGTGCAGTCCCCCCAAAGAAGTCCTAGGGCTGATCCCCTTGGATCCGGAAGACTACGTGCCAATGTCTGGGTCGAATGCTATCTCTGATGTAACAGCAGTGGGGGCAGGTAGGATCCAAATCGTTGAGCCCTTCACAATTTCTTTTTTTGAGAACAGCGGTCTGTCCTTTCTTTAGTAGGAGCAGAGTGCTGTGCCAGGAAGAGCAAAAGCTTACAGATCGAACATGCTCCTCGTTTGTCTTCACTTTCAACATCCCCGTCAACGCACAAGATGTAGGAACCATCATAGCCGATATCGCAAAAGGCGGCATGGTGCCTTCGTCCACGCAGCGGCCGCTGACCCCGACCCTGGAGATTGTTACAAGACCAACGCTAAGCTCGTCAATGGACGCATCTTTCGAGAAATTTGTTTACACAAGATTGACGAATGTCTGGTCTGCAAGTTGAGGGTGAGGGCGCAAGATTGATGTGATGGGAACAGTTCGAGTAACCATCAACGTTTCTAGGCATCTGACTCCTTGATCGTTTGATCATCTCTATGTGCTTCTCTAGGCAGGGAATGGAAGCGACTGGGATTGGAAGCGACTAAATTGTGGGGGAAGGCTACTGATACGACCCAATTGCTATGACCCTTGAGCGTCTGCAAAGGCGCCGCTGCTCGCGGGCGAAACATTTTGTCCTCTCGAAATTCATTTCTACACCCTCACTTGAGGGATAGGTTTGCAACATCTAGCCCTCGCAAATCATCGTTACCTCCAATATTCCATTCTAATCTTTCCGAGAACGCCACCACTTGCGCATTCAGATGCTTTGCATTCGCAAATCCTTCCGCTTAGTACTTGCGCACAGTCTTGCCCATACGCTCTGCCTCAACCGACGGCCACTGCTTATAAGGAATCATCACGGCGACTTCCGGTCCCGATTTGCCCGTAAGATGAGTCGCTGGCCAGGCTCCCGTCATAAGCTCGTACAATACACATCCTTTAGAAGAACAAGTCAGTAGGTGTAGTCCGATTGAATTGATGCTCAAGCGGGTGAAACCACACGGCATTGGTGTGGCCACCATTGTATTAGACGTCATTGGTACTGCGCCAGAATCTGGCGTTCACAAATCCAACGAGGGTTAGGGATAGGTGGGAGACTGAGTAGAGCCAGGACTGCGCGAGGTTGACATCGCCGAAGACAATGTCATGAGCATGAACAAAAGAAAGCCTTGAGATAAAATGAGGCGCCGACTGATTTACCAAAGGCCAATGTGATGCTACAACACGACTGGATGACGCTTCTAAGGGGGCACTGTACATGGCTGCTCTGCTCTGCTCAGGGAAATTAGTCACTAGCGAGTCTGAAGGTTTGACTAGCATTAGACATGCAGTCCATGGGCCATGGCTTTAATTTGGTGATGGGTGTGCTAAAAAGGGGCAGATTGTCTCTTCTTTCTTCTGACTCTGAGCTCTTTCATACGAAGGTAGCAACGGCACAGATCGCAGGGCGTAAGGAACGCTTATGTGTCAATTCGACGGCAGTAACATAAGAAGCAGACATGCGCCATGATGATGTTCTCCCATTCATGTTTGTTAAGGGAAAGATGACGCTAGTCCATTCGGCGACTGCGAGCTGCAACTGTCCTCAGCTTCCTTCGGCAGCAAATCGGAACCGAGACCGGTTGTAGAGGTTGCCAGAGAGCATTTCCTATTATAGCAGCTAACATCCCCTGCCCCGTAAGCGAGAAACGTCCCTCAGCTTGATAAAAACAAATTCACCCTCCACGCATCTCGATCTTTTGCGATCCTCTCTCATGATCTCTCTTTTGACCGGTTTTCTTTCGCCCTCTATATTGCAGCAGGCAAGTTAAAACAGCTAGGGTTATGCGGGCAATTACGTCACACGCACCGCGACGGATAACTTTGACTTGTATTCTTGCTCTGTCGCTGTTATTTGCACTCTTGTCAGACCTGAGTCTCGGCCTGACCTACGTTGTGCGCAAAGTTTGCATAGAATGCTATAGTGTAAACCGCCATTGTATATTGAGTTGAAATCTGCTAGCTTTAGCATGACCAGCGGTAAGGTTATCAAGTTTAGAGATTTAAAAAATGAAATAATCTAATTTCTGAAGATTTAAAAACAACAAATTAATGTCGGACTTTCCTAATTCTCCTTCTCAAGAACATCTTTGTTCAGGTCTTTAGGAGAGACTGAAATGATGCCCGCAAGGTGAAGTGTTAGTTCCAGGTCTCCTGACAATGACTTCAGGACATGGCTAACACCTTGCTCTCCACCCATTGCCAGTCCAAAAACATACGGTCTTCCTACTAGGCACAACTTTGCCCCTAAAGCTAGTGCCTTGGCGATATCCGCTCCACACCGGATTCCCGAGTCGAACAGGATTTCCAGCTTATCGCCAACAGCTTCCACTATGCGCGGCAGAACCTTAAGAGAAGCGACGCCTCCGTCAACCTGTCTTCCTCCATGGTTGCTTACGACGATACCCTGGATACCCAACTCGACGCACTTTTGGGCATCAGCAACGGTCTGGATACCCTTGAGTACAATTGGACCATCCCAATGTTTTTGCAGGAATTTGAGATCTTCCCATCCGTGACTAAACTGTGGAAAGACTACCTGTGACCATTCGGCAGCAGCGGTTTGCTCGTCTTCCTCAATCTCACAACCGTGTGTTTTCTTGAAGTGTTCACGGAACACAGGGTCTGAAAATCCGATTGCTACTCCGATCTGATCGGCACGGAGAAATGGGTTGTAGCTTGAAAGTGTTAGAGTTATACTTCAGGAAAATAGGAAGGACTAGAACTAACCCATTGTCCATATCTGAAGGCCTCCACCCCAGCATATATGTATCGAGCGTCACTACCAAGGCGGAGAACCCAGCCTTTTTGGCACGGTTGAGAATGGAAATTGTCAGATCGTCATGCTCCGAGGCTGGCCAATACAGTTGGAAAAACCGTGTTCCGTCTCCATTTGCTTTCGCAACGTCTTCAATGCTGGTACTGCTCGCTGTGCTCATAATATAGGGAACGTTTTCCTTGGCTGCCGCTTTCGCCGCTGCGATTTCGCCCAGAGGATGGAAGATCTTGTTGACACCTACTGGTGCCATCGCAAATGGACGTTCGAGTTTATGGCCCAGGACAGTCGTGGACAAATCTGGGAAAGAATTCGTCTTGACTAGGCGCTTGGGAATGATTGACCAGTTCTGGAATGCTTCGCGATTCTTGCGAGATGTCTCGCCAGTTCCTGCATTGCCAATCACATATCCGGCGCTTTCGGCCGACATGCGTTCTCGCGCAAGAGACTCCCAATCCAGTGATTTGAACGTGAATGGAGGTCTTTCGTATTGTAGACCTTTCTGGTATACCTCTTTCTCATATTCGACTGGGTCCAACTTCGCGCGGTGGGTAGACATATTGACAAAGTCCTGGAGAGATGCCAAGGAATGTGTGTGTAGTGTGATGATAATTAACGTAGCAAGTGGGCAACAAATTCGTTCAACTGCACGTCTTTACTAACTGGTACCGGAGGTTTGAGTGCTAATATTAATACTGATCATGTTCCGATGTGACCCGGATGTGTACGCGTCCCCGTGTCAAGCATGTCGTTGTTTGCGTATCCACTTGCTCATACCAACCGTTCTCGTTTAGTCTTTCTTCGCATCGGCCGTGGAACAAAGCTGTGGTGTGAGGGTTGGCTGACTAAGAAGTTCTCAGCACCAGATTAGTTCAGCTGGACGCTACGTCATGTTGCAGGCTCTAAGATTCCGAAGCAAGAACAAGAGCTTTCAATTGGATAAGCACTGCCATTGTTCAAGAGGACATCATCTTCACTACGGCAGCGCGGCCAAGCGATACGAAAGGTTAGCTTGCATGTAAAGCTATATCTCAGTTGATCTCCGATCCGACCACATGCGATAGGCGGGTTCAGATGTGTCTCAGGGTTCGCGCATGAGTACCCTTTATGGTCTGCGCGAATTACATCATCCCGGAACGTATTCCGCGCGGCGATACAGGTTGTACCAGGTTGATTCAAATGCGTCAGCGTCTCAACGTCATCGAATCAGATAACTCGGGACCGTAACCCAGGTCAGAAACTGTACCCGTTACTAATGTGAGCGTTAGGTATGAGTCTCTTCAACTGAAACCACTCAATAAAGGTTTCACTTGTATCTACAGGGTGCTTTTAACGGGTGGTTTTGCAGTGGAAAAGAAGATCGCTGCATATGTCATACTTGAAGTCAGGCGCTGTGAGAGTTTGGAGCATAGACAGTGTGAATGAATTTGACTCTACTGAGTCTATACATTCTTAAATGAAACCATTTGATTCATTCCTCTCTATATGAGAGCTCTACTTGCGCTCTACGGGCTCCAAATCACGATACTCAGGAGACCACATCTGCTCAACAATCCATTTCTCCAGTTTCTGATCATCTTCAGGAATTCCTTTGACCTGGTTCAGATTATGTTTGATGGCAGCCTTGATAACTGCTGCAGCGATCTTCACACTGACATGTCGTGCTTGTTCGATATCAGGGCACAGTCCTTTGGTGGGATCTTTCAAAATTGGAGCTTCTTCCGCAATGGCCTTGGTAGCGGCAACAAGCAGAGGAGGTGGAAGCAAACGTGCTCCGGAAAGAATGACACCCAGGCCAATACCAGGGAAGCACACCGAGTTGTTGCATTCCGCCACGTCATATTTCTTGCCGTTATACTCGACAGGCGCGAATGGACTGCCAGTCGCCACAAGAGCTTTTCCTTGCGTCCATTCGAAGATGTCAGCAGGCTTAGCTTCGTGCAGTCTGGTTGGGTTGCTCAGTGGGAAGATAATAGGGCGCTCGACGTGCTTCGCCATTTCCTGGCAGATCTCTTTGGTAAATGCTCCAGGCTTTGTAGATGTTCCAATCAGGACATGGGGCTTAACTTTCTTAATGACTTCCAGAAACGATTTGTGGTTTTCGCCTTTCCAGTCGTCATCGTTGCGGGCGTAGTCATGTTGTGCTGTGGTCAGCTCATCTTTCATCGATTTCAGAAGAAGGCCTGGTTTGTCGATGCACCTAAACAGGATACCGTCAGTAGAGAGCCGCTGAACGAGGAGAGACGGACTGACCAAATCTGTTCACGGGCTTTCTCGATCGACTTGCCCGTCTCTAACGAGATGGCGTCTCGGATCTGGTCTGCGATACCTGTACCCGCTGTTCCAGCGCCGAAACAAACGATACGCGCCTCTTCCCATGAAACCTTGTTGATCTTGAGAGCAGCCATGATGGATGCTAAAGTAACAGAGCCAGTACCTTGGACATCGTCGTTGAAGCAAGCAATTTTGGATGTATATTTGTCCAGGATCCTGCGGGCATTGCTTAAGCCGAAATCCTCGAAGTGGATATACGCATTTGGATAACTTTTCTTTGCCGCCGCAATGAAACGATCCACAAACTGGTCATATTCTTTTCCGCTGGCTCTTTTTCGGTGGAGGCCTAGGTACAGGTCATCCTCAAGCAACTTCTCATTCTGTTTAACGTAAGTGACAGTGTCCCTGTCTCCATATTTGCGGATCTTACGTTTGTGCCGCAGTCTAAGACAACAGGTAGAGTTCTCGTAGGATGGATGCCAGCGCATGCAGTGTAGATGGCTAGCTTTGCGATACTGATGAGGATGGCTCCAACACCCTGATCGCCAATACCAAGAATCTGGTACAGTTGAGCCAAGCGATGATTAAAAAACTAATCTGATAGCTCATACCTGTTCGCCATCACTGACTACGATGACATCGATATCAGCCGGGTCAGCGTATTGACTCAAGCTTTCTTCTACACGGTCTTGGTTCGCAATATCTAAGAAGCAGCCTTCTGGTCGTCGGAACAACCTTGAGTACTGCGAGATTGCTTCTCCTTCAGTTGGGGTATAAATGATAGGAAACATCTCCTTCAAATGATCTTGAATGATCTGGATGTTGATCTAATGTCAGTACAAGGACCACGATATTTGCTTTATTTAGTTGACATGACATTCACGTACCCGGTAGTAGAGCACCTCGTTTTGCTCTTTCAAGCTGGTCATGAAAGAATTCTTGGCAAGATCATCGGAACGACTCTGAAATTGTCCATAGGCTCTCTTGACTTGTTCGTCTAGAGTTTGGACAGCAGACGGCAAAAGACCGTGTAGACCAAAGACGTCTCGCTCTCGATCAGTAAAGCCGGTGCCCTTGTTGAAATGAGGAGTCTCCAGCAAAGCCATGCCCTTAAGAATTAGTTAGCAGAGATGATATAGAAAGCCATACGGCGTAGCCGAGACAGAGGCACATTATACCTTGTAGGCCACTTCCTGTGGTCCGGAAGTGGACAGAGGGACGTGCGAGAACTCGTGTTCGTTCGTCATTTCATGAAAGTCCCTATTGGCAGTAAGAAATGTAAGTGTAGTGGAGTATTGCTGATTGAATACAGAAGAGACCTCATCCAGATAACGGAATGGCAGTTGCTCCTTATTGAGTCTTTCAGTATCCGAGATCATCCGATGCGACTGTGTTAGGAGTTCACCATGCGGCATTTTAGTGTACAGCAATTATTTGGATAGATTCGAAATCGCTCACACTATCTGGAATAGCTCTAGAGAGTGAGGTTGACGACGTCAGAGACCATCGGAGCACCGGTTCCAACAGCCTCCGATCAACATGAGCCACAACACCGATCCGATCGGTGTTGACCGCAAGTCGCTTAGCGCAAACAGTGACAGCGTCATCCCTGCCGATCGATGAGCTAAGAATCTCAACACATGGGGATACAGCGCCATGGTACTCACCTAGGCCTATTGACTTTCATGATGCAACATAAGCTGATAAAACTCCTCCACGGACATCTCTACACGGAGGTCCTCGTTCTTTGTCCACCATCCTCAAATATTCGACCGCGGTCACCCATCTCAGAAGATGGGTGAATCATCCGAAGAAACCCATCCTGATGACGCGAAGCTCCCAGCAAGGCTTCAGCACCTAACATGGGTAAGACAAACTCTCGATCAGATTCTTTGACTCGAAATCCATATCGCTCGCATGCGCTGACAACATGCAGGCCTGGTACACATTTCCCATGTCGACTGGAGGTCTGGCACTCCTGCTCTCACCCAGCACGCAGCCACACACGTTCCAAGGCCTCGAGATCATTGCAAAGATCGTCTACATATTCGACCTCGTCATATTCACCTTAATTACCTGCGCGATGTTGTACAGATTTACGCAACAACCGTCGCTACTCCGTGAAAGCATCTTCCACCCAACAGAGGGGTTGTTCATGCCCACCATCTTCCTCTCCCTAGCCAGCATCATCGGCGGTACAAAGCTGTACGGGATCCCAAGCAGCGGCCCATGGCTAGTGGTAGCCTACCGCGTACTTTTCTGGATATACTTCGCCGTGACCTTCCTCGTTGCCATAGGGATGTACTACGTACTGTTCTGCCACCCCTCGCTCAAAGTTGATGATATGACTCCAGCCTGGGACCTTCCAATCTTTCCGGTAATGCTGACCGGAACGATTGCAGCCATCGGCGCATCCAGTCAGCCTACGGAACAAGCGGTTCCAATCATTGTTGCCGGGGTTTTGTCTCAGGGACTCGGTATGATCGTCAGTGTGCTCATGTACGCATGCTACATTCGCCGCATGATACAGTTCGGATTTCCTTCGCCAACCAGCAGACCTGCTATGTTCATTGCCGTGGGCCCGCCGGCATTCACTTCGCTCGCCTTGATAGGTATGGCTGAGGCGTGGCCTGAAGATGCTAATTATTTCGGTACGGACGGCGCCTCGCTGAGGGTTGTGTTGTTAATACTAGCAACCATGTCATCGCTCTTCATCATAGGTGCAGCGTTTTGGTTCTTCTTCATTGCATTGCTTGCGACTTGTGCAGTCGGGAAGGAGCTTACATTCCACCTCAACTGGTGGGCTTTCATTTTTCCCAATGTAGGTTTGACCATCTCGGTCATAAGGATTGGCAATCAGTTTGGGAGCGAAGGCGTTCTATGGGTTGGCAGTACCATGACTATGCTACTCGTTGCCGCATATTTGTTCATTTTGGTTATGAATATCAAGGCAGTTCTTAATAAGGAAATTCTTTTCAAGGACAAGGACGAAGACACTTATATCAAAGAGGGCAGATCTAAAGTAATGTAGTCTAAAGCTAAAGATATTTTCTGGTAGTGAGACCAGTGTTCCTAGCCTCGTACGTTGGTTTAGAAAACTTATTATTAGCAGTTTTATGGCAGACATGCATTTTATAAAGAAGAGTAACAGAAAGAATATTAAAAAGATTGAATTTGTGTAGCGCTAAAAGAAAGACAAAACTTCTTTTGTACAGACTTCATATCGGCATTTTGTAAAATAATGTTAGTTTTATAAATCTTAGACAGTTATAAAGACACCAACGGTGATGATATCTGCAACAACGGGGTAATGTTTCATCGAAAGTTGCCTACAGGCTAAGATGCTGTTTAAGAGGCCTAAACATTTCTAAAGCCGATCTGGGCTTCTATAAACATACCTGTCATAACTGAATGCAATTTGAGTAGATTCTACCCTTACAGTCGAAGCTTGAAATCAAGCTTCACATGCTGTTATGCTACAATTCCCCATTCATAAACTGAGCTTGTCCCAGCCCAAAACTCCAATCTTCAGGCTTGTTCTCGACACATGAGACTATTAGATCAGTCTTCGCAAGTCCACATGTAGTTGATAGATTCTCAGCAAGAGCCGCAAACAAATTCTGTTTGTCCTTTGCAGTTCGGCCCTGTTGAAAGACCTGAACAACAACCAAGTCATCAGTCCTTTCGAACCCCAGATTTGTATCCTCACATATCATGTCGCCCTTCTCGTGTTGCGTGATGATCTGACACTTTAGCTTCTGTTCATGTTTAAGATACAGGCTCAATATACCTGATATCGGTCCTTCGACGGCGCCTTGAACTTCTCTATCATGACATTTTGGACAGTGTCGGCTAACGCGCGTAGCTGAACGGCCGACCGCCGGTGTTTGAAAACGTCAATTCTGACCAAAGGCATGGTGAATGTAATCGTTCGTCCTACACCAGACGTTAGTCGAGTTGATTAAAGGTTAAGAGTGAATACAGTGCATACGCACACGTTTTCCGCTTGCGGAATGGAGTTCAAGGCTTATATGCAGATTTTTCTACAGTTTCTAAATCCGGGAAATGCTGCTTGGGTCTCCAATTGATGTAATGGCCTGATGGGCAGTTGAAGGGCTGTAACTATGTTTATGTATAGAAGCTCTTTCTTCTTATGACGCAGCGATGCAAACACGATCAATGCGGTCATAACTAGAGGACTGCTGTTGTACGTCACATAGTCCAATATCCTTGCCACTAATGAGTCTCGGCCAGGGGCCGCTGACCTAGGCGAATAGGTCACTGTGGTAAAGAGCGGATCGAATTACATGTGCACATGTGGTACCGCGGAAATAATTTTGACACGCTTATAAGAGTAGCGCAGTTTGCAATAGTCCATTCCGCGTTTTGCCGCGCCAACTTTACATCATACATCATCCCATCTAGCTTCCACGTTAGATTCCCATACAAAAGTTCACACGTATGTACACGTTGAAATGATAACGATCTCAAAAGTCGATCGTCGACGTGCAACGTGGGATATCCTACGGTCTAACGCTGACAGCGTCGATTGAGAACCCGGGGCTACTGACTTCTCGCGCCAACAAATGAGCGCAAACAATCAGCGGCGCAAACCGGAATCGTTCCACGAGTGCAAACATACGTCAAGCATCATGCCCCGTTGAGTAAGCTTCGGGTAGGCTCAGTCAAGCGGCAAGCTGGCAGGGGGCGGCTTGGCCGCACTAACTCTGGATTGCGCGTAATGCAACTTTAGGTAACCTACTATGCGCTGTTTGATTTTTATTGCAGAATGCTGGCGGCTCACTCATGGGAAGCTTGTGAGTCGAAATGCTTACGATCTATCTGTCAGGACTCTGGGAACACTTAAGCTAGCTGCCAGAGTTGTCAACAATCAAGTCAATCCGACACCTCCAGCTAAGTGACTAACGCACAAAGGTAAGAGTTAGCCCTATATAGGTAATTGCTAGGCTGAAATAGGAAGTCAATCAAGTCAATCTGCGTCTCTTGAGCCCAACTTAATTGATTGTTGACAACTGTGCTAGCTGCTCTGCTGTGTAACTGTGGCGAAAGGGTATTATTATAGCGTACTTGGTAAATTTGTCTACTACAACAAAAATTAAGTTGTAATTATATTCTATAATAGAGTCTTTAGAGATCAGTGATAATTTAAAAACGCACTCTACGAGCATGCCGGTCACCCAAGTGTACTGGTCACTTTTGCCAAGACCATACCAAACCTTACTCTACTAACAATGCCTCAACGCAGCAACGTGAAAAAGCTCTCTAATAAAGCAGACATACAGTTTGCTCTCCAGGCTATCTAATCTTACTTCCTCCTCCTCAAGGCTAGTGTCTCCTCGATAGTGCGAAAGCCGAATCTTTCTGTTACTGCTTCCGTCTTCGGCAACGTTTTGTCCGCGATTGATCAGCTCACCAAAGCGAATCTTAAGAATCTTCAGCTCTTCTGATACTTCACTTGGATTTACCAGGCCTTGTTTGACAACGAGATTTTTCATTCTTGTATCGCTCCTGATCGCCATCATGACTTGTAGGAAGCCACCATCAGCGGCTGCAACTTCGTTTTGGTATAGTGACCATAGTCCGAGTCCAACGATGAGGACTCTTATGCTCAGGTAAAGGTTGTATGGCAAGATCAGGTTGATAGGCCGAGAAAATTGCTAGGCGCTGTGGTATCTCGTTGTGTTAACCAGAGTTGGCCGATGCCACAAACTGAGAGCTACTGTAGACAATGTTACGTTCGCCAGGATCTCATTCAGGGAAGCCTCCGTGATGTTCAAGTCATCGAATCGCGCCTGGGTATCATCCAGAGACCTCGAGTGAGTGTCTGTAAACCGGGTTGGTTTCAAGCGAGAGTCGCTCAAAAGAATGACAGCTGTTGCAGGTGTTAGCAATGTACTAGTAGATTTTTCTGAAAGACATGGGAAAGGCGGAATACGTTAGATAAACACTTGCCATCGTTGCTAAAGCTTGTCATCTCCGAAGTGATGCAAAGTACTTCTCGAAGCGCCACCGTCGTACCATTCAACGGAATGCTGGTCTTACAATCAAGACTCATGCGAGCGTAGCATTCAAGCTGTCTCAGACTACCTATCGCATACTCGAGATGGTATAAGATAGCAAACGAAGTCCAGTACTGTAGGCGTTCACGGATAACGTCCTTCCAAGCGTCGAAGCCTGGCAAACTCGAAATAGCAGGGTATTTGCCCGAGTCGGTTTTAGAAGGATTTATAGGAAAGTAGGTGGCTGTTTTTGAACTGGGTTGTGGGTCTATGTCCATGGTCGTGTAGCTTAGTTTCCGTATGCCACTTTTCCAGATGACACTGTGTACATAACGTGTTTGGGGTTACAGACCATCTTTTTACTCAAAAAATACCATTTAAAGCTATCGTGTGAGTGTTCTTGGCAGTTAGTAGCTCCTAAAACTTGTACTCGATTGACTTCATGTTGACCATCCAAGCCGGTCGAAATTGACATGGTCTAGTTCCATCCTCGGGTATCTTCAAATCTTTTGGTGATGTTCTCGGTGCACACGAACCGTGGAGCCATGAATTCGAAAGTGTGTGAAGAATCTAGCCCTGGATTGATTGATTGATTGATTAATTGATTGATTAATAAGTTAACGTCCTGTGTGAGTCTAAGACTATATAAGACAAGAGCAGTTAAGCTACTCTAGTAATTTAAGGAGTGTGTTTGTTTAAAGGGATAGTAAATGTGTGCTCGTAGTCTAATAGTAAGGGCCTGTGCCCTAGGTTGTTAAGAAGAGCTGTTGCCCTGTTAAATTAGGGTTGTGTAGAACCATCCTAGAAGTAGGTAGTTCTAGCGTTTGTTATTTGTTGTCTATTGCTAGCTATTGCTATTGCAGTAGACAGTCTTTGTATTATTGTTGTTGTTATTGTTGTTGTTCTTGTTGTAAAGAGTTTGTTTGTCTATTACTATTGCTAGTAATAGACTACTAGGGTGTTTAAGCTATTGCTTAGTTAATTTTGTCTAGGTATAGGAGGTTAGAATAGCTAGTTATAATAGGGGGTATTTGTAATAAAGTAATAGCTGTGTAGCACTTGCTAGGCAGGCAACAGCTATAGCTAGGAGTTCTCTGTTTATTGTGCCTTTAACCAGTCTAAATCTTTAAGCGCACGGGCTATTACAGAGATTTTATCTTAACTAAGACCAGATAACCACTCTGTTCAGCTTACAATAGCCAGTGCGCCTGTTCTAACGCCTGCACTACAAAACAGACGCTAGAAATAGATTTTAGGAAGGCATGTTTGTAATATTAGGATAAAAAATTAATAGAAATCGACCTTTCTCTAACTGTGAAAAGTTGGTGTTCGGTGATCTAGCCCTGGAGATGGAGGTAAAGATGCACTGATCTCTCCACCCATGATGGCTTGTCGTATCAAGCTCAGAAGTGGTGTATAGTGTCGACCATAAGTGGTGTTGCTGTTCGGAACTTAGCGTAAGCCTTCTCAAGTTTCCCAAGTGTAAAACTTACGTATAAACGCAACCGCTATTTCTACGATCCGCAGAACACAGGAAGAATGAAACCAGTTACAGTGCATGTAGCATAGCAATCAAGACAAGTTGTTATGTTACCAGCAAGCAATAAGACAGTGTTAATCGACATCGACCCTGTGGCCGTAATACCTCGCATAAGCCATCTGTTCTACGATTAGTATTAGACGAGAGTATGGATCGTGCAGGAGGTCGTTTTCAGCAAGGAGGCTTTGCCATTGTCAGGCTCAAGAGCGCTTTCTCTGGCAGCAATCAGCGTTATGAATGAATGGATCGAAGTCTATGGCTCGCAACACGATGCAACTAGCGCTTCAGCCGCCGGAGATGACGCGACTCTAGCGACCAAATCTACACGTGTTAAATTTTGTGAGTCAAGGTGTTTGTTCATAGCTAAGCTTAAGAATATAAGATCCTTTGTAGAAATAAGGGCAGCGTAGTGATCGGAAAAGACGGACGTTTACTTTTGCCGCACTGGAGTGAAAAATACAACAACTTCTCAAATTACCCTGCCACAAATCCAAAGGATCTCGTTTTCAGATTAGTGGCCGTGTTCGGATTCACCTTGGTCATCGATTGTTCTCCAGCGAAGACCGTGGCAGACATCTATTGCGACTTCGTGGAGAAATGGTTGTCGACGTGGCCCGGAAGGTCTAGTAGTAAGCGGCGGCCATCTTTGGTTTCTCGCGCACACTGGCATCGGTCATTAATGGAAGAGAATCCCAAGGCTTCCTTCTTGGGTCCCCAGGTTTTTGCAATATCGAAATTCGAAGAAGCTCAGGGTCGCATCTGTAGCATGGTCGAGGATCATTCTAACGAAGCATTTAGCGATCATCGCCTTACCCCGAAATGCTCAGCCGACAGCCTGCACTGTGTTGCAGTCTTCGTCGATTAGGTTACGGATACTGGACCGGCTATCACCAGCCATACTAGATGCAACGAACCTCTTGCCCAATGGATACAGTGGGCTGTTGAGGCATTAAAGTACTTGGAGAGGGTGAAATCCAAGCCCACGAAAGAGTTGGTAAACTCGATTGCATGCGGTTACCCGCAGCTCGTCCACTGGTTTCTTCTCCTCCTCTTCGAAGTTTGGACAGTCAACCTCTCCGGTCTGCTTCTTGAAAGCATACTTTTAGATTGACGAGGCTGATTTCGGCCTGATATAGAGAAAGTACGCTAATGTTTACAACAGCTGCCCATGCCGGTCGTGCTGATAATGCTTTTACCGCACTACTACGAGCCTGTGTAGTGTGATTGTTGAATGTCAAGTTTTCCTTAGCTTCGAAGAGCACAGGCAGTAGAGTCCAGCTTAACAGTTCTCACCACGCCTCTGACTTTTGGGTGACGAGGATCTGCGACAATATGGTGCACAGTAGTGCAAAGGTTGTTCTTATAATGAGATGGGTGGAGTGGTATATGCATGGATGATCTGTTATGTACTTTTAGACGAATTTAACACGAAAGCTTGAAGACTTGTCGTCAGTCTGTGTTAGAAAAGAAGTAACAGCAGAATTATATAGAGAGGCCACCGTGTCTTACCACTTCGCTAGCGGAACGGTTACTCAAGCCACTGACATGTTGTACCATAATATCTTGTTGACTCCTTGCTTGGCCATTCCAGATTTTCATGAATAGCGATCTCACCGATCACGATCGGCTATGAATGTATTGAAGAGTGGCTCATCCGTGTAACATAATCGCATCATATACTAGGCGATAATTGACCGGTGAGCCAAACACAGACTCACAAGCTACCCCTCCGTTTTTTTGACCTCAACTTTGGAGTATCATAACTCCACTCAACCTGAAATAGCGTTTGAGCATCGTGGCATGGACCTGATAAGGTAAAGAATGAGTGAATTATGTAGAAGCAGCCCATGCCTTATGTAACCCTAATTCAAATGCCTCCCACTCGTGTTGAGAGTCTCCCATATAGTCAAAGTCAGGGTAGATGTCACACAGTTTCTGTTCAAGTGCCCGACAGAGTTGTTCAATACGGTCGAGATCGGGAGGATACGATGGCCAGCTGACTGTTGCAACACCGTCAACCTCCGCCACTCCCTAGAAGCATATGCAGCGTCAATACGTGCGTTGTCGTGCATAAACCACTCGTCTGGCCTATAGCTGTCCCTGAGTCCTTCTTCCAACGTTTGTATGTAGCTTTGAGCTGTATACCCACGCTGTGCTGCTGCTTCATGGCAAGTCATGATTACGAGAGGACTACACCAGACTCAACCCCCCGGATTATGGATATCGACGACCATACTATACGAGCTGGCTTGCGTCCAGTAGTGACCTCTTCTACCATATTGCAAGACCATGTTTTGTCTAGTAATCGCTATTCCCAGGTAGTATCGTGGCCAGATCTACGGGCAATGCTGTTCTTGTCCCTAGACTTGAAGATCTGCTGATTCCAGTCAAAGCCCTGCCAGTCAGCACTGAAAGCTAGACGAAGTTTAGCTGAAGACCTATTGATTTCTGGTCTGCGCTTTGCCCTGAACTTTTTGCAGGCCCTCGCTGGCTATTGCGCGTTGAATAATACACCGTGATATTTGTGGGTAGGTTATGCTAACGTCCCACAGGCCGGCCTGATCCATGAGCTTATGGTACTCAATACATGGGATTTTCGAGCAACACGTTGAAGTCGGCGATGATCTATGCTAAATAAGTTGGTAGGCCGGCCTAACCTAGGCCGTGATGTGGTACTGGTGGTAGCTTCTGACGGGAAACTGTTTGCTGTATACCGTTGGGTACAGGAATGTGCGTCAGCGTGTACATTTGTGTTGCGCTAGATTACATGATGTCTATGACATCACGAATCCTTTAAGCTAGACCATACACCTTTCGGCCACACGGAAGTTTCAGCCATCTCGCGTGCATGAATGGTCTTTCTTAAGTAGTCTTTTCCTTGCCTCAACAGTCCGCAGTCCACCGACTCCCCTTAGCTCCGCAACACCAACCTAAAATTGCTGACGGTGATTCTCTCGACCAAGCCCCTATCGAATCAGCGTATTGACGAACGCAATATTACTGCAACACAATAAATATAGGCCTATGTTAGCGATTTATTGAATGAATCTGAAATGATCACAACATAGTTCACTCATGCTCACTAGTTCTATGTGTTGCTGCTACAACATGTCACGGCAGCAAGATTAGAGGAGAACATTGTTGCAAGAGTTGGTCCAAAGCACATTCCGGTTGCTTACTCTTGCTCAGGAAGGTGCAGAAAATCTAATGACAACCGAATGCGTTAATCGGAATGTTGTACTAGTACGTAGACCCTGGTTTCATTGCCCTGTGGTTATTCCTTAAATGGATATCTGGAGGTTTAAGAAGCTCCGGTCTCTTGCTATTTCAATTTATCGCTGCGACATCTCTCTACCCTTCAACATTTTTTGTTGTAGTTTTCAGCACACCTAAGAAAATACTCAAGCGATCATGCAATTCGCAACCCTTGCCATCGTCCTTACGACCTTGATGGTCAGCACTCACGCATGTAAATGCGTATCAGGAGGAGCTGATAACGACGCTACACGAGTTTGCTGTACTCGATTTAGTGGAAACTTTAAGAATGGGAACGACTGTCAGGCTGGCTCTATCTCTGAAAGCCTCTCTGGCTTTCGTGGTTGCTGCAAAGAACGGGGACTCACTTCTGATTGCGACTGTCCAACTTGCTCTGCGGCAGGCGCTGAGGACGAGAACTCTGTATAACCGTATGTTAGTAAGAGCGGCAACAAGGCTTTGCTAATAGTTGAGTAGATTGTGGCTGCGGTACTCTAGACTAGCTTTGTTGAACTGAGTACACAGTTGTGACCAAGACAAGAATGGGTGTTTCAAAGTGTTAAAGATACCAAGTACACACCAAGGCCACCGTGCATTTCAAACTCAATGCGTTTTTCTACTAAATTCAACATTTATTGTTTAAAAAGTGATACGTTACTCTTTAAGAAGATTCAACATTCATTCTTAAGAAAAAGCACGTCGATTTAACTAGTTATAACGTAATATATTACCAAACCGGTTATATTACTAAGCTCTATAAAATTTCTTTCCGCTTAACTTATGTTGTAGCAACATACATTATTTACTGTTAAATAGTTATCTAGCGTACTACGTGCCTAAATTAGATTAAGGGTTTTCTTCTATATTGCTCTAATATTTTAAAGCGTTGTGCTTAGTGCCTCTACAATTTCTACAGTGCTGTTAGGCTTACTTAGATGTTTCCTAAGTACCTACACTGTAATAGTCTAGGTTAAGGCTAGTAAAAGATATGTACTTCCTTACAACTTTTACTTAAAAGTAAGTAGCGTACCCTACAACAGGTGACATTTACAGGTTCTAGGACTAATCAATTAATTAATAATTAATTAGTTTAACGTCCTGTGTGAGTCTAAGACTATATAAGACGGGAGTAGTTAAGCTACTCTAGTAATTTAAGAAGTGTGTTTGTATAAAGGGATAGTAAATATGTGTTTACAGTCCTATAGTAAGAGCCTATGCTCTTAGTAGTAAACAAAGGGTTTTAGGTGTCTGTTGTTTGTTGTAGGTACCACTTACGTATGCCTACTTTAGTCTCTAAAATAAAAGCTAGAGTAGCTACAATTCCTTTGTCTGTGTGTAGTAGCAGGGCTATTGTTAGCCTTTGTCCTTACAAGCTATCTTGCATTAGTTTCCTTACTTCTCTATATTCTTTATAGCTAAGTAGAAGATATTGTAATCTTTATATGTAGCGTTAGATATATCTATTATTATCTACCTTCTGTATATTATGTAGATATGCCTTATTATAGCTATATCATAGTTTTAGTTAGTAATTAGCGCTAGCTACCTGTCTCTTAGTGTCTTTTAGTAGTTTTATGTTGTTTATTAGTTCTAGCTAGTATTTTGCTGTATAGGTGCTTATTTTCTTAGAACTACTTTAGCTATGTAGGTGTCTATTTTATATTGCTACTCTTTTATTGTAATAGCTTTGATTTGTATTCTAGTTATAGCAATACTAGTGTAGTAGAGCAAAGTATTGTAGTGGAGCAAAAGTATAGGGTTGACTAGCGAGGGATTAGAGGGCCATTGGGGTTTAGGTGCACGTGATTATTAGGGGTGTTAACTAGCAAGGGCTTAAAGGGCTATTAGGGATTAGAGGTACGTGATTGTTAGGAGGGTATATCAGATAATCTCAGCAAGCTATTAGGGCTTAAGATTAAAATACAACCACCTTCTTGCATTAAGCAATACTCTTACCTATAACATAGCAACTAATATGCAACTTAAACACCTACAAACCTAAGCCTCAGGACTGCTAAGGCTACTACAGCTAGTACTTAATAGGAAACTAATAAACAGTACGTAAAAAACAGCATCTTCTTTATTATGTCCTTTTGCGCAGTTGTAACATAGTATTTGTAGGACAGTGTTGAAGTCGTACTTTAGTCAAAGACCGTAAGCACTGATTCTATTGGTTCTCGGGGATGAGTACTGGTGGATCGGTTGGGGTTATCAACTAAGCAAAGCTTGTGAAGATAGGGTGCACTGAATAGTACAGAGTAGACTGTCTAGTTTAAGCGTAGGTTAAGATTCTAAAGACAAACTTAATTAATAAGGTTAAACACAAACTATAAGGGTTGTGTTCCTACATAACTATATACTTTAATAATAGTAGTAGTAATACAGGCTAATTAGTGTTGAGGATCCTCTAATTGCACTGATCTCTAATCACACTAATCACTAATCACACTAATCACTAATTACACTAATCACTAATTATACTAATCATGCTAAGCCTGATTATATTACGTAATTCTAAGCTTCTTGCTAAGTGTTAACGCTGTCATGTTTGCTTACGCTGAGCCTAATGACTTGTTGTACTTACTGTGCCCTATGCACTGTAATTGGCTTGTATCCTTCCTGTATTCTGTAGATTATAACACTATCCCCCTTCTATCTTAGCTTAGTCTCTTAAGCTTATTTATATAACGTAGGGCCTGTCCTTAATTAGTAGGCAGTTTAGACAATGCTAAAACAACTAACTATCTTAAGTTTAGCTTGCTGTTATTATCTATACAAATTTTTTAAGTTCTTTAGAGAGATTAAAGTGTAAAAATATAAAACTTATATAAAGCATAACTGTATATGCAAGGTTTACGTTTAATCTAGGAAGTATAGTAAGTGCGTTTGCCTTAGGTAATATTATAACATAAAGGTAACTTAATCTAAGTTTACCTAGCTAATATCTAAGAAAGAGAAATTGCGTGTGCGTATAAAGGAGAGTTACAAAGCGCAAACTAAAGCGCTTTAAATATTAGAAAAAGCTATAGAGGACTTGCGTGTAGCTTATGCGCGTAAGAAGCAGTTATAACAATAAATAGATTTATTAGAATATTATGCTAAGGAGGCTATTGCAGTAGAGAGGCGTGGTATAGAAGAGCAGGAACAGTTAGAGGCAGGGACTATTAAGTTAACTAATCCGCCTAATAAGTTCTTGTTACTGCCTAGTACCTAGGGCGCCTTTAAAGGCCATCCCTTAGAGTACTAAGAGAGCAACGTAGCACTGCCTAATTAGTCTCTTTAAATTACTTTAATAACTACTAGTAGTTTATAAGGTGTGCAGTTAGTTTCTATATGTTTTCTAAGTTAGGGTATCCTAACTACTTAACTAGTTATTAATCCTAGCTACCTTCCTTTTAGTGTTATATTATCTTTTTAACTTCCTATTAGTCTTTACTATTAGCTTAGTAATAGAAGGTCTTCTAGATAGGCGTTCTAGAGTTAGCTAGTTCTAATAGCAATATATAGAACACTAGATAGATCTTTACATCCTTTAGCAGATTAAGTCTGTAGTTAACTAGGCTTATCTGCTTTAAAATAAAAAAGGGTCTAACTTTAACATAGTCTAGTTTTTTTATTAGTCTTTATGTGCGAAGGTTTTTTATAAGGAGATAGACTTTATCCCCCTCTTTTAGCTAAGGTGCTGTTTTTCTTTTCTAGTTAATATATAAGATTGCTTATTCTTAAGCCCTACTAATATTTTCTAATACTTTCTTATGCACTTCTTTTAGTCTTACTACTAAGGACATTACTAATTTAGTCTAAATTAGCGTGTCTAGACTTCTAGTAAAGAGATTTAGGTGCATCCTGTGGTTTAGAAAGAACAGTAATTCTCCTATTACTTTTAATAATTTATTGTTGTATGTAATTTGTGCTATAGGTAACAGCAAAACCTAGTTATTTTGCTGCTAGTTGCTGTATATCTGTAGGTATATTTCTATAGTCTATTTTGTTCTTTTAGTCTATCTGTCTGTCTGCAGATAATAGGCTGTTAAGAGCTTCTTCTTGGTACTAATAGCTGCTAAGAGCGTAGTCTAATAATTTAACGTAAAGAGTTTGTCTTAATTACTAATAATTAATTCTAGTATACTATAATACCTTATATGTTAATCTAGAAATACTTATATAAGCTACTCTGCAGTATAGCTATATTAAAATAGTATTATTTTAGTATACTTAGTAAATCTATTAACTATAATAAAAATTAAGTTATAGTTATATCTAGTTATAGGGTCTCTTAAGATAGGTAGCTGTATAATTAAGTCTATTGTAATATTTATCTATAGCGCTGTTAATAGCTCTATTACCTACATTTCTCTGTATTTTACATGTGTACTATATTTATTTTACTAACAGTTAACACAGTTCTTAATATATTTAGAAACCTTGTCCTTTATATTGCTAAACTTATAGTATTACTTAATAAGTTCTATTATATATGTAATTCTGGGGTGTCTGTATAGCAGGTTATTATAGTAATTAGCTATAATTTTATCCTAAAGTTTCTCTAGTACGTCTAATATAATATGCTGTTTATTTTTAATTTATATTATATTGTTTAGTTACTATAATAGTCTAAGTAACCTATTATTATTAATTTCTAGTACTGTAAACTGGTTTATTATCTTCTCTCTAGTAAGGTTGTGTTGTCTACTAAGCGTGTTAGCTCTACTATTATCTTTGCCTAGCGTATACAATATTTTAAATTTATATTATCTAAGTATCTTAGACTAACGTACTTATTGTTAATTTAAGACCTTAGTAGTAGTAAAGTATACTAGGTTCTTATAGTTAGTATAGATAGTAAGTTCTAAGCAGCTTTCTATATATAGTTGCTAATGTTCTAGAGCTAATATAATTATAAGTAATTCTTTGTTATACATATTATAGCGTTCTTTAGGTCCTAAGAACTTATATAAGTAGTAAGTAATAGGGTGCTATAGTCTATCCTTTTCTTATATAATACATGCGCCTAATATAAGATCTAAGGCATTAGTCTCTATACGTATTAGTTTACTACTATAAAATATAATTAACATAGGAGGTGTAATACAGGCTTACGTAAGTGCCTTAAACGCATTATTCTGTTCTTATCCCTACTTAAATAGTGTATCCTTCCGCGTGAGCTTTGTTAGCAGAATTGCAATCTTAGAGTAGTCCTTAATAAAGCGTTAGTTAAAGCTAACAAATCCTAAGAATTCCTAGATCTATTTAACTGTTTTTAGCGTTTGCTAAGTGTTAACTACTTCTACCTTTGTTAGACTAATCTTAACTCTATGTTGTCCTATAATGTACCCTATAAATTTAACTTCCTCCTTATACTATTTGTACTTCTTAGGTTTAAGTTATAGGTCTGCCTACCTTAGGCATTCTAGTACTTCTATAACGTTTTGTTTGTGCTCTTCTAGTGTCTTTAAGTACACTAGGATATTGTCTAGGTACGCTACTACCGTTCTGTTAAGGTGTGCTCTTAGGACGTTGTTAATTAACTCCTAGTACGTTGCTAGTGCGTTTGTTAGGCTAAACAGCATACCTAGGTACTTATAGAGTCTATATTGCGTCCTAAATGCTATTTTCTATTCTTTTTCCTCCTTTATACGTATAAGGTTGTACGCGCCTTATAGGTCTAATACTATAAAGTACTAAGCTCCTACTAGCTAGTCCTGCAACTCTGTAATGTTTAGGAGCAGGTAGCAGTTTTTAATAGTAATTTTATTACGCTTCCTAAAGTTAATATAAGGTTGTAGCTTACTATCCTTCTTAGGAACAAACATAATTAGGTACCCTGCAGGTAATTCTAGTCTTCTAATAAATCCCTTCTTAAGGTTCTCCTTAATGTACTTGCAAAGTACTTTAAGTTCCTTTTCTAATAACTAGTATAATAGCCTAAAAGTTAGTATCTTTCCTTTCTAGAGCTTAATCTTATAATCCTAGGGTTTATACTTAGGCAGGGCTTTTGCTGTAAGCTCTTCTCTAAACATCTCTGTGTACTGTCTGTACACGTTAGGGATAGTAAAAGGTGCACTCCTTTCCTTCTTAACTCTTACTTTATAATCTGTAGGGCGTTTAGCATCTGTAGAGTTAACTGCTCTATCTTAGCGTATCTTATGTGTTAAAGAGACATTATTAATCTCCTTCTTATCTACTAGCTGCTGCGTGCGCTATGTAGGCGTAGATACATTAGTGCCACATTTATATCCTTCTAACAAAAGCCTTTCTTATACCTAGTCTATCTTTAGGTTATACTTTTATAACTAGGGAAGTCCTAATATAATGTTGTGCGTGGCCTTTGCAAAGACGTCTAGGTTTATTTCCTTATAGTGCCCCTGTATCTGTAGGGGTACTACTATCACTTTAAGCATAATGAGTAGTTTGTCTAGCATTAATTCTCTATTAGCTACTTAGAGTAAGTACGGGTTCTCCTTGTAATATAATCTAAGTCTAGCTTACTATATTACTGTTCTAGATATATAACTTGCTTATGCTCCTAAGTCTAAGAGTACTGTTAAGGCTACCCTATTTAGTTTAATAGGTAGCTTAATAAGGTAATTGTTCCTAATGCTATTAATAGATTAATCCCTAGGGCTTGTAGGCGCTAGCCTAAGAAAGTCCCCTCTTTACTAAAACCTTTAAATTCCTTTGTACTGTAATGCTTTTTACAATCTGCGTTAAGGTAGTTCTGCTAGCGTGTGTTATAGCAACTTCTATTAACTACTAGCTATATTTGTATTATAGCCTGTAGGTTATCTATTCTAGAAAAATATGTTTTCTAGCGTTTATTAATAAGATAAAGTTTATACAGGTTATTATAACACTAGTACTATTAACTGCAACAGAGGCTTTGTTATGCTAGGAACTATCCTATACTAAGCTTCTTATTATAGTAGATTATATATTTATCCTTAGTGAATGCTGTCTACATAAGGTTTCTATATTTTAGGTTTTAGTAGTCTAAGATATACTGTAGTTGTAGGCTAATTGTTAGTAGTGCTTTTTTCTGCTTCTACATACGTTCTAGGCTAAGCTATATTTCTTACTTACACTAAAGCTAGTCTTTAGCTTCTTTTAGGTTATTAGTAAACTGTTTGCTATTATTGCTTCCTTTTCTAAACTAGTAAATAAGCTGTTAGAGTTCTAGTGTTATTTCTGCAATTTTAGGTACTTTTACAGGACTAACAAGTTCTTTATATATTTAGTAATAGGCTTCTTTGTTATTACGCTTCTAGCGTTGTTAAGCTATGCATTCTTGTTTACGTGTTAGTAGGGCGCTAATTTAGTTAAACTCTTACCCTAAGGTGTCTAGTAGGTTGTCTATCTTTTGCTAGTTGTTGTTAGAGTAGTATTCTGTTTCTTTGCCTCTCTAGGCATCCTAGTAGGGTGTTGCTACACAAATTAGAGGTACAATATAGTTGTTATTGTCCTCTAGACCAGACTCTAGGTCTTCTAGCAGTTGTCCTATGTTATTAGTAAGAATTTCCTATTTACTAGTATCTGTATTATCCTAATTACAGGTAAGTACATTTAACTAGCAGTAAACCTTGTTTATCCAGCAGTCCCTAGCAAAGTGGCCTAGTTTGCCACAGTTGTAGCAGTCCCTGCTGCCTCTGTGTTGGTTACCCCCCTTAGGCTTCTTATTCTATTGCTTTAGTAGTCCCTTGTTAAGGTTTAAGAGGTCTATTGCTTTAAGTCTGTAGTATCTACTCTAAGTATTGCTGTAGGTGCAACAACCAGTATTTAGCTAATTACAACCTACTTACTATCCTTAATTTAAGTTGTTGCGCTACTAGTTCCTTAGTAGCAGCCTGTTAGTAGCAATAATAGTAGAACAGGCTCTAGGGTTATCTTAAAGTTCTTACTAAAGTTTGTAGAGTTGTATGTTAATGTTAATAGCAGTATTAATAAGCTTGTTAAGGGTTTCTATGCTCGCGCTAGTGCGCATAAGTTCTTCCTTACCCTTAGGCTTTAATCCTTATTAAAACATAGTAATTAGGGTAGTGTTGTCCTAGTTAGTGTTAGCAGTAAGCTGCTAAAACTCTGCAGCGTAGTTAGCAGCTAACTTGTCCTGTCTAATCTTCTAAATGTTGCGTTAAGTAATATGTAGTTTATTAGAGACTCTAAAGATTAGCTTAATCTTTTCTTTAAATAGGTTAAAGTCTTTTATCTATTTATCTATGTTGTCTAAGGCCTTACTAGCTTAGTACTACTGCACAAAGGGCTTAATCTAGGTAAACGCTTTGCTATGCATGTAGCTAGCTGCAAGGACTACTTATTTAGCCTTAGGAACCTTCTTACCTTAGAAGGTAAAGAAGAGGTCCTACTGTATAAGCTAGTTATTAAGCATACTGCAATCTCTCTAGTAAAGGTTAGGCTTATTAACGTTTATAGTGCTGGTAGTAACAGTTACATCTATATTAATGTTGCTAGACGTAGAGTTGCTAGAGGTAGCACAGGATCTAATAGTACTTATCTTAGGGGTGTTTAAAATGTTAAAGTTATACTTTAGTTAAAGACTGTAAGCACTAATTCTATTAGTTCTTAGGGATAAGTACTAGTAGATTAGTTAGGGTTATTAACTAAGCAAAGCTTATAAAGATAGGGTGCACTAAATAGTACAGAGTAGACTATCTAGTTTAAGCACAGGTTAAGATTCTAAAGATAACTTAATTAATAAGGTTAAACACAAACTATAAGGGTTGTGTTCCTACGTAACTATATACTTTAATAATAGTAGTAGTAATACAGGCTAATTAGTGTTGAGGATCCTCTAATTGCACTGATCTCTAATCACACTAATCACTAATCACACTAATCACTAATTACACTAATCACTAATTATACTAATCATGCTAAGCCTGATTATATTACGTAATTCTAAGCTTCTTGCTAAGTGTTAACGCTGTCATGTTTGCTTACGCTGAGCCTAATGACTTGTTGTACTTACTGTGCCCTATGCACTGTAATTGGCTTGTATCCTTCCTGTGTTCTGTAGATCGTAACAGACAGGTCTAGCAAGCAGTCACATACTAAGCTAGGCCTTGAAAAACAGCATAGAGCAAAAGGCATTAGACAGATCTAACACTAACAGTTACAGACCTAAGCTAGGCTTAGGAATCTATTAGGACTTACAGCAAAAAGTCCACACATACTAGCAGTACAGAACTAAGCTAGGCTTAGGAATCTATTAGGACTTGTAGTAAAAAGTCTATATAGTTATAATAGTTACAGCCCTTACGTGCAGCATTTACAGTCCTAGCAAGGAAGTATTCTTATAGTTTTATTAGGGCTATAAAACCCCTGCTTATTAGATAATTATATAGTAATAGGAAATAATAGGAAGGTATAACAGAACTAAATCATAAGGAAATGCTAATAATCTATTAGGGTGTAGCCTAGTAATCCTATAGGCGTTAGAACAAAGGTAAGTAATAATAATACAGATGCAGGAACTATAGGAGAACTAAAGAAGCCCCTTAAAGGACACGTATAGAGCACACCTAAGTAAAGGCTATTTAAATAAGATAAGAAGACACCTCCTAACAAGTAACTACCTATAAGTTTCAGCATTAATAAATGCCTAAAAACAAAAATAGTAACTAAAACTTGCTAGCATGTTAGACACTCTAACGCACAAAGCTATCCCTAGCACCTATTAGGATGCTGTAAGGGGAGGATTTACTGTGTTACCTCTAGAAGCAGAAACTACAGTAGCTTATTTCTATCCTAAAAATCTAGAGACCCTAAACGCGTTGCTACTAAGTAATAATACTTTAGGAGACCTAGACTTACGCTAAATCCTTTCTATTATTACTAATAGAGTAGGACATATTGCCTAGGAGAACTAGCGCACCTACGCTAATAAGCAAGCCCCTTTTATAGATGTACCTCTAGTATTTACTAGAGAAAATATAATCTAATTCCTAAAGGAGATTCAATAATGCTCTAGTTTCTACTAATAGACTATTAAGGACTGTATTAGCAGACTCCTTAGTTACTATTACTATACTTACTAAGAGATTATTAAGTTAAGTATAGCAGACTTTACAGCTGCCTAGGTAGTACCTAATTAGCAAGCTGTTAAAGAAGCACTCTAACAACAATTCTAAAGCTAGGTTAAGGCCTAGCAGGAAGAGACTAAGGATTTGCTGCGCACTTAGTGCATCTTATGCTTATTAACCCTAAATTTGTCGCTCTAAGGGTACCTAGACAGCTTTAGCCCTAGGTTTAAATAATACCTAGAAGCTAGGACAGTAGCAGAACTGTATAAAAAGCTTTACTTAGCAAAAGGCCTAAATAAATAATAGCTTAATAAGGTATTAAATAAATATAAACTTACTATAACCTACCTAGAAGACTTTTGCTAGACTAAAATTAAAGCGTTTCTAAGTAAGGTTGCCTTATAAGAGTTGAAAATTATTTTATTTAACCTAGTATTTAAGAAGGAAATAACAGTAACTAAGATATTGGCACTTAATAAACTATTAGGACTTCTAAACACATTTAAGCTAGCCTAGTTAAATAAAGAAAGCGCGCTAAAGAGGCTATCTAGAGTACGCCCCCTAGGTGAACAAGAAGTCTAAATGCTACTAGGGCATTATCCCACATAAGGAGAAGTTAATAACCTTATTAAGAAATTCTCTAGGATTAAGCTTAACAGCATAAATCTCTTACTTACCCCTTAGGAGCTGTAGAAAGCAGAACTACTTTTATATAAAGACGTATAATAGGAAGTTAGTATAGCCCTTGTAGGTCTTAAAAGGTAATACTAAAGACCTATTAAGACGCAAAACCCTACTAGCTTTAATTAATACTATCTTACTTAATAAGAAGGGCTTTTTCTACCTAGGATAACGCTACAGGGATATAGCTAGCTAAGAGGTCTAATAGTTTATTATGCCTATAGAAAGGAAGGCTACCTAGCGTTAGGATGCGCAGACTAAGAAAAGCTAATCTAGAACTAATAGGTCTACCTTAACTAGCAAGGACGTTTTATATAGGGATTAGCTAAAAACCTATAGGGTAACATCTATAACATGTTAGGGACGTATATTATAAAAACAGTAATAGAGGGTATTAAGAAGCAGCTTAAGAGGGAAGGGCACGCAGTAGTTAAGCTACTAACTACTGTTAACCTATACGCGTAAGAACATTTTACCTAAGGTAATATTATAACTACTAGTGTTCCAGTATAAGTATCGAAGCATCTCGTTAGCAGGCACATTAGGAAGGATACTTATTATTATTATTGTTAAAGGTTAAGAGATAGGTAATACAGTAGTTAAATTCTATAAGTAAGTGTTACTAGTTATTGTTGTAGGTGTCTTGCCTTAACAGTTCCTGTTAAGGTCTCTTATACCCCTCTGCCAGCTAGATTACATACACTAGCTAAGCATTCTAGTTCTTACTAAGGAAGTTACTATATGCACTAGCACAAACATCCCCCCCCTAAGAGCTTAGCCCTATTAAGCAAATAAACTAAGTTAAAACCAAACTCTAAACTAATCACTAACCCCCCTTATTACTCTGCTCGTTCCTTTCTCTTGCTACCTCCCTGTTTCTGCAATCTTGTTAAGGCCCTAGTTTCCTAAGTAGGTTGTTAACTAGAGTCTCCTAATAGCTTAAGGGTAGGAGAGTCTGGTACGTGTCTTAATAAACCCTAGTCTAAGGCATTGCCTAATTTGTATATTATCTAGGTAGTAGCCTCTGTTGCTTTAACAGTTAGACTGTTAAATAACTTATTAAGAGCACTCTCCTGTGTATGCTGTCTGTCCTATAACTCCTATTCTTTCTTATGTTCTAGTACTACTCCTTTGTTAGTAAAGAAGGATTAATTAGAGATACCTAACTCTTTATTAGCTCTAAAACAATACTTCTTAGACATCTTTACCTACTGCTAATGCCTCTTTACTATAGCAACGTTGTTATCCCTACTCTTCTAAAGAAACTTTATAAGCTCCTTGTTATTAAGACTAAAAATGCAGAGTATCTCTTGCTAGACTAGATAAGAGTTGTACTAAGCCTAGCAATAGATAGCTTTAGAAATCTAGAAAGAGAAAGTTGGCGCTATGTCTGCTAGGAAAGCATAGGGAGCACTACTATACTTGTTTAAATAACCTAACAGTAATAAGGGTCCTAGCGTAAGCATCTAATAAGAACTAGCAATGTCCTTGTATAATCCTATCTCTAGGATCTCTATAGTTGCTCTGTCCTCTGTAACTAGTACGTACTAAGGGAGTATAGTTCTACACCTTATTGTGGATGGTCTAGTAGACCTATGTAGCAGTGCTAGGTGGGAGATCCTAACGTCCCTATACTTGTAAGGATACTTCTTCTACTTAGCACCTACTATGTCTAATACTAACATAGGGTAGTTAACTATATCTACCTACCCCTTAATGTAACTATTACGTTGTTTAATTCTATTATCTTTCCTCTAAGCTAAGTATTCTAGAACTAAATTATAGAAGCCTTCTAGAGCAATAGTGCAGTTGTCTGTATCTTTATTGTTAAAGGATACTAAGCCCTATATTATGTCTATTCCTCTACCTAACTCTATAGCGTTGTAGAGGTTGCAATCTACGTGCTTAAAGAACGTCTAATCCATAGGTTTAGTGTATTTAGTGTAGTATAGGTAGAAGATTAAGTTAGTTTGTTAACAGAGTACTGCTGTTAGATAATATGCTTGATGTGCAAAGGTAATGATGAAAGGTAATTAATTAATAATTATCTGTCTTAATGGCTCATTTTATGTGTGTGTGCCGCTAGCCCCTAAGTTAACTAAGGTTAACCCTAAAACCCCAACTTGGCTCAGCAAGGTCGGTTATCTGACACACCCCCTTAGCTTTAAGGCCTTATTAAAGCTGGACACAATTGGCTCTTATTGTACCTCTAGGTCAGCGGGCTTTTAGTTAAGTAATTCTATCTAGGTGTTAGCTGGCTTTCTTCGTTCAGTATGTTTCTTTAGTCCTAGCTGCCTTAGAAAGGTTAACTACTTGCTTACAGGCAGAGCCTTTGTAAGTCTGTTAGCTAACATCTTAGTAGATAGGACATAGGTTACTGTTATAGTGCCTTTGTTTGCCTCTTGTTGCAGCTAGTAGTTGTAAATGTCCACATGTCGTAGTTTAGTTTAGAGTTTTAAGACTTCCTTATTAATTAATTAGATAGTCTAGGTATTATTATATTAAATAGTAATTGTTAATTATAAGAGGTGTATGCTAAGTTCTAATAATAGTTATAAGATAAAGATAGCTTCCTTAGCTACCTATGCTAGGGTAAGTTGCTCTGCTTTAGTTGTTAATGTAGTAACTGTGTCTTGTTTATTAGCTCTCTAGGTAATAAGTCCTCTGTATAGTTTAATAGTATATCCTTAGAAGCTCTTCCTATTAAGAGTATTATTAGCAAATAATGCATTACTAGCAACTACTAGGTGCTTGTTGCCTCTTAAGGTAAGGGACAGGCCTTGTGTCCCTTGTAGGTACAATAGTACTTAATCTGCTGCGTTATAGTGCTGCTGTCCGGGGTTAGTTAGAAATTGTGCCAGCCTAGATGTGGCAAAGGCAATATTAGGCCTAGTAGTGACTGCAGCAAAGAGGAGAGATCTAATCTTTCTCTAGTATTTACTAATTTCTAATACTACAGCTTCCCCTTTATTTAGTAGAAGCTTAATACTTAATATTAGTGTGTTGTGTCGTATGTCTGTCTTGTCTGCTAGGGAGATAATTTTGTTAATGTATAACGCCTGTAAGAGGAGGATCCTTAGGTTGTCTTAATCTTAGGTTATCTCCACTCCTAGGAACTATTACAGATTGTTTCTCCCTATAACAGAGTATTTGTTAGTAATATAGCTAAGGGCCTTATCTGCCTTATGTCTTCTAGTTAGGTAATAAGCTATAATAATATCGTCTACATAGAAGAAGATAGTAACTCTATTCTTAAGTAAGCAGCAGGGTTTATAGGGAACAACTGCGAATCTATAGCTTGTTAGAGTAGATGTAAATTCCTTCTACTAGAGGAGTAGAGAGATTCTTAGTCTATATAGTGCCTTATGTAGCTATAGGACTGTGCCTAGTTTCTAATGCCTACGTAGCATCCTTATATAGACCTCTCTGTTAATTAATACATAAACAAAGGCGTTTATAACATTAAACTACTTAAGTTCTAGGTTATGTGCTGCCAAAATTGCTATAAGCATTGTAAAGGACCTGCTAGCTAGTGTTGCTGCGTAGGTATCTTTAGAAGTAATATTTTGTTGCTAGTTACCTTAGACTACTAGTCGCGCCTTATATTTAAGTAGGTAGTAGTTCTTGTTAAGCTTATACGTGTATACCCACATACAGTTAAGTACCTAGTGTCCTACTACCTTAGTCTTTATTAGGGGTACTTCAGACTATAACTTTATAGCCTAATAGCTGCTAAGGTGTTCTTGCTTAGCTTCTTTAAACTATTAGTGAAGCAGGTGGTCCTCTAGGTTTAATTGTGCCCTTGGCTCTAGTAGAAGTTGGCTTTAATAAGGCTTAAGCCCTTTTATTAGCATTTGTTTTAACCTAGCCTTATTAATATTATTACTCTAGTATGTGCCTATGCATCTGCCTTATATGCTAGCTATAAATACAGCCTTCTACAGGATAGTTTGTTAAGTTCCTTAAGATTGCGCTAGCGTTAATTCCAACCAATTAGCAGTTGACCAGTGCTACCTGCCAACTCCTGATTAGCTGTCACCTCTTGCTGACTAGAATAACAACAGCGTGTTTATTAACAACGTGAACAGTAGCAGAGTTAGAGGAGGGGTTAGATATATATGTCTAGCTTTCTGTCTATTATTATAACCTAGTTAATCTTCTATAGTATTTAAGTGTGCAATAGTGTTATCCTTATAGAATAACTAGATTTTAGCCTTATTTTAGGGTAGAGGCGGAAGCTCTACGCTTCTTGTCTATGTTACTATCTCTTTAAGAGTGCTGTGCATAAGATTATCTATTAGGTCCTAAGTCTAGCCACTAAAGACTGTATCCTTATTAAAGATTATATCTCTTATGCTAATAACTTTTGCTAAGGTTAGAATCTATATCTAATATATGTTTAAGGATTAGTATCCTACTAGGTATCCTACCTATACTCTTAGGTCTAGTTGCTAGAGTTGTAACTTTCCTTAAAGGGTGTTACTTATAAGAGCAAAGGCTTTACATCTATATACTTTCAGGTATGCCTAGTTTAGTTTCTTACTTTGTGTATTTAGGCTAGCTAGTTAAGCTATATAGGTAAAGAACACATTATATAGTGTTTTCTAGTTATTTAATAACCTTAGTGTTTAGTTGTGCAGGTACACTGCTACCCTTATAATCTCTAGCTACATTTCCTATAGTAGGTTTGCGTCTAATCTTATAGTGCGTGCCTTATCTTTTATTACACCCCCTAAGCGTTTAGCACCTCTGTTCTGTGCTTAGGTGTCTAGTGCAGAAGGCTTAAGCCTAATTAATTGTGCAGCGCACTATCTTAATACTTCTAGTTTTGTTATAGTAATTTTACTATTACACTTAATTACCTTAACCTAGATCTTGTATTGTTTTAACAGGAATTGTGTAAGAGTGTCTAGGAAGTAGATAATTGTCTTTCCTAGTTAATTATCTTTAAAATAGAAGTCCTAGAGGAAGCTAGATCGCCTGTTAACAGCAAGCAATTAGCTCTTTTCCTTAGTAAAGCTTCCTTCTTTATATAAGTGGAAGTTAATTGCTATGCATTCTCCTAGTCCTTTATTCCTTGCTTGTGGTGTTTAACTAATTTGCCTCTTAGTCTTGGCTTGTCCGCAAGCATCACATTAGACTGTAGTAATACCCCTAACTTGTACCCCCTAAGATTGTTAGATAAGGTGTTTAATAGTAGCAGCTCTAGGGTGCCCTATTTGCTTGTGCTATAGCAGAGCAGTAGCAGTCTTAGGTGTTTAGCTTTGTGTTAATTGTATTGTAAATGCTGTCTGTAGCTGTTCCCTAAGTACCTATTATCTATGTTGTTTAACTAAGGATATAATGGCTGTGTTGTCCACTTGTCTAAGCTGAGTTAGATCTCCTTTTGTGTCCCACTAGATGCCCTGTTAACGTAGTTGTTAGAAAGAGACAAGGTTGCAAAGTATGTCTAGGCACTATGCTATGTTGTGTAGTTTAAGAGTGGTTAGTTGGCTTATGTTTAATAGATAGAGATAGACAGTGCTATATCCCTATATCTATACCTAGGAGTTTCCTGCCTATAGGTAGTTGTTTAATGTAGGTAGAGTAAGGTCTTATATTTAGTCCTTGTTGTTTATAATGTAGATTATTAATCCTAAGTTAAGAATAAAGGAGTTTCTAAGAGGGTAGCTTAGTAGCTCTATATTGCATAATTCTTTAACTAGACTTATATTAATTATTAATATCTTTTGTCCCTGTAGTTATTCTAGAGGTGCCTCTAGTGTTTAGGATGTCTTATTAGCTAGTGTCTTAGTGCAAGCTTGTTTTGCAGATCTAACATAATCTTAAAGGTTAGCATTTTGTTCTATCCTAAATTGTACTATTTCAGCAATTCTATTACGTAGGGTAAACTATTCTGGTACTTTATCTTTGTAGACGTAGTAGTAATCTTCTAGTCTATAGCGTTGTCTATAAGCAGGGCATTTTGCTCCTCTAGCTGCTGCTGTATCCCCTCTTAGGAACTGCTTAGATGTAGTTATTTAACTAAAGTTCTGTTTTTAATAAGGTCTTTCCTAACTCCCCTGTGTAGTAGGAGTAGATAATACGTCTTTAACAACATAAGAGGCGTCCCTGTTAGTGTCTAGGGTAGATTTACTACTAGCAGTAAGAGTTAAGTTGTTCCCTACAGCAAAGGCGCCCCTTTACTGTCTCCCCTTAGGGTGGTACTTGCTTATATGCTCTTAGAAGCGTTTTATTATTTCTTTGCAAGTTATGTTTTGTTCTTATCTGCTATAGTCCTAGAATATTGTTGCCTAGGTTAGCGCTATCTTTATTACTAAATCTAAGAAGTCTTAGACAGTGTCTTGTATATTGTATATTTTAGTAACACCCTCTGTTTTAGTGTTAGTTGCAGCATACTTATACTTAAGGAGCCAGGTATCCTAGCTTCTAGGTTGTCTTATTAGTTTAAGGGCTGCTAGGTATTAGTGGCGTGCGCGTAATTGTTCTTCTTTAGCATTAATGCTAACTGTATGTTTAAGGCTAATAAGCTATATTTAAATTATTTACCTAGTTAGTAGTAGTTCTTTATAAGGTAAGGTGATACTAAGCTTTAGATAAATATTACTACCTTGTCTAGGTTAGCTTGTTCCTTACGGTAGTCTCTATCCGCTATCTTGTAGGATTTAAGGCGGCTCTTCTAATAGTTATTATCTTTCTTCTATGCCTTTAGGCCGTTGGCTGATAGTTCAGATAGGATTTTAGGAAGCTAAGGGTTTCCTTGTTTATTATTGCTAAGGGCTGGCCTCCTCTTATAGTTAGTGATGTCTAGGGCATTAGGTACTTGTGGCTTAGTCCTTAGAGGGATAGTCTGGTTTAGGTCTATCTTCTCCTATACGTCTAGAGAGGCGCAGCAGGTCTACAGTTAATGTAACCAAGGTATGTAGGTTGTGTAATCTATAAGAATTATTGTTAAAATGCGCATAGTTAATAGCAACATATTAAAAGGGTATTTTAGTAGTGTTAGTAAGACTCTTAATTGTTAGATAATATGCTTCATGTGCAAAGATAATAATAAAAGGTAATTAATTAATAATTATCTGTCTTAATGGCTTATTTTATGTGTGTGTGCCGCTAGCCCCTAAGTTAACCGAGGTTAACCCTAAAACCCCAACTTGGCTTGGCAAGGTCGGTTATCTAACAACTGCATAGTAAAGCCAGTACTGCAGATTACCTCTTACTAGCTGTTAGATAACAGAGTGGTATATAATCCTACACTACCCTAGGTTACCTTTACTATACTTTATACAAGTATAATAGTTATATATATTAAAGTATTTATCTACTATTTTCTAGAGTTCTAGATTATTTTAAAACATAGAGGCAAACACAGAGACTACAATAGTGCCTTTCTAGTTTAGACTGTCTGCCTTAGCTTAAAAATGTTAAGATAGGTGCTTAGAGATAAAGTTACTCTAGTTAAGGTTAAGTACTGTAGGAACTAGGTGGAATTAATAGGACTGTAGACTATCCATTGTATTTAGTGCACAAAGCTGTTCTTAAAACAGGATCCTAGTTTTTAGGTTGCTCCTCTACTTTCCCTAGCTAGTCTTATTCTTGTGTATTAGTATAAGTAGGTTAGATATTATAGTAGTGTTAAGAGTACAGACTAGTAAGCTAAGTTTACTAGCAGTGTACTAGGAATAGGGAAAGCAAACTTATAATAGGTTAACTGTGTAGTAGGTAATTATTCTTCTACTAGCACCTTTCTTCTTTTAAGTTTCTCCTCCCTTATAGCACTCTTAGACCTATGCATCTAGGAGCTTTACACGCTCTAGATCCTTAAGGAGCTTCTAACTAATCTTTATACAGAGGAGAATAAAGGCAGATTAGCTATTAGTGCATTTGCACTTAGCGCTATCCTAGATATTGTTTATTACGTCTTTACTAATCTCTGTGTCTTCCTGCATAGACTAAACGTCTAATATTAATAGGTAGTTAACTTTAGGGCTTATAATGTCTTAAAATAATCTAAATTCTAATAGCCTAATTAACAATTGTTCCCTAGTCTGATAGTCCTCTAGTACTGAAGTAACAGAGCTAAATCGCGTTCCCCTAGACTGTTAGTGCTTCTAAATTGCATCTATTATGCAGCGCTGCTTTCCTGTTTTGTTAACACCTAACTTAAAGGCTATCTAGTTAAGGTTGTTAGGTGTTGCAGACGACAGGTCCCTTTAGTGTTCTTGTTTAATGCTTTTAATAACTTTCTTAGAGAATTTGTTACCTGTTAGGAATAGCTTTGTATTAGTCTATAGCCTCGTTAGAGTAAGGGATAATCCTCCTAGGGAAACACTTAATTGGCCTGCGGTCCTTATGCTTGTTACTGGCTTAGTAAGCAACTATAACCTAGATAGTAATGCTAAAGGAGCTAGTGTCTAAACTCTGTTAAGAATGTACTCTAGCGCCGCTTGTATTAGTGTAAGGAAGTTCTTAGAGCTAAACCTTATAGCATTTAATGCTGCCTACTCCTAAGTAATCCTTTCTTTTAGCAAGTAGCGTGTCTTAACCCCTTTTAGGTTAAAGATTAGTGCTAGTAGTTAGGTCTTCTACAGTGTAAGTGCTTACATCTACTATTAGTATGTTTTTAAAGTTAGGTCCCTAGTTAGGCACACGTTCTACTCTGTTGCTTTTAGCTTTAGTACGCCTTTACCTAGTGCTTTTACTTTTACTACAAGTAGGTAGGTCTTGTTGTTTAGGTGCGTAACAAAGTTTATTATATCCTGCTAGAGCATAGTAAGGGCTTAGTAGACTGTATTCTAGTTACTTGAGTTACAGAACTTGTCCCTCCTCTTTTATAGCATAGATAGGCGTTAGTAAATTACTAAGTTAATAAACTTAGTAAGGTTGTTAGCGTCTACTTAGCAGACATAGTATATAATTAAGTTAAGTGTTACATACTCTATAGCAGACTGTAGGCAGTATAGTGTTACTACATTTACTAGAATATTTTTACTATTCTTATTTTTGTAGATGTACTTTATAGCTTATGCTATTTCTGTTATCTTCCTCTAGTTATAGTCTGTTGCTAATTAGATTGCTAGGTATTAACTATTAAAGTTGCTTATACCTCCGTATTATGCAACTAGGTTTAGGGTTTACTAGATAATATCTAATATTAAGTGTATTATAGCTGCTCATTTGTTAAACTTAGTAACTGCTGTACTTATCTAGAAGTTAAGCCTTTCCCTTTACGCCTGTAGCTCTCCTTAAGTAATCTCTATTATAAACTAGCTAACTGTAGATCCCTCTATGTATAGCATTAGGATATTAGCATCCTTAGTAATGTCCTTACTCTTAATAGCCTTTAAGACTAATAACCACCACACTACTTCTTTTCCTAGTTCTAGCTCTTTCCGTGCGATTGCCCTTTACTGTAATATTGTAAACTTTGTGTGTAGTTAAGTAGATATAAAGAAGTTATAAGCTAATGTTGTAAGGGAGATAGTTAGAAGTAATAGGGTGGCTCTGCTTTAAGAGTGTCTTAGGCAGCTGTAGGCCTGCTTTTCTTCTGCGCTTTTACTTGCTGTTTGTGTTTTTTACTTACTGTTTATAGTTCTACTTACTTACTTTTACCTACTATAATTATTAATTGTTTATAAACAGTTATTTTAGTTATAAGCTGTTAGCTTACACCTTTCTCTATACTTAGTAAGTGCCTAGGCTAAGTTACTTTTACTAGCGTTAAGTTTTAGCTAATTAGGAGTTAACTAGTAAGACCTAGCAACTGCTAATTAGCTTATGGCTTTAGCAGTTAGGATGTTACCTCTCTATCTTTATTAGTCTATCCTATAGACTACACTGCTATTCCTTATTATTAGAGTCTAAATTAGACAAGTTATTATATATTTTGTATTACAGTCTTTTGTACTATATAAGAGGTTAAGGGTAGATTTTAATGCTTAGTAAATTACAACTAGTAGGTGTTCTTCTCTTGCCTGCTAGAATAGGGGTGCTTAAATTCTTAGCAGTCTTGTTTTGTCTACTTTGTAGAAACATGTCCTTATAGTTTTAATTCTAGGTATCTTCTCTCTATACCTTTATAAGTCCCTTCTCTTCTAACTAAATATCCTCTAGTAAACGCTTATAGAACTTCTTTATTCTCCACCCTAGTACTATATATAGCATACTAGTCCTGTTAAGGTCTTTAAGTAAATAGGTGCCCCTATCTAGCTATGTTCTGTTAAGTGACACTTAGTATAGCCTAAGCTACTTCTTTCTTAACTTCTTATCTCTAGACATGTTAATTTGTCACACTAAGTCCTACAGTAGAACTAGGTCTCTAGGGTTAATCTGCTTATGCCAAACTTTGTTGTTATTGTCCTAATATTCCTTTTTTAATGCTCTTAGTCGATTAGTTGTGCTAACTGCATGTTTTAGGAACTAATCCTAGAGATCTAACTACATAGCCCTAATTGCGAGTAGTTAAGCCCTATTCTTAACATTCTAGAATGGTAGTGTTTGCCATATTAGTAGTAACAGTTTAATTAGAAGAACTAGGTTCTAGCTAGTAATAAGTTAATATACTAAGTATCCTATAGATTGTATAGAGATCCTGTTAGCTAAGAGCACTATTAGAAGGTTATCCACCTATAACCCCTTAAGCTTTACAAGTGCGTTAATAATAGGTTTATGTCTACCCTCTACTTTTTCTATTACTTAAGGGTTGTGTGCAGATGCCTGTACCCTCTTAATCCTATAGATTAAAGTAAGCCTCTTAACTACTTTAGTAAAATCTAGTCTGCTGTTAACTATAAGTCTTCTTATAGTGCTCTACCTGCAGATAATGTCTTTATATAGGAACTTTGCTACTATTAACAACTTGTTATTATAAAGCGCCCTTACCTCTATCTACCCACTTAAGTATTCTCTAGCTGCAACTAGGTACTAGAAGCCTCTGCTTATTAGCATGTACATAATATTAATAGTAACTAACTCCTACAGTATATAGAAGTAGGTACTAGTTAGCATATCCTTTATAATCTTAGTTACTCTAAGTTAATACTCCTTACACGTAGAGATTTTTCTCTTAACACTCCTGTACATGTTAAGCTAGTAGTATTGTTAAGAGACTATAGAGAATATAGCGTTTATATCCCTATAACTAATAGTTTAGTAGATGTCCTATATAACTGTAGTTTAGATATCTATATTATTAACTACACGCCTAATAGCAATATTTCTTAATGTTTTTTAGAACAAGTAGCTGTCCCTCTTAAAGAAGTTCATAGCTCTCTTCTTCTAAGCCCTGCACTCTTTCCTACTTAACCTAACTAGGGTCTTTAGGGAGTGTAGAAAAATAGCAATATCCTCTAATTCCTAGGAGTATTCCTATCTTAGAATCTAGGTAGTCCCTGTGCTAACCTAGTCACCTAACACTACGTTTGCTATTAGGTTTTTAACAAACTCTTTAACTTTAGATTTAGGTTTGTCTAGGTTCTTCTACCCCTCTAGCTTTAGGTATCTTAATAGTGCGTCTGTAACTATATTCTTCTTTCCTAGTAAATAGCGTATTTTAAAGTCCTAGAGTAGAATTACAGCAAGCTACCTGTTTATAACTAAGCCTAGAAGGTCTAACAACAACCTGTTTAGCTAAGTAATTAATATTTAAGTGTTAGTCTTAATAATAAAGTGTATACTATATAGCTACATCCTAAACTTCTTAAGTACATAAATAACTACCTTACATTTAAGCTTTATTAAGTGCTACCTGCTTTCTGCCTTAGACTAGATAGTGCTTTTAAATCTGCATAGGTGTTGTTTTCTGTCTAGGCCTATTTGTTTAAGGCATGCTCCTGCGCCTTTATTACTTACATTAACTAAGAGAAACACTAAACTAGAATTTTTATGAGATATTGTTATAAGTGCAGGTACGTTAATAATATGCTCTTTTAGGAGTAATATTAAGCTCTGTTCTGCGTTACCCTATTGCTATACTGCGTTATTCTTTAATAACTAGAATAGTAGCTTTGCTTTTAAGGCGAACAAGGGTATCTAGATGTAGTAGTAAACCACAATTCCTATAAACATCTAGACCTCCTTTAGGTTCTAACACTCTAGCTAATTTGCAATTTTTTCAACTTTCTTTTGTGCTAGATATTATCCTTCTGCTAAAACGTTATAGCTAACTACCCCTAATGAATCGTGTCCCTAGTAGCATTTAAGTCCTAACACTGTTCTGCTAGCTCTTTCTACGTCTATAAGGACCCTATCTAGTTACTAGATGTGCTTAAGCACATATTGCCTAATACTAGGTAAAGCCTCCTTACTATTATAATCTGTCTTTAGGCTACTGCTAGTAACGTTGTTAAGGAAAGGAAGTGTATCTAGCTAGTGATCCTTAAGAATCTTTGTTATAATTCTTTAGAAGACAGCTACTAAGTTAGTAGCCCCTTAAACTAGGGTATACAATTATAAAAGGCTAATTAGCGTTATAACTACTGTTATGTCTCTGCTGTCTTTATGCAGTATTATCTAGTTATAACTAGAGAAGTAGTCTATAAGTAATATAATCTTACAGCCAGTAAACCTCTTAAAGAACTTGTCTGTGGTTAGAGGGGTTCCTGCATCTTAAACAAAGACCTTGTTTATGTATTAAGCGTTGTTAATAAACTAAAATCTACTGTCTTTCTTAGACACTAAATACTATAGGTTCCTGTATTAGCTATTACATTACTTAAGTGTTCCTTATTCTAATCTTTTATTTAACATCTTAACAAGTTCTCCTTCTAGAATTCTTATAACAGGGAAGGTTTTAACCTGCTAAGCTTTGTGTAGAATTGTCCTAATTTAGTATAGAGGAGAAACCTCCTTCTAAATCTGCCTAGATTTAGAAAAAGTGAAAGCTATAGCTACTTCTCTATTTAGGATTATTTCCTTAAAGAGTACTATCTCTGCTAGGAACAGAGTATTGCTAAACTTCTAATCTTTTATTCTCTAGGGAGTAAGCCTTTTTCTTCTTAGGAACAGGGCATATTGCCTTTTAAATAAGTAATTAAAAGGCCTAATTTTATGTAGCCTTAAACTAACTATTAGCTGCTATTGTTTATATGCAACTCTTTTCTAATCTTCCTAACTAAGTTCTATAGGTTTATTAGGTTATAGATTATTAACAGGCTAAACCTTTACCCCTACTTGTTTGTAGAGTGTATTAACTTCTTAGGTTTTAACTATGTTATGCTAACCTCTTACCCTTAATAATTATAAGTTTATTTAGGATAGTAAGATAAGGAAGTCCTTATCTGCATGTACTTGCCTAGGGTCCCCTCCCTTAGAGATCTACTAGAGACTGCTAGCATTATTTTGTATAAAGATAAAACTACTTAGGCCTTTTAAGATTCCTAAACCCTTAGTTGTACGTAGGAAGTAGTAGTTTACTTCTGCCAAGTAATAGAACTTTAGTGTTGTTAGGTCTTTACTAGTATTAGAACATCCCAGCCTAATTAAGGAGTTCCCCTAACTTTTCCCTTATCCTAATTATGCTTAACTAGAGTAGAGTAGTAAGAAGATAGGTCTAATGCAATAAAAGTAACGTTCCTTCTTCTGTTATTAGACATAATGCGGTATGTAGTCCTTCTAAAAACATTATACTGTATAGCTAGTCTTACTAATAAGCACTATAGCGTTCTAAGGATAACTAATCTTATTAGGTTCCTTACAAGTCTGAAGTGCGTTAAGGTTATAACTTCTCTAATCTAGACTAGGACATTCTACAACGTTCTAACAAATAGCTCTATGCTACTATTAGCCGTAATAACGCCCTGCTCTTTTCCTATTAGGTGTGTTATTTCTTTGTACACTATTCCTAGCGCTTAAGAAGCACTAAACCTTATTAAATTTATCTAAGCTCTAGTGTTAATTAAGTAGCTAACTGCATAGAACCTAATATAAGCCTAGTATATTAGTAAATCTTAGTGCACTAGCTTCTCTAACCTAGTAGTTTCTATAGTTTTAGCTAGCTTATTTAGAGGATCTTTATTGTCCTATGTATCGCTGTATACTTCCACTTAGTAGCTCCTATAAGCATTCCTCTCTAATCTAACGTTAAATCATTAAGCCCTACTGTTCTTAATTGCAGGGTAATTTTCGCTAAACTTGGCGCTAGTACAGAGCCTTATAATTTCTAGCTAATTAGCAGTTGACTAGTAAGACCTGTTAACTCCTAATTAGTTAGAACCCCTGGCCCCTAGGATCGCTACATTAACGCTCCCGCTAGCTATTAGGTTAGAGTCTGATTCCTTTATAAGCTTCTGGAATATTGCTTAGATATAACCCTAGGAGACTAAATCTCTAACAGTAATCCCTCGTACTTGTTAACAAAGAATTACAGTTAGAATCTTGTTTTTAGATAGTTTAAGTAGGTCTGCTATTCCATCGTCTAAGCTAGTTATTAATTACTTCCTCTTTTGCTAAGTTAATAGTAGAATAGTTTCTAATACCCTCTCTTATAATAGCAGTTTAATAATAGCATACAGCTAACTGTAAGGTTAACTAGTAAAAGGTATTATTTACTTACTCTCTATTAGCAAAGGGCTTAACCCTAATAAGTCTTTAATATCTGCTTCTAACTTATCTCTAGTATTATTATATGCTTACTTAACTGTAGCTTATTAAAACGTTAAAGGTCTTTCTTTCCTAACTACAGCTCTCTAAGCTCTTTCTAGGATAGTATTAACTTAGCAGTCGCGTGCCTTATCTAACCTAGTTACTGTGTTTAAGGAGGAGCTATCTTTAACGTTATATGCCCCTAGTACAATATCCCTGTTATTAATATAATTAAGACTATAGACTTTATAATAGTCATTGTCTAAGATTTAGAAGTTCTAAAAAGAGTGCAATAACTTGTAGTCTGGCTTGTAATTATCTATTATAGTTACTGCGCTTACACTCCTAATAATCTTTCCCTATATATCTGGTCCTGGCCTAGAGCTATACATTACTCCTCTAGGCCTAGAGTCTACACCTTTAAATAGATCTAGCTTAACCGCAGAGGCCAGCTAGTCTAAGACATCCTGTAAAACTTTAAAGTACTCTTAAATTTTCTATTTTAACTAATTAAGTTAATAAGTAGGCAGGACAGATCCTTAGATAGGTTTAATTTAATAGTAAGTAGGACCAAAGTAGTATCTGCGTTAACTGTCTTAGTTAAGTTAAAATCTGCACTACCTTATGCAGGTAAGTGCTCTATACAATTTACACTTACAGGCTTAGTAGTTTAGCTCTCTACACATGTTGCAAGAGTTACTGTACTCTCTTCCTTAGGAGTAGTTTACTCCTTGTCTTAGGTCAACGTTTCTAGGTACGTTAGTAATGTAAGAGCTATTGTTCCTTTCCTAGGTAGCATTAGCTTTAGTTGCTTAAGAAATAAAGTAAGCATAATTAGTACGAGACTAAAGGATCTCTCTTATCTAATTATTAGAGTTTATAAGGGTTCTAACTTCTGCTAGAGATAGCTTCTATCCGCCTATTGCCTAGACAAGCTCTTTAACGTCTTTATTAACACCAGGAGGTAGAGGTGTTTTACTCTTACTACCCTAACTAGCCAGTTAATCCTTAGCCTAGGTAATAATAGACTTAGCGTTAATTAGCTCCTTAGTGCTGTTTATAAGGCGCTAGGTTTCCTTAGTATGTTTATTGTCCCTTCTAAGCGCTAATTTCTTTAAGCCTTAGCGCTGCTTATGCACCCTTTTTATAAAATTATAGATATTATTAAGTATAAATAAAGATTAATCCTTTATGTCTGGTCTGTTTTACATGTTAAAGAGGATAAGGTCCTTATTAACCTTTAGCAGTCCTAAGAAGAAATAATATCCTTCCTTAGAGGTTAGAATTTAATTATTCTTCTAATATATATTACTATATACTATAAAGTTAGTATAGTAGTATAATAGTCTAGGGAAGGCTTAAGATGTTTCTTTAACATAGGCTTTAAGGAACGCTTAATTACCTATGCGTTAAGCAGTGTCCTAGTCTTTCTAGTAATCCTTTATAGCAATCTAAAGCTTAACCTAATTGTCTAAAGCATATAGTTTTAGGCGTTTAATAAACCTCCTGTAGTAATTATAGCAGTAGTTAGGGAGGACCCTAACCTTCTGCTTGTTACTTAACCCTCTGTTTTCTGCTATACAGTTATAGTTATTAAGGAACTCTGTAACCTCCTTTCTATTAAAGGATAGTTAGATAGACCTTCCCTTTATTAGAACAACAACCTAATAGCTATTTCCTGTTAGGGAAGACAGTATCTCTATAGAGTCTAAAGGGTTATCTATAGTAGTATACATTAATCCTTAGTAGTCTATTATATTAAGAAGATAATAGTTTCTTGTAATTAAAGTAATCTTAATTACTCTGTTAGTTAGAGCAGCTTAGTCCCTGTCTTTTATGTTCCTCTTGTCCTAAGTCCTAAGGAATAGGGCTAAGCAGATCCTAAGGAATAGGGCTGAGCAGAACTGTGCAGATAATGTATATAATAAGTATTAGAAATTAGACTAAGATAGTCCCTTAGCTAAGGCTTTTCTAGGTTAACTAGATGCCCGCCTTATTTTAAACTTGTTTTTCTTGTTTTTTAAATAATAGGTCTAATAGTTACGTCCTAGTCCAGAATTAACAGGATAATTCCTAGGCCGTGCCCCAGCCTTTAGAGTAGCAGATATTCATATAATAACGTCCTAGTCCACAATTAACAGGATAATTCCTAGGCCGTGCCCCAGCCTTCAGAGTGGCAGATATTCAGATAATAACGTCCTAGTCTAGAGTTAACAGGATAATTCCTAAACTATACCCTAGCCTTTAGAGTAGCAGAATTTAAATGTTGCCTGTTATACTGTGCCCCCTAGTTAGGTTACTATTTTGTTCTAGTATAAGTATTAAAGCATCTTGTTAGCAGGCACATTAGGAAGAATACTTATTATTATTATTGTTAAAGGTTAAAGAGACAGGTAATACAGTAGTTAAATTCTATAAGTAAGTGTTACTAGTTGTTGTTGTAGGTGTCTTGCCTTAACAGTTCCTGTTAAGGTCTCTTATACCCCTCTGCCGGCCAGATCACGTACACTAGCTAAGCATCCTGGTTCTTACTAAGGAAGTTACCGTGTGCACCGGCACATTAGTAGCACTATTATTATAAATCTTAATGCAGACTAAGAGGTAGGCCTTTTAAAAGAAGAAGACTACGCCTAAAGACTAAAGACAGTTATAATAGTTTTAAAAGAAAGTAAGAGCTGTAAGGTTGTTAAAGGACAAGTTAACAGTTAATCTGTAGTATTAGTTAACCTAATATAGACTAATTGCTTTACAAGGGATACTGTAGTTTCTAAAGCGTTATTAGGTTACACCCCTTCTATTTAGAACAACAAAAGTAAGGATGCAGGATAGAAGGTCCCTAAGGCAGTAGCAATTAAAGAAGAAATAGATGTTAATAACTAGGCTCCTAACCTAAGAACATAAGAAGATGCAAAAAGTACTAACTACTAGACAACCTTGTAGTTGTCAGATTGGATGGTAATAGTAATAAGTTGATGATGATGTGTTAATGATCTGTTCTTGTTCTATGTAAGGGTGATTTTCGTCTTATCTAGGTTCTGGTATAGGCCCCTGCACAGTTTCTTAGCAGGTATATCGCCTAACCTATTTCTCTAATACCTTTTCTTTAACACACCCTATTAGCTTAGAATCCTATTGTAAGCTGCGCAAATTAGTTAATTAACTCTTTAATATAAGGTCCTCTAGTTGCTCTTGCATCTTCTTAAGCAGGATATCCCTTAATGTACCCTTCTAGCCCTTAACAAGTCCTAACTAATTAAGAAGGCTAGCCTATTTGCTAATTAGTAACAACTTTGTAAATCTATCTGTAATTATGTTGTTAGATAGGATATATTCTACTTTAATTATTTTATAGTTAACTTCTTATTATAACTAGTAGGTGTGTATATTAATATGCTAAAGTTTAGTTTCTATCTTAGTAATGTCTATAGTAACTAGAAGTATTATCTACATATTATTACATTTAATTATTATTGTCAGATTGCTTAGGGTTACCTAAAGATCTTTTAATAGTTAAGGGGTAAATATTACTCCCTTAGCTACTTAAGACAGTCCTAGGAGCTTAGCTTTAGTAGTTAACGTTGTAACAGTATCTTGTTTATTTACTTCTAGACAATAAGTCCTCTAAATAGCTTAATAGCGTATCCTTAGGAACTCTTCTAGTCTACAGTGTTGTTAGTAAATAATGTGTTGCTTACAACTTTAAGTTCTTTACCTTGTCTAAAGTTAAGTAACAGATTCCTTATCTTCTGTAGGTACAGGAGCACTTAGTTAGCAGCATCTTAGTGTTTATTACTTAGGTTAACTAAAAAGTGTGTAAGTTGCAACGTAGCAAACGCTATATTAGGTTATGTAGTTACTGCTGCAAACAACAGGGATCTAATCTTTTGCTAATATTAACTAATCTCTAGTAGTTTAGCTAGACTGTTCCTAGGCTTAAGTTTAATTCTAGACATTAGCGTATTATGCCTTATATCCTGTCTAGTTGCTAATTAACTAATCTTATTAATGTATGCAGTTTATAACAATTAAATTATCTATTACTGTCTATTATATTAGACTTCTACACTAAGGAACTATTAAAGGTTATTTCCTCTAGTGTACAGGTATTGCTCCTATATCTATTTAATAGTATTATCTACCTCTTACTTATGGTTTAGGTAGTACGTAATTATAATATTATCTATATAAAAGAAGATAATTATTTTATCCTTAATTATACAGCATAGCTCTTATAGTACTTATTTAAATCTAATTTTAGCTATTATTGCTGTAAATTTCTTCCACTATAGTAGAGGGGAGATGCAGAGTCTGTATAAGGCTTTCTGTACCTTTAGTAAGGTGCCTGTCTTCTAGTATCCTCTTAGCATCCTTATGTATATTTTGCAGTTAATAGCTACATAGACAAACGGATTTATAACATCCTATTATTTTAGTTTAAGATTATATTTTGCAGTAATTACTATTAGTATTCTAAGTAATTAGCCTATAAGTGTTGCTGTATACTTGTCTTATAACGTAATATTACATTATTAGTCTTCTCTAACTATACGCCTTACTTTATACTTATTAAGGTAGTAGTATTTATTAAACTTATATATATAGACCTATATACAGTTAAGTATTTATTGTCTAAACTTCTAAACTAGAGCTGCTAGAACTTTAGTCTATAACTCTATTTGTTTGTAGCTTTATAGGTGTTTGTTTTCTGCTTATTTAAACATCTTGTAGAGGGGGTGCTCCTCTAGCTTTAAGTATGTTATAGGTAATAGTAGAAGTTTATTCTAATGAAGCTCAATTCCCTTTGCTATAATCCTCTTTAATTAAGCTTTGTTAAAAGGTTTTCCTTTATATTAACTAAGGTGTCCTCCCTTAGTGCCTGCTATAAATGCAGCTGCCTACAGTAATATTACAGATGTTCCTTAGTCTTGTTTAAGTTAGTCTGTTATCTTATTGTAGCTTATCTATTAAGTTAGGAATGCTACTAGCAGAGGAGTAGGTAGAGGCGTTAGGTATGCCTCTACAATCTTCCTGCCTTAGTAATATTAGGGTTGTTTAGCACGCAGAGTGTTCTTCTGCGTTATCTTATTATTATAGAACGTTTTAGTTTTAGATATATAGCTCTGTGTAGCTAGGAGTTTAACTATACTAATCTATATTGCAATTTCCTCTAATATGTTGTGCATAAGGTTATCTATAATATCCTCTATTTTACTGTTAAATATTGTTTCTCTATTAAACACCACATTACAGGTACTAATTATTTTAGCTATTAACAGGACCTAGATTTGGTATATGTTAGTGGACTGGTATCCTACTAAGTATCTAATCTATGCCTTTAGGTCTAGTCTTTATAGCCTTAATTTTCTTTAATAAGTGTTATTAGTTATAGTAAATGCTTTGTATCTGTATACTCTTAAGTAAGCCTAGTTTAGTTTTTAAGGTCTAGTAACTATACTATTTATAGCAGATATGCGCGTAAAGAATATTTTATACAGTAATCTCTACTTATTTAGATAATTTAGTGTCTAATTAGATAGGTATACTGCCACTCTAGTAATTTCTAGCTAGAGACCCTATAGTAGATTTGCGTCTAGTTAAATTATATATGCCTTCTCTTTTATTACACTCCCTAAGCGTTTAGCTCCTCTATTTTAAGCTTGTGTGTCTAGAGCAGAAGGCTTAAGTCTTATTAAGAGGGACGTGCACTATCTGTTAACATCTTGTTTAACTATAACAATTTTATTATCTATCTTAATTACCTTAACTGTAATATTAAACTGTTTCTTTAAGAACTAGAAAAAGATCCTAAGTAGACAGATAATAGATCTTGCGGGCCTGTTATTCTTAAAGTAGAAGTCCTACACGTACTAAGAGTGTTAGCAGGTAATAATTATTTAACTCTTTTTCTTGTTAAAGCTTCCTCCTTTATATTTATTGAAGTCTATAGCTATTTATTTACCTAGACCTTTATTATTTAATTATAGGGTTCTTTATATTTAATACTTTAATTTTAATTATCTAAATATATTATATTACACTGTTATAATGCCTTTAATCTTTACCCCCTTAGATTAAAGCATAAGGTGCTTAATTGTAGATAGTTCTAGATGTCTAAGCCTCTTATGCTATATTATAGCTGTTACTCTCTATAGTAATCTTCTATTGCAATTTATACGCACGTAGAGTGCTGCTATAGCTATATTTAGTTGTTTAATAACCTACTATCTAAAGCTTTCTGTTAGGATAGCTATAATGTTGCTGTTTCTTTACTGTAGTGTTATTAAATCTTCTTAGTTATCCTACTATATTCCTTGTCTTTAGAGTAGCCTAAATAATACTAGGTTGTAGAGGAAATCTAGGCACTACGCAACATTATCTAAGTATAGTACTTGTTTGCCTTAAGATCCCTCTGCTAATATATTAATAGTACTATATCCTTGTATCTAGACCTTAGAGTTCCTAGTCTAGATATAGTCTTCTATTGCTGGCTGGCGTACGTCTCTAAGTCTTAAGAGGTTATTATAGATATGCGAAGTTAAGCTAGAATCTAGGAAAAATACCTCCTTTAATAGATATCCTTAATTACTTACGCTATATACTGCTTTTATACTACCTTTATTAACCTAAACAATTTCTTAGCTATCTAGTTACTTCATAATCTTGTCTGGTGTTTAAGACGTCTTAATGTGTAGAGTAATTAATTAAGAGTTTGTTGTTACTAGGCAGGGTTGCTTTAATCTAGTATTTAGTTTGTTTACTGTTCTTTATAAGTCTAGCTTATATTAAAGTTTATACTATACTAGCTTTATAATATTTTAATTTAGTTTAAACTACTTAGGGGTTTCTAAATTATTATTAATATAGTAATAGTTTCTAATATTATAGCGCTGTTTGTAAGCTAGACATATGTCTACATCTTCTGCTATATTCCTTCTTTAGAATTTTTTAGACTTGTTACTAGACGCATTTATTTTACACTTTAATTGCCTTTAGTTTAGGGCTACAGATAGCGCTCTAATTTGCATACTTAAGGCGTTCCTCTGTGTGATTAAGTTAGATTTACTGCTTGCTATAAAGGCTCTACTATCTGTTATAAAGGCACTTTTTATTCTACCTTATATTAGATAGGCTAGGCTTATATACTTATAGAAGAGTTTTAATATCTATCTTCTTTCTATATTACTTTAGTTACTTTCTGCACTAGTAAATGTTGCTATCTATGCTAGGGCAATCTTTAAGACTGCTTTTAGGAAGTTATCTATAACTAGCTTGCTCTGTATTACATCCCCTATTTTAAGGGCTTCTGTGCAAGTTAAAGCTTAGTTATATTTACTAAGCTATAGTTCCTAGTTTTACAGAACTCTTATAGGCTTTAGTGCGTTATAGTACCTTTCTTATACCCTTCTAATCTTGTTATTAAGATCTACTCCTACTACTACCTAGACATTTATAATCTAGGTCTGCAGAGTGCTGTGTTTATAGATAAGGGCTAACTATAGTATTTAAGTGTTTTATTATTATAGCTATATATTTCTATTTATCTTAGTATCTTACTTACGTATTTTGTATAAGTTAAAAATTATTTTAAATTTTTACGCGTTGCTGTTATATGCTTCCTTTCCTTCTGCTAAGAGTTCTAAGTATTATATTAGGGTATTAGTTGTTGCTATAAAGGTATTAATAGGGTTAATAAATTCTTGTGTAGTTGCGCGCGTATTGCCCCTTATATTTATATTAAGGAGGATGCCTAAGTGCTCCTTAGAGTAGAGGCTAGTTTATATTCTAAGACAAGTAGAGGTTGTAGTTTAATAGGCTTTGCGCGTAGTTAAGTGTTGCCTTTTAGGTCTATAATGTCCTAGATTTCTAGAGCTTTATATTGCATCTTAAGTTAGCAATACTAGAAGCTCTATTTACTTAAGTTAGTAAGAATAACCGTTGCGTCCCTCTAGCTTTAGCTAGTTGCTATTTTGCTTGTTATTAGTGCTTATTATAGCAGCAGTAAGACTCTTAATTGTTAGATTAGATAGTAATAGTAATAAGTTAACAATAATGTATTAATAATCCGTTCTTGTTCTATGTAAGGGTGATTTTTGTCTTATCTAGGTTCTGGTAGAGGCCCCTGCACGGTTTCTTAGCAGGTATATTACCTAACCTATTTCTCCAATACCTTTCATTTAACAGTAGTAGACCTAAACAAGATAGTTTGTTAGGTCCTCTAAACTACTATTAAGGTATCCCTTAAGGATCTGTTAGCATTAGCCCTAGAGCTCTAGCAAAGACTAGGCAAGCCGTACTACGCCAAAGTAGACCTAGACCTGTTAGGATTACTAGCGCCTAATTTAGAAAAGGATTTATAATGCTTCTAGGTTAATAATATAACACTTTTCTATTCTAAATATGCTTACATAGAGGCTTATAACAGACACATTATTTAAGCTAGCTCTTATAAGTTAAGTACTAATAGGACATTAATAGCTGCGCCTATATTCCCTTACTAGTAGTTCTACTATTCTAATAATGTAGACTTTAAAGAAGAAGAATAAGAAAGGACTATAGGGGAGTAAAGAGAGTATAATTAAGAATAGAGTTTTAACCACGTCTAAAGAGACTGCCTATAAGCTCTAATAGCTATTAACAATGCTTAGATGTTAGCACTACTAGATTCTAGAGCAGAACTTAACACTATTTAGCTAAAGACAGCTTAAGCAGCTAGATTAGTAATAACGTCTATGCTAAACAAAATAGCGTCCTTACACCTACAGGCTGCTAATAGCACATTTAAAGCCTTTGCTAGAATAATTTAGCATGCCCTAGTTATAATTAGAAATATTATAATCCCTACTAACTTCTTTATGCTAAAATTGTTATTAAGCCTAGTTATCCTTAGAAATCTATACATAGCAGACGCACAAATATTAGATAATATGCTTAATGTGCAGAGATGATAATAAAGGTCATTAATCAATAATTATCTGTCTTAATGGCTGATTTTATGTGTGTGTGCCGCTAGCCCCTGAGTTAACCGAGGTTAACCCTAACCCCCTAACTTGGATCGGCAAGGTCGGTTATCTGACAACAATACACCTTCTAGTACCAAGCAGATAGATAAATAAGGTGTACTATTTACTCTAAAGACTGCAAATTATATGCAACATTTATAGAAGCAACAGATAACACTATTAGAACAATTACTTGCAGATTAATGCATTTAAAAGAGTAAGGAGAGTAAGCGTTAGGCCTAACTCTCTAGAAACTTTAAAAACCCTAACAGCAAACTGTCAGATTGGATGGTAATAGTAATGAGTTGATGATGATGTATTAATGTTCTGTTCTTGTTCTATGTAAGGGTGATTTTTGTCTTATCTAGGTTCGGGTAGGGGCCCCTACACGGTTTCTTAGCAGGTAAATCGCCTAACCCATTTCTCCAATACCTTTCATTTAACACAAACAGATTAAAACTTAATAGGCTTTTAGGATGCGCTACTGTAAGACTAGTTAGGCCCTAGCTAGATAACTATCTGCTGTGCACTAAAATTAAGGAGAATTAGCACCTCTATAAGGTTAGACATAACAAGGTACTATCTAATATACTTCTAGACCTAAACTACCTCTATTAAGCAGAACTAGCATAATTAAAGGGAGTGTTGAAGTCGTACTTTAGTCAAAGACCGTAGGGACTAATTCTATTGGTTCTCGGGGATAAGCACTGGTGGATTAGTTAGGGTTATTAACTAAGCAAATCTTATAAAGATAGGGTGTAATAAATAGTACAGAGTAGACTGTATAGTTTAAGAGCAGGTTAAGATTCTAAAGACAAACTTAATTAACAAGGTTAAACACAAACTATAAGGGTTGTGTTCCTACTAACCATATACTTTAATAATAGCGGTAGTAATACATACTAATTAGTGTTAAGGATCCCCTAATTACACTGATTACTAATTATATTAATTACTAATTACACTAATTATGCCAAGCCTAATCATGTCACGTGATCCTCAGCCTCTTGCTAAGTGCTGACACTGTTATGTTTGCTTACTCTGAACTTAATAACTTGTTGTAATTACTGTGCCCTATGCACTGTAATTAGCTTACATCCTTCCCGTGTTCTGTAGATTGTAACATCTAGCTCCACAGTTTTGCTATAAGGACTCTTTGCGAGCTATGTCCTCCTAGGTCCCTTTAAATAACAGTCTCTCCTAGTAGTTTTAGCACCTTCCAACTACTATAGTTAAACACTTCCTAGTTAAATACTTTAGCCTAGGTAACTGACCTTCTAAGTTCCTCATCGCACTGCTCGCAGATTTCAACTTCTAGTCCCTTAATCATCTTGTTTAGAATCTAGGGCTGCCCTTGCTGTCTAACAACCATCCAGATAGGTATTTCATACACCTTACCCACAGACAATGCTCTGTACTCTCCGCCTTCCTCCTAGGACTTCTTAGCGAGGTTAATAGCGGTCTACACGCCCTATCCCACCATTAACTAGCAAAACCGCTCTATTACCTTCGCAGACAAGTATTGTTCACGGTACTGCAACTTAACTACTTAAACCCCTGCCCTACTTTGCAAAGGTTCCCTGCTGGATGCTAAGCCCCTACTACCATTAAAACCTAGTTTAAGCAACTACTACAAAGGCTAATCTACTTAACCTAAATCTATGCTTTCTAGATTACCTTATACTTATATAGTATAAAGGATATATAATATCTACATTATATTAGCTTCTACAGCAAGGCTATAAAGGAAATGTACTAAATACTCCCTTATATTGCTATAAAGACTCTAAGTTACAACTACTAGACGCACTTTAGCAGATGCTAATTTTAACAAATTTTTCTAACTAAGCCAGGACCTGCCCCTTTCTAAATTACTTACCCCTAAGGAACTAAAGGAATACGCTAACTTTTAATCAACATTTAATTAGGAAGCTGCTAAAACTCTCCCTAACTACAGTAACTTTAACTATAAAATAAAGCTTAAACTAGGTACAAACCCTCCTAATTATTACCTTTAACTCTTCTCTATACAGCAAATAGAAGCTATTAAACACTACATTAAGGAAAATAAGGCAGAAGGTTTTATTAAACGCTGCAACTCCCCTGCTTAAAATAACCTGCTTATTGTTGCTAAACCTAGAGGGGCCTGCAAGTCTGTGTGGAATACTAGGAGCTTAAAAACGCTACTATTAAGGACTAATATTCTATGCTATTTTTCCGCAAAACTATAGCATAACTTAACTAGGTAACTATATTCTTAAAATTTAATGTTATCTACACCTTTTATAGAATTTAGATAAAGCCTAGCTTAGAATAGCTTACAGCATTCTCTACATAGAAAGGTATATACTAGTACAAAGCGATACCCTCTAGACTATGCGACGCCCTAGCAACTTTTAGCAGGTAATTAATAACTTATTGTTTAAATACCTTAATTAATTCTGCACAGTATATTTAGATAACATCCTAGTCTTTTCTAACTCCCTAGCTAAATACAAAGAACACGTTAAGAAAGTTCTTAGTAGACTTAAATATTAAGGATTTTACGTAGATCTAAAGAAATCTAAATTCTATAAGAAACGTGTTAAGTTCTTAGGCATAATTATTACTAACAACAGTGTACAAATAGACCCTAACAAAATTCAAGCTATCTAAGATTAGGAGATGCCTAAAACAGTACCTAACATTCTCTCCTTTCTAGGTTTTACTAGATTCTATTAACAATTTATTAAAGGGTACTTATTAATTGCTCTCCCCTTAACACAAGTTGTTAAATCTACTATTGTTTCTAGACCTTCTAAGAAAGATCCCTTAGTAATCTGACGTTCTGTCTAGTACTAAGACTTTTAGCCTACCTAGGCCTATAAAGACGCCTTTTATACCTTAAAAAGCGCCTTTTAACTAGATTTGTACTTTAACACTTTAATCCTATGCAGCTAGTTGTTATTTGTACTAGTTCCTCTAGCTAGGCTATAGGACGAATAATTAAGTAACAGAATTAAAAAGGTAACCTATAACCGATTAAATTCTTCTTAAAAAAACACTTATCTGTAGAATGTAATTATAACATCTACAATATAGAACTTATAGCTATTATTTAAGCCTTTAAAGAATAGGAATTAGCACTTATAGGCTTACCTTATATAATATAGGTAAAACAGATTATAAGAACCTATAAACCTTTATAAAGATTAAGAAGCTTAACTAACACTAAGCTTAATAGTTACTGTTTCTCTCCTAGTTTAATTTTAAAATAACATACGCACCTAGACCTACAAATAGTAAAGCAGATGCGTTAAGCTAATGTCCTTAGGATATCCCTAGAGATAAACAAGACATATAGTTATTAAACACACACTAAATTATCCTAGGACTACGCAACCTAGGCCTAGGAGTTATACCTATAATACAAGCTACTCTGCAGGCTCTCTCCCTTACTACTAACAAATAACCTAAATTTAACTTACTAGATGTTTAGGCAATAATAACCATCTACGCTACTTAGACACCCTTAGCAGAGCCTAATAACTTAGAAGATAACTTTAACCTAATAGATAACGTTTATAGGATATTGCTACTAGATTTACTACTATATCTAGAAGATCCCTAATCTACTAATGATATGCTTACTAACGTATATGCAACTAATATAGCTGCACAGAAAATCTTCTCTACCTTAGATAAAAACAAATACAAACTAAGCTCCTAGTTCTGTAAAAACGGCTACTACATCTCCCTAGCTAACTGTCATACTGTTAGTGAAGGCTCCTCCTAACGCCTGTTTCTAGACAAGACTTAGCTCTACATACCCCCTTACGCATAATTACAACACTAGATATTTAACTTATACCATAACTACAAGAATACAGGCTATAAAGGTCCTAAAGCTACTTTATATCTAATAATTAGGCGCTACTATTAGCCTAGCATGCCTTAGTCTATTAAAAAATATTACTAAGCTTGTGTAGTGTGTAAATGTGCAAGGCCTTCCTAGGAAGCCTATAACAGTTTCCTTAAACCCCTACTAATCCCTAACGCTAGGTAGTTAGATATTTCTGTAGACTATATTTAAGATTTACTAGCTTTATCTTTTACTAGCTAATTATACATAAACCTGCTTGTTATAGTAGACTGTCTTACTAAGCAGCAATATTTCTTCCTATTAGTTAGCTACTCTTAAAAGGAATTTGCTTACTACTTTTTAGAATTTTTTCGCCTCTTTAGACTTCTGCGTACTATTGTTTCTAATTAAGGTACTTCCTTTGTAAACAAACTCTAGAAGCAGGTTTACAAACGCCTTTAAATCTTAGCTAAGCTATTAACTTCTTATTATCTATAAACTAATAGTTAATCTAAACAAGCTAATTAAAGCTTTGAAATCTATTTGTGGAAGTATATTAACTATATATAAAATAATTAGGCTTTATAGTTGTATCTTGCTAACTTTTAAGCTAATAACACTGTTAATATGTCTACTAGACTTACTCCTTCCTTTGTAGATCTTAGGTATTATCCTTGTAGCAGTATATACTTTAGTAAAGACTATACCTAAATAGAACTATTATTAAAAGAAGCTATAGACTAAATCTTGCGCGCTAATAAGTTACTCCGCACCTATACTAACCTTCTAGAAAATCTAGATATTTAGCTTACATAGGCACAATAAGAATAAAGCTAAAGACTAAATCTTGCGCGCTAACAAGTTACTCCGCACCTATACTAACCTTCTAGAAAATCTAAAGATTTTAGCTTACATAGGCACAATAAGAATAACAGGCCTAAGCTAATGCTTATCGCCAACAGACTCTAAAATACGCAGTTAGCGACCTAGTTTAGGTTTCCACACGCAATCAGAATACTACTTAACCTTTAAAAAAACTAGATTATAAGTATACTAGGCTGTACTTAGTTACTTATGTTATACACAACAGAGCTGCATACAAACTAGACCTGCCTACAGACATAATATTAAAAGGCGTATTTCTAGTATTTTACCCTAACTTGCTTAGGGTAATAAGCTAAGACAACCCACTCGATTAAGTACTACCTAAACTAATACCTGTAGAGGTTACTAACAACTAGGGTTCAGTCTCTTAAGAATAGTATGTTAACTTATTCCTTAATTGCAGAAGGCAACGCGGTATATAGGAATACCTTATTAAATAGTCTAATAACACTAAACCTACCTAGGAACCTGCTAAGCAACACCCTAACTACTACAACGCCTTCTAATTTTACTACAACAATTGTAATGAGCTAGCTCTACCTGCACTCTAAATGCTAACAGACTAGAGGCCTCGCCTAAAAGACACCTTTAACAACAGCTAGTTTAGCAATCTTAATAAATCTAGTTAAATGAAGATAGGCTAATAAAAGCAGATACATTACTTAACAGAATATTAGGCTACTTTTAACAGGCTTCTTTATAGGTTAAAAACACGCCTAAAGACACGCTAAACATAATCTAGACCTGCTTAAGCTCGCCCTTAGGCTGCTATAGTTTAGCAATTAACTATTAATAAAGGTTAACCTTAAAGTTAAGGATAAATCTAGCTCCAACAAATTAATAATTTTTTTTGTATTTCTCCCTTATATAAGCTATAAATAGAGAAGAGTACAATTTCTGCGTTGTAGGGTTTATATAGCAGAAAAGTTCTTAGAGGTTATTTTTTTATATAAGGACTTAGGGAGACCTGTATAACACTACTAAAGGCATATACCTTAATTACACTCTAACTACTAACAGGTTATTACACATAATTTCTATATCTTCTTTTCCTTATTTTTTCTTTTACTCTTACTTAAAAACTGTTAGTATTAGACTCCTACAGTTACTTATACATAGACTTTAGCTTAAGAAAGTTTACTATTTGTAAGGAGGGGCACGTGTTAGGACTTCTACTAAGGTAAGATGGTAACCTACTAGTATGTGTTACAACCTACTAGCAGATTCTATTAAACCTAGTAGAACCTTCCTTTACTTGCCTTTACTTTTACTTGCAGAGAGTACAGGCCTTACTACTATAAGTAGGTCTCTCTCTCCGCCCTCTTGTAGCTCGCTGTCTGCTATTTTGTTCACTCCTCTTTTGAATCTATCAGTTCACCAGATCGCTACTTTTATGCTTGTGAAGTCTGCCTTACAAGGAGAGAGCACATCCTGCCAGTTAAATTGTAGATACTAACCTAGTAGTCCTTACTAAAGTCTATAATCTGGACTACAGTAGAGCTACTAGCACTTAGAGCAAAACAATTTAAGCACAGGGACAAGCAGCTTAGATAGGCAGTAGATTGTGTTGTTTAATTAAGGGATTTAAATAAAGAATAGTTTAATAATTAAGTAATGCTTACGCTAGTTCTAATAGACTATAGAGACTTAGTATTGCTCTAAGACGTATTCTGTAACATTAAAATAAGCTAACTAAACAAACTTGCACTAAAGTAGAAAGATCTATTCTTAATTGTAAGGAAAACAGATAAAAGATTATATATACTAGAGGAGCTTAACCGAGTAGTAATAAAAGGAACATACGCTAGGAATAGGTTAACTAAATTCTATTAATAAAAAACAGTAAACTAAAGGACAGTGCTAGCTGATGACTTTGAAATAGAACCTCATAGACTACTAAAACAGCAGTTAGTTAGAGTTTACCTGCTATAAACAATAATAGATAAGCAAAGAGCAGAGTATAAAGTATAGGATAATATTAATAAAAGCTAACTTATAGATTTTAGCTAAGGGTTAGCTAAAGATTTAGGTAGGGGAAGGAGTTACAATAAGGAAATAAAAACTAAGATATTTTAGATTTTAATAACAGCAGAACTAAGGACAGCACTAGCAAAGGAACAAATTAAACAGTACTAGAAGAACCACTACAGCTGCTACGGCTAGACTTTTAGAGAGTACTACTAGGGCTACAGTAATAATATTAAGAAGGTAGCTAGAAATAATTATTATAACCTTTAGCTAGAGGCGTGTAAGGAGACTAAGCAGCAGGCTAAGCACCTAGGAGCTACAAGCCAAGTCGCCCTTAAGAACCTAGCTAATAGAAGAAGACTAACAGTAATAACCTAAATGTCTATTAGGGCGTAGCAGAGAACTAGGCAGAGAATAATAAGGGCTGCTAAAACTTTCTACAGTATCCTTAAAAACGCTAGGAGACCACTCTAAAGAGATAGATATAGGACTATAAGTAGAAGTAGTATAAGTTATAGGAGAGAAGCTGGCTAAGCGTATAAACTACCCTAACCTACTATTAGTAACTAGAGGAGAACTGCTAGAGGTATAGAGGGGCTTATCCAAGTCTATATTATTAGCCTCTAATACAGCATTAGCATATATTTAGTAGCTAGTACAAGAAGCTAGAGCGCTGATAGCCTGTTTATTATTACTTAGGGTAGTAATCTAAAAACCTAAAGCCTGTAAAGGAGAAGCAGAGTTCCTAGCCCTATAAACTGCTTTAGTAGCAGTAGCAACAGCCTAAAGTCAATTACAAAGGGAAGTATAAGGAGGAGTGCCTAATAACCCCTTAGAGCAAACTAAGTAAGAAATGTCCTAAGTAGTAGAGATCTTATAGCTAAGGCTTGCTACCTCTTTCTCTAAGGTTTTCTAAGCGTCCTTCTAACTAGCCGTAAATTAATTATTAGTAAAGTAACTATAACTAGTAAAGAAGTTATTAGTGTCTAAGTAAGAGTAAGGTTTAGCGCAGCCTGCCTTGTAGTAGTTAGCCTTAGTAGGACTAGGCATTATAGAAGCGGCATAATAAGTAACAGCTAAGAAGAGGTTAGTAGTAATAAGGCTTAATAGGATATTAGAACTTACTAAAAGAATAGTTCTTATAGCTGTTAGTAAAACACCTAGTGTAAGATCCTAGTAGGTTAAGATTACTATTAGTATTACAGGCCTAAGCACATAGCGCAGACCTCCTCTAACAGTAATTATAGTAAGTATTAAGATAGTTAGGGTTGTTGTAAGTAGAGTATTAAACAGCAGCGTTAGTTTTGTAAGTAAGAACCCTTAAATAAGAGACCTTTAGGCACTAATAGTATATAGGGGCTAGCAACTGTTATTAATAGCAGCTTAATAGTACTACTGTTAGGCGCTAAGAGAATCTAGAGACGCAGGATTGCTAGGAACTTAGGTGCGTATAAAACAGTAGAGGTAATAAAAGAAGTATGGTGCCTAGTTGTAGTATATAGTGTTAGAAGTAATATAGTAATTCTCTCTAGAAGGCAGAGCATTAAACTAGCAGACGCGTGTATAGGCAGCAGCAATATTATAGAGGAAAGGAGGAAGATTAGCCCTACTAATAAGGGCTGTTATAAGAGCTTCTGCAATGTTATAAGCTAAGGTGCTGTCTATGCTATTATTTTAGAAAGGAAGTACTAGAAAGATCTATTAATAACCTATTAGGGTTAAAAAGAGGAGGAATAAGGGTCTTATAAATAAGCTAAGCTTGTTCCTATAGGGAAAGATAACGAGCTATAGTTAGGCTAACGCTAGAACCTGTGCGGCCTTAACCTCTAGGTAGGAGCTTCTTGCTACTGCTGCTACTACGCTTAACTAGGGATCCAAAAGACAAGGTAGACATAACAAAGGAGGAGGTTAAAATAAGGGTCTAAAAGCCTAATGTGTTATTAAAGGTTAAAGAAGTAGAAAGTTAAGAAGTTTAACAAAGTAGAAGTTGAAGATAATAAGGAAGAGAAGGTGCAGATCTAAGGCTGCTTATATAGATCCTGGCTGCTGCCTCCCCTACAGCTACTATACTTAGATGCGTTATCCTAAAGGGACCTATAGCTAGTAAAAGTTATTTACTATTATATTAGCAAGAGTGATATTGCCTAGTAAAAGGCAGTAGGTTGCTGGACCACACCAAACAACCTACTAATTAGCGGGCCTAGGGCTAGAGGATTATGTGTTCTTAAAACAGTCTAATAGGCTATTAGGTTGTTCTTCTCTAATAACATAGGCAAACAAACACATAAGCAGGAGATTTACTAGACATATAAACAGTAGGTACCTAGACTTACCCTAGCTGTTATAGCAAACAGAATAGGTTACACACAAGGTTCTTTCTTAAAGTCTAAAGCTAATAGGGCTTTAGGAATTAGTTATAACAGGCTTAGATACCTAAATACTAGAGTAAACGTAGTTAGGTAAATACAAACTATTAAGCAATAGCCTAATAAACAGCTAGGTAGTGCTAGGAGGTTATTTAAAGTAAAATGGCTTAGAAACAAACACTAGTAGGTCTTCTGTTAGAACAGACGATAGAGCTATAGAAGGGGAGAATAACAGATAGAGGCAGACGTAAGCTTAAGAGGACTAAGCTCTTAGGGTAGGGGAGATATGTAGTAGAGTAAAAGTACAGGGTTAACTAGTAAGGGCTTAGAAGGCTATTAGGGTTTAGGTGCACGTGATTATTAGGGGTATTAACTGGTAAGGGCTTTAAGGGCTATTAGGGATTAGAGGCATATGAATGTTGGGAGGGTATATTAGATAATCTTAGCAAGCCATTAGGGCTTAACATTAAAGACAACTACCTTCTTGTATTTAGTAATACTCTTACCTATAATATCTTATTATAACTGTATATCTAACTATAATCTCCTTCTTAACTTTTTTTTTACGTACAACAACTCTAAATAGAGTATTTAGAGATCTTTTACTATAGTAGGTTAAATTAGAGCTTATAATTATTATAGAAATTAGTGTTATAATACTAGTAATCTATACTAGTAGAGTAATACTAGACGAGATAGAGAAAATACAAGTTATTAAAGCGTATAACCTAGCTCTTAGAGACTAGATTTAAAGTTATTAGTAATATAAAATTTCAGATTATCTCTCTTATAGGTAGTAAGTAGAACCTAGTAAGCTTGTTTAAAATACTTAATAAGCTCTAATTCCTATTATAGTATCAAGTATTGCATGTTGATATTCTTAGTATTAGTTAACATAGTATTTACCTTATGCTAATATATTAATATTAACTACATAGCACTATACTTTTTTATAACTACTAAGTAGCTATATTGTTCTCTAGGCTTTAGAGCACCTAGCTCTTCAAAGGCAGTATCTAGCGACATTTTGGGTTTGAGTTATAGGGTTGAGGATTTTTACGCGTTTTGTAGGGGGGCTGGAGCACGCGTCCATACTATAGCATCAGCGTTTATTACAACGTTGAATCACCACAACATGCCCTGTACATTCGTCTCTTCTCTGTTTCTGCGAGTCGCAGTTGACAAGCTTGATCTTGATCCCCAAGAGCGCGCCACCGCCATGAGCAGCATAGAGTACATCGCATACACAGAAAATCTAGATAAAGACGCAGACGAAGATGATCGCAATCCGGCTTCGGCCGCTACCAGCGAACTCATTTCGCCTACCAAAGGCGACTCCACCACTCCTCTCACATCTCTATCTGTCGTCTCTCCCCTCTCCCCTGTGTTTCCGGCGCTGGTGCGCACAAAGCGCAAAGCCAGCGGGTCGCTGGACGACGCGAAGGAAAAGGTGCTGCGCCTGCGCAGTAGTGCTGGTGGCGCTGACCATAATTGTAGACTTGTTCGGGTCGTCTACAACCATAAAAATTCTGTTGACGAAAATGGTCTTCCTGACCGCAAACTTCTCCCCGGCGAGATGATTAGGCCGGACGGTGGAGCCTCTGTGCCTGCGAACAGAGAAGCAGCTGCGGCGGCGAATGCTGTTTATGATTTGGCAGAGAAAGCCCTTCAGGGGTTTTGAGTTGTTTTTGGCCACACAGTGTACATGCGGGAAAGACTAGATGAATTTCCTTATCTTTGTTTAGTCATCCGCTTTGGAGGCAAGTATGTGGCTGTGATGATATGTGGATCCCCAAGTTGGTCTTGTACCTGCTTCGGCCAGGGCGATGGGTTGATCTTCACTAATGCTGCCTTTAATTCTGACATGTATGAACTATAATCCTCCCTTCTTCCTAGTATGAACTGTTAGGAAAATCAAGATACTAACCTAAATTATGTAGTATTGCGCACGAAATCTCCTACTTTGTGCTTATGCACCTTCTAAATTTTGTCCCTTCATATACATAAACAGCAGAATCTGCAGCAGTATAGGAGCACCTAGCAGATGTTTTCGCTGTTGTAATTAAGCAGCATGATGAGCAATCATGCTCAAATTGGAAAATTGGAGAAGGCCTCTTCTATCCAAAGCATAGGTTTGCGCAGTGCCACTGCGATTTTGAAAAGCCTGGCGAGGCTTACAAGTACGATCCTGACGAGCCGGATGTTGAGCTGCTGAACGCTCCTAGAAATTACCGCAAGAAGCATTAAGAAGCAGGCTAAGAAAGGCCTTTTGACTTCAGAAGTCGAAGATGAATCTTGATTTTCCGTGGCCGATAAGACTCTTGGAGATTACAGCCAAGTTTGATCTGGAGATGACCGATACGTAAAGTCAATGGTGATGAGTCACGCTTTCTGCCTATTCACTAAGGCTACTGAAAAGCCGTTGTGGGAGGTCAGCGGTCAAGTCTGGTGAAACGCCCTTGCCGCTCTGAATAAGCAGGAGCATAAGTACATTACTATTAAGATGTGGTCAGAAATCACCCTAGTCGCTGCCGCAGATACTTTGAGTAACGAAATTGTTGAGCAGCTGAGGTCGGCTTGGGTGGAGGTGAAAGTTCTTAAGTAGATAGTACAAATTGTACTTCTTAATCCTCTTGTAAGGTCATTTTATTCAGAAACATGTCCGTTAACTCAAGCGGTATGATTTAGACAACAGTATCTAAATTTTGGGGTTAGTACCAAGGCAGACACTATCTGGCTAGTCCGAGCGCATTGGCTTGCGCACTGTCCATGCTCTGACAACTACCGTGTCCGTGCGCGTAATGCCCAGATTCGCGTGACGCCCCACTAACCGCCTTAACGCTTATATAGAGATAAGGTTATATAGCTACCTATAATAGCTATTATTCTAAGATTTTATATTAGAGTAGTAAAGTAATGCTTGTAATTAATTTAGCCTATCTATATTTACTTAGAAGTGTAATGTTACAGCTGCTGCAGGTAGTAATAGTTAGAGCAGCTAGAGGCAGCAATAGGGGACTACGTCTACTAACATTATCCCTAAAAGTATGTTTTTAACGCTTTTTTAGCTAGGTTGCTTATAAAGCTTTTCTTCTACCTTTTTAAAGAAATTATATAGCTTTTACAGTATTAAGCTCTTATTATTAACACTACTTTTTAGCCTTCTGTTTAGCCTTCTAATTTACTGTATTAGCCTTCTCCTTCTTATACCTCTCCTTAGCTGCCTCTCTTGCTACACACTTCTCCTCCTTCTCCTTTACCTTAACTAGCTTCTTAGCAGCTGCTAGATCCTTATTAGTTGCTTTTCTAAGTGCTTCCTTCTTCTCTTCTTACTTTCTTATCCTTTTATAGAAGCGTACTTCTTTAATCTTCCTTAGTAACTAGAAAACAGCACTACTATAGTACTTCTTTTGCTGCTGTAAATCTAAGGCTTTATTCTTCTTCTTATACTTCTTCTACTTCTTAAGGGTCTTTTTAAGGCTATCTATCTTATATTAGAGGAGTAAGGCCTTAACTAAGATGTAGTAGATTAATTGTCTTATCTTTTTAGCGCTGCAACTACTCTTATCTCTAGTAACCCTCTGCAACATTATCTCTATTTTAAGCTAGTCTTTGTTACTATAAACAGAAAATAACATAGTATCTAAATCTAAGCTCTCTAAGCTCTCTAGTAGTGTTCTAGCAAAGTAATTAAGGATAACGCTAGGATTAAGTAGATAGATACCTGTTACTTTAAAGGACTTAAGTATTAGCTTTTTAGTAAAGCTAGAGATCTACGCCTAATAGAAGAGCTAAAAGAAGTCTGCTCTCTTAATATTTGTATAGTTTTAAGACTTATAGATCTCTGTTATAACAGCTTTTAAGTATGCTGTTAATAGAGGCTTAAACAGCACTACATTAAGCAGCTAGAGAGTCTAGGCTAAGTAAGGAGGTAAAACAGCTAGGAGTATCTTATTATTATTATTATAGTAATTAATAAAGTCTATTGTTACATAAGATCTATAGCTATCTAGTATTAATAACCTCTACTTCCTCTAAGCTTTCTCCTTAGTATAGCGATTAAACACCTACTCTAGCCACACAAGCCTAATCTTATTGTTTAACTATCCTAAGAGAGACAAGGTAACCATTACTAAGTGTACCCCTGGCTTAATTTTAGCTACCTAGTCTAATTTAATATTACTCTTCTTAGACGTGTAGATAAGCCTAGAGAGTAACACTAATCTATTAGCACACACACACGCTACAAGCGTCTACTAATCCTAGTTGCTATCTTAAGTAGATACTTTAACCTCTCTCTTTATCCACATACGTTTACTAAACATGTGTTTTATTCTAGTAGTCTGTCTAATTATAAAGCCCTTCTAATCTATATTATATGTAAAGTAAGGCTTAATAGAGTATTTAGTAATCTTGTACTACAGCAGGTTAAAATAGAGCTTATATTTATTGTAGGAATTAGCGTTATAACACTAGTTATCTATCCTTATTAAGTAACGTAAGATAAGATAGATAGAATACTTGTTAATAAAACACGTCACCTAGCTTTTAGAGACTAGTTTTTAGGCTAGTAGTAACGCGAAATTTTGTATTATCTCTTATATAGGAGGTAAGTAACAGCTAGTAAGTAATTCTATATACTTTACTAGCTCTATCTCTTATTATAGGTTAAGTTGTTGTTATTTAATAATCTTAGTTGCGTATAATACCTAAAGGCTTTAGTGTCTCTAAGCTAACGTTAATCTATTAACACTAAATCTAGCTGCAACTTTGTTTTACAAAAAATCCTCTCCTAGTTTTAAGAATTTAATTGCTTCTATTGCTGATTAAATTAGATCTATATTGGTTGTGTTGTGACGTGTCAAAGATTGGTGTATTTGGTGTTGGTGGGGCGTCATGCGAATCTGGGCATCACGCGCACGGACACGGTAAGGGTTCAAGATCATCTGATTAGGAGAAAGTGCTTGCTTAAAGAGTCGTAGCCGCTCTCCGTACTTAGGTACGGGTTGTGATCAACCTTGGTTTGCACAGTTGACTACCACACTACCAGATATCGCTAAATATATAAGTGCAATTACCGGCGCTCTACCTAGCAGTTCCTTTTTCCATGATCACCATAACAGAACTTTGCGAAACCTTCTGCAAAATGTGGACAACCTGCTACGACGACGATATTGAAAGGAGGCAAGACTTTGAGTACGACGCGCCTGCACCTCGCTACCGTGGCATAAGAGGAAGACCAGAGATTGAAAAACCACCCCACCCTCTGTCCCGTGGAGCTCGCCATGACCAAGACGCTATCCCAGATATCTATCTGCACGAGCACAGCGTAGTCACCGCGCCCTCGACAGGCTCACGCATCTACAACCTCTGGCGCCTATCCAACAACTTGTACACCCGCCACACTACTGGCAACCACCACGACCGCCAACGAGAATTCTACACGCTCTTTTGTGCCTATGCTCACGGCCTCTCCCTCGGCGCTCGTGCGGTCCCCTTCCGCAATGCAGTCATCGAAGCCGTGATCGAGCTGCTCGACGATTATGACGGGCCCTGGCAGAACACGGGATGGCACGCCCTTCGGGACGCAACGGCGCATCACCCAGAGTGCCAATTGCGCAAGCTTGTTGCGTTCAAATTCGTTGTGAGCGTGTACGAGGGTATGTGGACATGGCTGGGTCCGAACGCTATCGGCGATGAGGATATGTTAGCATTGGCAAAGAGGACAAAGGCGGAGCTGCCGGTGGGGAGGAAGGGGCGGGAGGTATGGCAGGAGGTTGTCAATGAAAGGCCTCGGTTTCATGAGCCGCGTCATAGAGAGAGCGAGGATGACAAGATAGCGATGCTTTGAGGCGGAGAAGACGGGCGGGGATAGAGCGGCGGGATGTTGGATTGGAGCGACCGAGTCGATTCATTTCAGCTGTAGGAAGTAGTCAAAAGCTTAAATATCAGCAATCGGCAACTGTCTGACCCTGGAGTACAAGTTTGGCCTTGGTCGAATCACGCGAGGAAAACTTACCGCGTTGAAGATTTCCGGCGGTCCGCCTACCAAATGTTACAAGCAATGAGACTGCATCAAAGCCCCAAAGTATCGCGATACGGCGAAGACGCTCCTTGATGAAGCTAAGGAGCTGTGCAACGATGCTTTCCGCAACCGCGACAATCTTCTCTAGGCCCTTGATAATTATAGGATGTTGCTTGATAAGGAGTTCTATGAGGAGGTCTCAGCCGAAGAGCTCAAGGCCATCAAGCAAGCCATAGTCATTGGTCGCGGCGGTATCTCTACGCAGTCGAGCCGCTAGAACAATTGTGCAACAAAATAGTATACCACAATCTATTCTAATGTATAATTAACAGCAGCGATTATTATACACGCTGCAGCAAATGTGTCGCCCATGATAGCAAATGTTCAACAGATGTGTCGCAAACGCAGCACAAGTGCCCAACATGTGCTTAAATCTGTACTAGAAGAAGAGCATACAAGATACTGGGTGGTATTACAAAGATTAGATGCACACAGATCTGAGCTGAGAGAAGACTTCTTGAACAACCACATTGGGCATGTGTCAATTTAAGGCATCACATCATTGGACCATGAGATTTAGAGTGTAGACTATGGCTAAGTGTAAGGCATACTTCACAAGCATAAAAGTAGCAATCTGGTGAACTGATAGATTCGAAAGAGGAGTGCACAAAATAGCAGACAGCGAGCTACAAGAGGGCGAAGAGAGAGACCTCCCAGTGATTATACAAACAAAGACAGTGTATTTGTTTGCTTTGCCTATGTAAATTTTAGCGTAAGCACAGACACTTAACTGTATTTGTTTACTTTTTAAGCATAAATTTATTTGCTGTTCCTAAAGTTAAATATTACTGTAACGCTTACCGAACGTGTAGAAAGTGCGTCCTAATTATATATTAAATTTATAGAAGAATTAAGTATACAGTACGTAAGTAGAATATAGATAAAGTTTAGATATTAATATTTATAATGTTATAACGTTAGGGCAGTATTAATAAGGTATATAGCATAATGTTTAGAGTTAATCTACTCTATAGGATAGAATAATTTAAGCAAAGTTAGCTAACGTAACTGCAGAGCTAGCGTAGGACTCTTTAGCAAAGCATAACTTTACTCTCTAATACTGTTATTAACGCTGTTATTAGTTTTATTATCTTTACTGTCTTAAATCTCTTTAACCTTATAGATAGTTGCTAGCGCCTCTACCTTAATACTTAGCGTTTTCTTCTTGTTAATAGGCCCGCCAGCAATTCCCTCTAGCCCTAACTAGTTCTTAAGTGCCTTGCTAGCTGCATAAATGTCTAGACACTCCTTCTTAAGTAGCTTAATCTAGACATGCAGCTAGCCTACACAAGAGGTGCGTTCTATCTAGCAATTTACAATCTTATTGTGTAGTATTAGGGTTAGAATACCCTAGCCTAGCTTCTAACTAATAGAGTACTAGTGTATAGCTTGGCCTAACCGTTGTCTAAACACCTACTTGTCCTTCTTAGTAGCGTTAGGACTAACTAACTCTACTAGCGCTGCAACTGCCTCTGTGCAGATTTGTCCTTTTCTATATTAATTTTGCGTTCTGTTATTACTAGATATAAAGTTATTATGCTAGATCTGCGATCTTATTAGAGTATACTTAACCTAGGAGAGCTAACGCCTATTAAGACTTAATATAGACAGCTACTAGCTCTCCTTTATAATACGTGCATATATTCTAGGCAAAGTAGAAATCCCTATTAGTATTATTACGCACACTTAGCAGCTGTAAGCGCTTAGCTCCTGCACTAGTCCTGCTCTAGCTGCTAGTAAGCTTGCTGCTACCTCTAAAGGGTAAGCCACGTTCTTACTAAGCCTGCAGGAACTAGGCAGCATAGTACTAAGAGGACTAGTTTCTAAGTACGTGTGCTTTCTCTAGAAAGGTGCAGGCTATAAGGTAGGGAGTCTAGGTAGAGCTATAGAAGTCTGTGTTATTAGAGACTAGCTACTTAATAATCTAGGTAATAACAGACTTATCCTTTTGCACAATAGAGGTGTAGGCAGCCTACTCTAGAAGAGGAGCCTTGTTGCTAGGTGCTATAAGACTAAGGGTAAGCTGCTTCTTCGCACGCAAAGTGGTAAGTGTCCTACTGCGTTTTTACTCTGCACAGCAGTTATTATTAGAGATAGTAGTAATGTGCAGAGGGGAGTCTTTTAGCTATTTATCTAGTCTGCTAGGCTGTAATAGCTAAGGGCTAGCTAAATGTATCTTATTAGTAGTTATTTAAGCGCGCTTTAGTGTAGGGGCTAGTGCAGATAGGTGAAGCTACTTCTTTTATTATAGGGGTAGAGCAGAGGCCTGTTGTAAAGGGGAAGCAAAGGGCTTCTACGCAGATAGTAGCTTTTCTATCCTATCCTCTGTAAGCAACTTAGCCGCACAGACTAGACAATCCTAGATATTGTTAGGTAGGATGTTGTTAGTAAGCATCTTACGCAGAAGCTAGATTGCTAATAAGACAGAGTAGGTAATAAAGACAGGCTTATAGCTACTAGCATTGTTACAGGTAGGGATTAGCTATCCTATGCTATGTAGATAAGCACCTAGATTATACTACAAGTGTAAGATAGTTACTTAGCAGAAGAAGAGCTTCTTATAGTCCTTATTTGGCGGCTTATACGCGTAGTTGCGAACAAAGTTAGCTTTACTAGCTAGAGGAAAGCTCTAATAACTGCTATTAAACTGCTCTGCAGCGCTGTCTAATGCTGCTAACTATTGTATTATTAACTTATGTACTGTAAGTAAGGTTATAAGCAGAAGTTTAGACAAAGGCTGTGTAGAAAGAGGGTTAGGTGTTGTTAAGGTTCTAACACGTTTATACTGCAGCACTAAAAGTTAGGCTACGCACAGATATACTACAACACCCTTACTAACCAGTATTAGCAAAGCTAGGAGCGCAATTAAATTAAAATAAGGTTAATAAACAATCTGTTAATTAATATGCTAGGAGGTTATAAATACTAGGCTAACAGACGTGTTGTATAGCGCCTACTTATGTCCCTTCTACTTTTTACACTATAGAAGTATTTACGCAGCTGTTTAAATACTAGCCTAAACTTTAAGTTATAGTTTGTAAACTATATACTACTACTATTCTACTAGCACAGATTGTTACACACCTTAAAGAGTGCTATTCTAAGGTTACAGTTACTACGCGTAAGAGCCTAGCAGTAGCTGTACACGTACTACTAAACCTTACGTAGAGTCTAGAAGACGTATATATACTAAGGCTGGCTAAGAAGCCTATCTTTAGTCTAAAAAGCTAAGAAGACAGGCTAGTATGCTTATTAGAGCGTTATTAGTATACCTGTATTTTGCTACAGAGTATACAGAAATATTATAAGGATAAGCATAGCTAGGTAAACAAATAAAAGTAAGGAGGAGATATAAGGTAAAAGAGTAAGCACTTACGCAACTAAGTATAGCAAGACAGCTAATCCTGCTAGCACTTGTTTAGAGCTGTTAGCTAGCTAGTATATGTTGTAGTTAAGACAAGCGTTCGAGGTGTAAATCTAGCAGATATCTCCTACAGAGTAAAGGTAGATTACTAGCATTAGTAAGAAGAGTGTAAGGCAGCAGCAGCGCAGGATAAGATTAAAGAGGGTATCTGTTTGCAGGCTAATCTGTAGCTAGAGCTTATAGAATAGGTCCTGCACCTATAAGGTATCCTAAGGGCAGCACTTCTGCGCGCTAAACAGCTAGCTAGTAGGGAGGTAGATGTGTTTAGGAAGGAAGATATAGCGTTTAATAACATAGGCTTACGCAATATTTACAAAGCTATAGGGTAGCTAATATAAAAAGCGTTTAATAGCAGCTAAGCTAAGGTTGTTAGCAGACTTATACTACATATTACTAATTAATATAAGGTAGGCGCAGAATTAAACAAGCAGCCCTTTTACGCTAGGTATTAAGTTAGTATAATTAAGAAGTACAGCTAGAAGCTAGTAAGTATCCTCTACTACCTGTAGCGCATATATAACTAGGTTAAGCAGCTGCTATATAAACTTACTAGCACGCAAGACGCCCTCTTAGTGTTACTCTAGCAAATAGCCTGCTTAAACAACGCTGCAAAGAAGGAGAAACTAGAAAAGTAATATCTGCGCTTTTAGATTGCCTTACTTAACTACAGCCTTACTAGCAATAAGTACAAGAATGTACTGCTAAGCAGAGTAGCTGTCCTTAGCCTTAAGCCTAATTACTATAGTAGTAGGTAGGTTCTAGCGCATAAGTTCTTGCTAACGCTATCTACTTTAATTACTACCTTAAAAGCACTTATAGTGCATTATGCCTACTGCTAGCAAGATAAAGCGCTTTAGAAAGACTCTAGTATAGCACCTACTGCGTATAAGCTAGTTAAAGACATGTCTAAACAGTTTATAACGCTGTCTAACTTTAAAGGCACACCTAGTCCTATAGATTAAATGCTCTGCTTACGTACGCTAGCTAGAACACAGGTAAAGTAATATAATACTCCTAGTATTATGTTATAGAATAGAGACTAGCTTCTTATTAACAAGTAGAGCTTTTGGCTAGCTATTCTCCAGTTAATAGTAAAGGGACTCTGTAAGATGGTGCAGTTGCAGCTATTTAAGGACGTCCTACTCTTAGATCTAGACAAAAGGGGTTACGTGCAACCTAGGACCACCCTGCTTCTAGAGGTGTCTGTAGACAAACTTATTAATTAGCTAGCTAAGCTAGCTACAGGCTAGAGCTTTCTAAAGCACCTTAACAACCAGCTAGATAGATAGCAAGACTAGCTTCTAGACTAGGTGTTAGAGGAGGCTCTGCTAAGGGAGAGGTTTATTTGTAGGATAGATAGTATATAATAGCTAGAACAGACACTATAGCGCAATAACGCTGTAGCTAGGTATATAAAAGGAGTTTGTTAGTTTAAAGAAGGCCTCTTTACGCTTATTTATATGTCTAGCAGTAGGCCTAGTTATAGGATAGAGATTACCTTAATACAGTATAAGAACAGTGCAGACACGGTAGAGTATTAGAGGGTGTTTATAGAGGGTGGCCTAGTATCCTTTACTACTACGTATTATAAGGGGTATAGCTTTAGCAAGCGTGTTAAGATAATCTACTACTATATTCCCTAGGAGGTAGGTAAGCTAGTAGTGTACTTCCTTAGGCTTAGTTAACTGTTTATAGATAATCTCTAGATGCTACACAATAGCGTTAACCGCCCTACCGCTTTTATCTAGGAGCTAGAGCTAGAGGAGCAGTAGGGCAACAAGAGCAATAGCAAAGAGAGTAATAACAGAGACAAGTATAGCAAAGCTAACTATAAGAAGGTATAATTAGCTAACCTAGATAGGTACTAGGGCACTAATTATATACGCTGTATCCTGTATAAGTAGACCTTCTAGTATATAAACGCTGCTCTTAGCACCTACACCTAGCAGTATACCTACCTAGCTATCTACTAAGAGCTAGTAAGAGATAGACAAGCACGCAACTAGTTAGAAGTGCTTTACTAGAACAAAGCACTAGTAAAGAGCAATGCGTAAGCGTTGTAGTCTAGCTACAGCCTTAAAATAGAGAAGGGCAACTACAGCTGCTCTATAATAGAGTCTCCCTTTTAGACTATAGCTAAGTAGGTAGAGTTCTAGCAGGTAAGTATAGACTAGTATTGCGTGCTAGAGTTTACATCTGCCTAAGAGGACAGCTGTATGCACCCTAGTGTCTGCGTAGAGATAGTAGCGCAGTAAGAGAAGTAGGCGCTCTAGTGCTAGTTGTTGCTTGCAATAGTAGACCTTAAGGCAGAGTTTAGGTAACTTGCTAGACAGCTAGACGCTAAGTATTATAGTAAGTAAGAAGAAAGCCTTAAGGCTATAATGCAGCAATAGCTGCGCGTACTAGTTGTTATAGCTACTAGCACTAGTAAGAGTATGCTATTTATGCTGCCTATATCTATCTTACTAACGTGTTTCACCAGTAAGCGGCCAACACCAGTATCCGGCCAACCCCACCAAAACCAGCCTAACTTGGCGTGCAATTACTCCACAACCACGCAGTCGAATTAAGTAAGGTTTTAAAGCATGATAGATTAGATAGCTCTACATTAAGTCCTGTTGTGGCCTTGCACGTAGCATTTGCTACACGTTAGTAGTGCTCGCTGACGCTGTAGGGCAGCGTCAACCTGGGCCTCCTCCTTAACCACATTATCAGCCTGTAAGACTAGTAATTGAGCTTCCTTAACCTGTAGAGCTCCCCTACGTGCTATATACTGTCTACGCTTTTAACACTTATATTACTAGCGTTAATTTAAAGCACGTAGCTTAGTATTCTTCTAAGTTAAGATTGTTGCTAACTGTATTGCAAGCTAACAACCCTTAATAAGCTAGGATATAGCTTGACTAGTTAGACTCTGTAACTGACGCTTAAGGAGATCTTGTACAAGGCGAGCTTGCTGCTGAAGCTGGTTAACTGTACGTGGTGTCTCTGCTGTCCACGGCCCTGCTGGTCCTGCTGCTGTCCCTGGTGGTGATGGTGTTCTAATAACAGTGAGGCATGACAGGACACGCTCTAGATTAAATGGGATAAGCCCTGTTGCTTGAAATCCAGCCTTAATATTGCTCTCTAATAGAGCAGTTGGTCTAATCCTCAGGTACATCTATAGGAAGTCAAGCTTGTTAACATAGAAGATGCTTTAGCAGGCAAGCTTAGACACCTTATGTCTATACACCACCTTAAGAGGAGAGTAGCAGCCAACGTCTAGTGGCTAGAGAAGGTGTGAGGTGTAAGGAGGCATACAGAGGGTAATAATTATGTTGTCCTTACAGTACTAATCAAACTCAGGTGTAGCATGGCTGCTGTGACCGTTAAGGATGAGTAGCTGACGAGCACCTGATAAGCGAGTCTGTGTGTGCCTATTGAAGTGCTTCACCCAGTCAAGGCCTAGCTCATCTGTTGTCCAGCCGTTGTCACTAACAGCAACAGTCCAGTCAGGTGGGAGGTCTTGATACCAGCTGGCCTGGTAGAGCTTCCCTGCTAGTATAAGGAAGGGTGGGATAGACCAACCTAACGCGTTAACACACTTAATTATTGTCACCTACTCGCAATTGCCTGGCTAAACAACAGTAGCGCGTCTAACTGTGTCAGAGCTAGTAACAACCTTAGACGTTAAGGCAACACCTATTATAAATCCAGTCTTATTAAAGTTGTAGATGTCCTTATTAGGTATCCCATATGTAAGGCGTGTCTCCTCTACCAGCCTGAACCACGCGCTAATCCTGACAGGATCTTCACAGCGTGCCCTTTGTGAATGGAATTTCCTATTCCACTTTGTCTGGAGTTCTGGCTGGCGCTTAATAAAGCGTGCTACCCAGTTCTTGCCTAGCGAAGGAGGAGGAGGATTTTGGCTGTGGGCAGCGAGGAGAGTGTCTGCTATTTGTCGCACATCAATAATCTAGGGTGGAAATCCACAATAATTAAGGTCTAAGATCTACTGAATAAGGGACTGCTCTTTAACAGGGCTAAGCTTAAGGTTAACAGACGTTGTTGCGTCTTTTGACTTAATGCCCTAGAGGCGGCGGCAGAGCGTTGTACGAGGCACCTGGTAGAGCAAAGCAGCCCTATTTTTTGACTGAACGCGTCCTAATTTAACGGCAGAGGCAGCAAGAAGGCATCTACCCTCTGTAAGGGAGGCTTAAGTACGTTGTAGTTGAGCCATCACAGTTGGGATGAAAGAAGTTTGACGCGTTTTGGTGGGGTTGGCCGGATACTGGTGTTGGCCGCTTACTGGTGAAACACGTTAGGCAGTGTCTCTGTAGTTGTAGCTCTGTTAAATGCCTTGCAAGACAATCTGCAAGATTACTGCAACTAGCTTAGTATCCCCTGCGCAAAGTAGGATAGAAGAAGACTGCTATACTAGGCTTGTATTATACTAGTAACACCTAAGAGCATAGTTATAAAGGTATTTAGCAGGTTTATTAATAAAAAGTGCATACTCTATTAGCTAGATTGTATTATAATAGACGAGTGCTATATACTACTAGACTTAACACAGGACTAGCAGCTAGACCTCTTTAAGATAGTAGAGATAATAGAGAAGGGTATATAGGTTGTTTACCTAACTATAACCTTACTAACTACGCTGTAGCCTGCCTTCTTACACACTATAGGGCTTAATACCTAGACTATAACTATATACTGCAATAAACGCACTATATAAACAAATATTATATACTAGGTGCTAGAGTACACATATAGTACGCTAGAAAAAGTACTTATTAAGCTTATAGCTGTAAAGAGGAGTAGGTATAGACCTAAGGCGCAGATTATTGTCTATTATCTAACTGTAGATAAGATAAAACAGCTTGTAAAGCTTCTGCAGTGCTCTATATACTACTACTAGATAGGCTTAAATAAGGAAAAGGCACGCATATTGCAAAGCTTTACCCTAGACATAGAGAAGCTTTACACAGCTATAAACATACTAGGTCTTAGGCTTAACGCTGCAGGCGTCTAGGTAGTAATCTACGTTGCTATGTGTTCCCTGCTGCTCTAATATATACAAGAGAGCAGCTAGGCAGAACAAATAGGGCTTAATAGCAAATCTATTGTTATAAGAGCGTGCTATATAACAAAAGAGGGGAAGGTAGAGAAGGCGCTTAGCTATAAGCTAGAGTAACCTGTAAAAGAGTTTATAATAGTTAAATCCTATTAGTAAATTACAATAGATAAGCATATAGACAGTAGACAGAATAGGTAGTAATATAAGATAGGAGAGTTAAAGTATAATCTATATAAGCGACACCCTAGTAGTACTAAGTAACAAGCTGTTAAAGAAGAGCAGAAAGAGCTAGAGGAGACGCAGGCCGACACTGCAGCAGTAGCAGCAGAGGAACAGCGCAGATATCTAGAGCGAGCTATAGTTATTAAAGAGTAGAAGGTTAAGATCTAGTAATAGTAAAGGACAGAACAAAAAGTATATAACCTAGAGCAGATAGAGTAGCACTTCTAGCGCTAGAGTAATACGTGCGCTATCTGCATAGCTACTTAGGCTAACCTAGCGCGCTATAACTAGAAGGACTGTTTAAAGGCTAGCAGAGCGCAGATAACATTAATAGAGTCTAAGGTGAAATTAATACACTAAGTAAAGTAGAAGAAGAGTGCGCAGTGTTTTTACTGCTAGGCGCCCTAAGCTATCTATAATAAGTAGGAGGAAACAAGCATATAGGGTGCGTTTAAGATATAAGAGATGCATGTGCCTTACTAGTACAATAGAGTGCTCTAGAGAGCAGTAGCTGCGCTGCTTACCTGCTAGCTACTAATGTGCACGCTATAGCTAGAGTAGTAGATATAAGACGCTGCAATTATACATAGTAGTAATAAGCTCTAGCTTTATAAGTAGCTTAGATTAAAGATTAAGATAGGCTAGAGAGATATAAGCTAGATGTGTTATTTCCTATATGCTTAGGAGGAGGGGTATATGTAGTTGTATTTAGTAGACTAGAAAGAATATGTTTAATATAACTGTAACCTAAAACCTTAGGTTAGGAGAAGTTAGGAGAATTGTACTATAGGCTGACTTGCGACTGTATAGTAATTACAAGTTAGAAAGTACAAAACAGCTAAATAGCAACACAGACACTTTAGAGATATAGAAAGAAACGCCTAGAGAAGGGCTACTAACTAAAGTAGTCCCTACAACCTAAGTGATACCCGCTAACCTAAGTAGAGCCCCCTAACCTAAGTAGAGCCCCTAACCTAAGTAGAGCCCCTAACCTAAGTAGAGCCCCTAACCTATGCAGATCCCCTAACCTAAGTAGAGCCCCTAACCTATGCGGATCCCCTAATCTACGTAGTTAGCACTAACCCGCATAGTTAGCATTAACCTGCGTAGTAAGCATTAACCTGCGTAGTAAGCATTAATCTACACAGTTACATAGTTAGCATTAAGCTGCGTAGTCAGCACAAACCTACATAGTTCCCTAAGTAGTTCTACAAGTAGTGCGTTAACCTAAGTGGTTGCCCTACCTAAGTAGCACGTCCAACCTAAGTAGGTCCCCTAATCTAAGTAGTTCCTAAGTAGTTCCCTGTGTGGTTCCCTAAGTAGCGCGCCAAGTAGTGCGCCACCCTAAGTAGTCTAAAAGTAGTCCCCCTAAGTGGCCTAAAAGTGGTCCCTGCAAGCTAAGGGAGTCCACATCAGTGCCCCTAAGTAGTAAGAGCCAATTATTTAAGAAGAGCCCCTGATCTAGGAAGGGCCTACAATCTAGAGAGAGCAGACCAAACTAAGTAAGTCCCTATCCCAGGGCGGTAACGACATGGAGCCCTGAATGTTGTTAAGGGATCCTTTTTATTAGGGCTGAGATATTCAGGGCGCAGGCGTATTTCTAAGAATACAGGCTCTATGTTGTTACATTTAGAGGCTAGTGTTATTAGGTTCCCTAAGGCTAATTTGTCTAAAACTTAAGTATGTTAATTAGCGCACTAAGTTACATATTATATCTAATTTACAGCCCTAGAACCTATGTAGTTAATAAGGTTAGTGTTTTGTGTTTAAGGTTAGGGTAAGGTTTATAGGGTTGCAACAACCCACACAACTAGGTTTAGAGGCGTTCTAAGATTATAACTAGTAATTACTAACGTTACCTATATACGCAGCTGCGTTAAATCTATAGGAAGACGCGTTAACAGCGCTATAGATAGCATACAGTCTGTAGTTAAATACAGCTATATCTAGACAGTTATTTACCTATATACTATTGTTAAGCAGTTATTATAGTAGAGAGTAGTATTATAAGTAAGCATTTTAAGCATATAGTTAAGTACGCGTTAGCTGTGTACAAAGCGTGTAGGCACAGCATTTTGCCTAGCTAGATTAAAAGCCATGTGCAGCGCACGCACCCTACCTAGCATAAGTAAGCTAAAGCTATAGCAGAGGAAGTAGGCAACTAGGCTAGTTTAATCTAGTACGCCAGCGAGCTAGAGGTACCTAGCTAGGTTATTAAGCCTATCTATCTGTTGCCTGTGTACACAGACAGGATGTTATATTAATTAGACCCTAACTATTACTACTAGATATTCTAAAGCAAACGCGTAATAAAGAACTATTAGCAGGATACCTATAAGTAGTTGCTAGCAGAGAAAGGCAGACACCTAAGCGAGGTGCAGCAGAAGACGATATAGGAGCGCGTTGACAGGTATTCTAAGAGGGTGCATTGCTAGCAGTTGTTAGTGCAGGGCTAGGGGTTATAGTATTTCTAGGTCCAGCAGCCTACTAGCAACACACTAGAGGCGGTGCCTATTAGCGGCAACGCAGCGTAGGCGTAGGTAGGTAAGCAGAAATCTTAAGTATAGGCTAGCATTAAAACGCAGCAGTAAAACACTATCTAGGAGGGCAAGCAAGATAAGGTGAACCTGTAGCTAGAGTAGATGTAGTAGTTGCTGTATCTAGTAGGCATAGAGCAGCCTAAGTTGTTAGTGTGCATTAATAAACCTATAGTAGAGCCTAATCCTAGGCAGGAGCAGTAGGCTAAGCCTGTGGAGGCAGCTATGTAGGCAGCAATAGAGGGATTAGCGCAGTTTAGTTAAGTGTCTGTTATCTACCGCATTAGCGTGTTTATACAGCTAGAGGCTATCTAGATAGAGAAGCACTAGATGTAGTACTAGCTGTTGTAGCTGTATATAGATAAGTAGTTAATTATTAAGCATATACAGCTATAGCAGTAGATAGTTATGTTTTTTATATGTACCTAGCGCAAGTATATATAGAAGAGCCCTACGTACGAGTTTATACGCTAGCAGTAAGACATGTAGAAGGCGTTAGTAGAAGAGGTAGAAAGGATTGCAGAAGGGGGGGCAGACAATAAAGAGGAAGGAGAAGGGGAAGAGATGGACGTAGACGACGGCGAGGAGGGCATAGCAGACAACGTTAAGGAGGGCATAGCAGACAATGTTAATAAGGGCATTAATAAGATAGAGACAGATAGAAATATAACTACTAACACTATTATTAAGCTAACTAAGTTGTTAAGTATCTAGTAGGTGTGTTTAGAGTTTTATATTATATTAATAAGCTAGAAGATTACCTATAGGGAGTATAACAGCGCGTTAGTGTACATGTTAGCTATATTAGGCGTTAAGAAGAATAGTTAGAAGGGCGCTAAGCAGTATCTGCCTATTTATTTAGCTGTTATTAAGGTGGCGCAGTTTATAGTTATGTAGTAGGCGTTAGAGTTATTAGGCACAGCTAATAATAAGGAGGGAGACAAGCTAGATAATTTTAACAGCAACAGCGCGTATAAGAGCAATAGTAGCTTGCCCTAACGCTAGTGTAAAGGATGTTTGCAGTTTATGTAGGAGATAATAGACTAGTTTATAGTGCGTAGCAGCTACAGCCTAATATAGTAGATGCTAGATCTACAGACGTATAGTTTAAAGATCTATTATAACATAACATTACGCAGGCACGTTAAGTAGGTTAGCTAGGACAAGTTATTATATAAGAGCTTGCAGTTTAGTATAGCACAGTTCTGCAGCATAGTACACAGATTAGCAACAGAGAGCTAGTAGTTATTAATAGACAAGTTGTTGTTTAGCAACAGCAGGGCTACTAAGCCTATCTCTAGCGTACTATAGGACTGTTTACGCAACAACCTAACTAACAAGCAGCCTAGGTAGAATTTTTTAAAGGACTAGCGCACCTGCATCCCTGTTAATAGAGAGGGGTAGTTGTTCTAGCAGGTAGGGTAGGACGCTGCTATCTGGGACTGGTTCATAAAGCAGGGGGCCTATTTAGGCATTAACACGCAGAAGGTAGAGCAGTACATAGATTAAGTAGTAGCGTTCTAGGAGAAGTTAATTATGTTAATGCATATGGCAGGCAGATAGCTAGTAAGAGGCCTAGAGATAATAAGCATCTAGCACAGTAACACTGCTAAGGGCGGGCACTGCAACATATTTATTAAGAACAGTATAGTTGTGTTTATAACGTAGTACTATAAGGGATACAGCGTAAGCAGCAACGTTAAGAATATCTACTAGTACTTACTGCGTAAGGTAGGCAAGCTGTTAGTGTACTACATGTGGTTAGTGTTACTATTCTAGTAGTAGTTAGAGGTAATAGTGTAGGAGAAGGAGGTGATTTTATTGCATATGTGGCTAGCTAACCTAAGCAGCTGTAAGTAGACAAGCAACTAGTTCTAAGAGGCGTTAAAGCGCAAGAGCAGGATTAGACTAGGGTTAGAATTAACTATCCTAGCGTATTGTAATATTACTATTAGTATTAGCTAGTAGTTTTTGCGTAGGTCTACTGCGTTCTAAGTAGACAAGGGAGACAAGAACAAGGCGTAGGACGAGGAGAACACGTAGTTAGCTATTATAGATATGTAGGCAGAGTATATAGTACATATTACAGAGATAATATACACATAAGGTATTATAGAACAGGTAGGGGTAGTTATAGATAGGCAGCAGTAGTTCTGTATGTTAAGCACAGATTAGCACTAGTTTTTAATGTTCTAAGCAGGCGTAGACAACAATAACAATAGGTGCAAGAAGCGCAAGCAGGCCCTGTTTAAGAGCAAGGCAGACAAGGCAAGGATGGATTAGTAGGGCTAGTTAAGGAAGATAGACATAGCCGCGCAGATATAGCAGATAATAGGCAAGGTAGCTAAGTTTCGCAGCGTGCAGAAAGAGGCTATTAACGCTATTATTACTAGTAAGAGTTATATAGTGGCTGTACTGCTAATAGGGGTAGGTAAGTGTATGTTGTTTATATTACTAGTATAAGCTAAGCAGGGTAGTATAATAGTAGTTATAGTGCTGTTAATTGCGTTATAAGGAGATATAATACAGTAATACAGGAAGTTAGGTATATTGTGCGCTAAGTAGAACAGTTATTGCCTGCTAGACGTAGCTGCAGTTATGTTAGTAACGCCTAAGTTAGCAGTTAGGGAAGAGTTTGTAACATTTTTAAACTAGTTGCAAGCAACGCAGTAGTTAGACTAGATTATAATTAATAAGTGTTATATTATGTTAAACTGCTAGTAAAATTTCTGCAAGGAGATGCAGAAGCTAGGCAAGTTAGCAGCTACTAAGACGCAGATAGTAATGTTAACAGTAATATTGCTACTAAGTAAGAAGGACAAGTTGTTCTAGCAGATGTACGTTAAGTAAGATTAGGTTAATTTGTTCTAGGCAGACACTATAAGGGCGAACGTGGCGTACTGCGTAATTAGGGTAGGCAAGGCAGTAAAGAAGAAGGAAGTAGAAGAGATAGTGTTAGGCATAGTGCAGCAGAAGTTGCGCAAGCACAAGATAGGAGGTAAGGTTGTAGTTTACAGTAATTTAGTGCTAAAGGTTAAGGTGTTAGTAAAGTAGTTAGGCTGTTACGCATACTATTATAAGGCTGTAGGCAAAGTAAGCATATTAGAAGAATTTACTGCAGGTAAGAAGTAGGTAATTATAGCAACTAGCGCGTTAGGGATAGGTATAGATATACCTAATATCTAGTATATTATACATATTAATTAGCTGTTTACTATATTAGATTTTATATAGGAAAGCAGGTATACAGGACGCAATAGGTTACGTAGTAAGGTAATTATAATTATGCAGGAAGGTAAGCAGCAGGTAGCTAAGGACTAGTAGGTAGAGGTAGAACAGCAGTTAGTGTAAGCGTACGTGGAAGGCATAGACAAGACAGCAACATGCAGGTAGGTAGTGTTAGACAGGTATTTAGATAGGTAAGAGAAAGAGCAGGTAGTGTGTAAAGAGGGAGAGGAGAAGTGCAACGTGTGCAGAGGAGCAGACAGTAAGGAAGAAGACAAGGAGGAGACGGAGAAAGAAGGGGAAGAGGGGGAAGAGGAAGGTAAGGGAGGTATTAGTAATAAAGAGGATACAGACACAGTTAAGGCAGAGTAAGAGGAGGCATAGTAGGTGTTTAAGCAGCAGCAGTAAGCACAACGTAGCCTGTAACAGACGTTAATACAGCAGCAGTAGTAAGAGTTTACTAATATAGAGTAGTTGCGCAGGCAGTTAGTATAGTAGACAAAGCAGTGTAGGATATGTAAGGTAGTAGGCAACAGATAGAGCAAGCACAACGTGCAGCAGTGTTAGAGGCTAGAGAGCTAGCAGGCTAAGGAGATAATTAAGGCAGTAGAGGAGAAGATGTAGTTTAAGGAGTATGTAGGTTGTTTTTAGTGTAGAGTACTACAGGAGGTGTGCAACTAATAGGAAGATAATAGACATAGACAGTATTAGAGGGCAGACAGAAGGGATTATTAATACTAAGGGGTGTTAGTGGCAGGGTTGTTAGGATTAGTGTACGGGGGTGGGGAGGGCGTAACAGAGTAGTAGATTGGCTAGTTAGTAGAGCAGGGCGTTAATGCGAGTTTTATAGAAAAATTAATTAAGCATTTAGAGCGTGAACAGGCGTTAGAGTGTTTTAAAGCAACAGGTTAGTAGGGGAGTTTTGTTAGATTACGCAGTTAATAGCAGAGTAGAAGTAGTAGGCGTAGTGGTAGCTAATAAAACAGTTTTTAGTTCACAATTTATAGAAGCAGTGCAGCTAAGTTAGGTTTAGGCTAGGACGTAGGTTAAGTGTAGTAGAGTTAGGTTTAGGGCAGAACAGAAGTTAGGGTAGTAGAGTTGTGGTTAGGCCTAGACGCAAGTTAGGGTTAGGGTTACTGGTATTTAGGGTAAGCAGATAATAAACAGGGGCAACAAACAGTAGAAGAAAGTAAGAAGGGCTAATAAGGAGCACATATAGTAAAGGTAGAAGCTAAGCAGATATTAGAGGGGTGGTTAGAGTAGGAGTTAGGTTCTAGACTAGACGCAAGTTAGGGTTAGGGTTACTTCTAGCAGCTAGTAGTTTTTAAATTAGACCCTAATATATTTATTTGCCTTAAAATTACAGCTACTATAGCTACTACAGGACAAGACATCCAAGTCTTTGCAGATAACTAGGCAGCTATCCTAAGACTAAAAACCCCCTTAAACAAGCCTGGACAAGCTTAGCAAATACGCTGCATAAAGGTAGCTAAAATTATTAAAGATAAAGGAGCCACAATAAGCCTTAAATGGACCCCTGGCCACTAAGACATTGCAGGAAACAAGAAAGCAGACCTTCTAGCAAAAGAAGCAACAAAAAAGAGGCCTACCTCTAACGCCACAAGCATTGCTATAACTAGAATTTAAGTAAAGGCTATAACAACAGACAAATGGGATTACAAACTAGTTACCTACACAGCTAAAGTAATCCTAAGGAAAGCAGACACCTACACAGCAAAATACTAGCTAGGACTAACAAATACGATAAAACTACCTAAAAACACCAAATAAGAGGTAGTAAGTGCCTACTACCAACTAAAACTAGGACATAGATATAATAAAGCATACCTCTACAATATACAGAAGGTAGATAGTAATAGATATATCTGCAGCTACACATAAACAACACAACACCTTCTACTTAGCTGTAAAGAGTATAAATAAGTAAGAAAAGTAATGCAGGACAGCCTACAAGAACAACAACTTTTAATGCAACTACTACTACACACAACCTAGTGAATCCTAGCTACTCTAGCTTTTATTTTAGACACTAGGGTAGGCACCCGCAAGTAGTACCTACAATAAACAACAGACACCTAAAAAATGCTGTTAACCTCCTAGAGCATAGGCTCTTTCTACAGGACTCTGAACCTATATTTACTACCTCCTTTTACAATCACGCTCCTTAAATTAATAGAGTAGCTTAACTGCTCTTGTCTTATATAGTCTTAGACTTACACAGGACGTTAAACTTATAAATTAAATTAAATTAAATTAAATTATATTATTTATTTGCTAGCCTGGTTCTTTTAGTTTGTAGGGCGGGGCAACCCTAATTTATTTACCGCTTTAACAATAGAAGAAGACCCCAGCGCTACGCCACTGGCTAGATACGACCCAGCCAAAAGGTGCAGCTAAGCCCTGCGCACATTTTGCGCTTTTTAGAATTGCTGCCTAACTACTGCGTAGATAGAAAAAGCAGATAACGTTGCAGGTAGAGGTAGTAAGGTTAGTGGTTTGCAGTTACTATAACATACAACAAGCGCTACCTACTACAACTTAATATAATACACTAACGTTTATGCTATATAGCTTTAAATAACTTAGGCAGCATTATCTAGCATAGAGGCGCTACTAGCGCACTCTTAAAGCGCTGAACCTGCAACTACGTAATCTTAACGCGCCTGTCTGCTTCCTCTTCTTCTTCCTTGCTGTTGTCTTTACTGTCCTTAATCTCCTCTACCTTATAAGTTGTCTCTAGAGCCTTAACCTTAATTCTTAGCGTCTTCTTCCCCTTAATCTTGCCTCCCATAATACCCTTTAGGCCTAACTATTTATTAAATTACTTAGCTGTAAGACAGACATCTAGATGCTTCTTCCTAACTAGCTTAATAAAGACGTTAACGCCCTAGGAGTAGATCTTATGCTTAATCTAAGTCTTTAGTATAGCGTTGTCTAGCATAACTAGAAGCACGCCCTAGCCTAGGCCTTTAGCCACCCTATACTACTTAAATACTCTAGTAAGCTACGCCTAAAACAGATCCTGCTCTTTCTTAGAAGGGTTAGAGTAGAAGTTAACTAAGTGCAGGAGAGAGTCTATAGCCTCTGTTTAGCAGAAGCCCTCCCAGTGATTATACGAACAAAGACAGTGTATTTGTTCGCTTTGCCTATGTAAATTTTAGCGTGAGCACAGACACTCAACTGTATTTGTTCGCTTTTTTAGCGTGAATTTGTTCGCTGTTCCTGAAGTCAAATATTGCTGCAACAATTGCGGAACGTGTACAAAGTGCGTCCCAATTGTATGTTGAATTTCTAGAAGAATCGAGCATACGGTACGTGAGTGGAATATAGTAGATGTTTCAATATTAATGTTCGCAATGTTATAGGGCAGTATTGATAAGGTATGTAGCACAATGTTCAGAGTTAAGCGCAGGTAACATCTACTCTACAGGATGGAACAATTCAAGCAAAGTTAGCTGACGCAACCGCGGAGCTGGCGTAGGACTCTTCAGCGAAGCATGACTTTGCTCTCTGGTGCTGTCGTTAACGCTGTTGTCAGTTTCGTCGTCTTTGCTGTCTTAAATCTCTTCCACCTCGTAGATGGTTGCTGGCGCCTCCGCCTCAATGCTCAGCGTTTTCTTCTCGTTGATGGGCCCGCTAGCAATTCCCTCTAGCCCTAACCAGTTCTTAAGTGCCTTGCTAGCTGCACAAATGTCTAGACACTCCTTCTTAAGTAGCTTAATCCAGACATGTAGCTGGCCTACACAGAGGGTGCGTTCTATCCAGCAATTCGCAATCTCGTTGTGTGGTATCAGGGTCAGAATGCCCCAGCCTAGCTCCTGACTAATGGAGTACCAGCGCATGGCTTGGCCTAACCGTCGTCTAAACACCTGCTTGTCCTTCTTAGTAGCGTTGGGACTAACTAACTCTACTAGCGCTGCAACTGCCTCTGTGCAGATCTGTCCCTTTCTGTATTAATTTCGCGTCCTGTTGTTGCTAGATACAAAGTTGTTATGCCGGATCTGCGCTATCTTGTTAGAGTATGCTTAACCTAGGAGAGCTGACGCCCATCAAGACTCGATATAGACAGCTGCTAGCTCTGCTTCGTAACATGTGCACATGTTCCAGGCAAAGCAGAAATCCCTGTCAGCATTGTTGCGCACACTCAGCAGCTGCAAGCGCTTAGCTCCCGCACCGGTCCTGCTCTGGCTGCCAGCGAGCTCGCCGCCACCTCTGAAGGGTGAGCCACGTTCTCGCCAAGCCTGCAGGAACTGGGCAGCGTAGTACCAAGAGGACTGGTTTCCAAGCACGCGCGCTTTCTCTAGAAGGGTGCAGGCCGTGAGGTAGGGAGTTTAAGTGGAGCTGTAGAAGTCCGTGTCATCAGAGACCGGCTGCTTGATGATCCAGGCGACGACAGACTTGTCCTTTTGCACAATAGAGGTGTAGGCAGCCTGCTCTGGAAGAGGAGCCTTGTCGCCAGGTGCTACCAGACCAAGGGCAAGCCGCTTCTTCGCACGCGAAGTAGCAAGTGTCCTGCTGCGTTTTTGCTCCACACAGCGGTTGTTGTTGGAGATGGTAGTGATGTGCAGAGGGGAGTCTTTCAGCTGCTCATCTGGTTCGCTAGGCTGTAACAGCTGAGGGCTGGCTGGATGTGTCTCATCAGTGGTTGTTTGAGCGCGCTTTAGTGTAGGGGCCGGCGCAGATAGGTGTGGCCGCTTCTTTTGTTGCAGGGGTGGAGCAGAGGCCTGTTGTGAAGGGGAAGCAAAGGGCTTCTGCGCAGACGGCGGCTCTTCCATCCCGTCCTCCGCAAGCGACTCGGCCGCGCAGACCAGACGATCCCAGATATTGTCAGGCAGGACGTCGTCGGCGAGCGTCTCGCGCAGAAGCCAGATCGCTGACAAGACGGAGTAGGCAATGAAGACAGGCTTGCAGACGCTGGCATCGTCACGGGTAGGGATCAGCCATCCTGCGCTGTGCGGACGAGCACCTGGATCACGCTGCGAGCGTGAGATGGTCGCTCGGCAGAAGAAGAGCTTCTCGTAGTCCTCATTCGGCGGCTCGTACGCGTAGTTGCGAACGAAGTCAGCTTCGCTGGCCAGAGGAAAGCTCCGACAACCGCCATCAAACCGCTCTGCAGCGCTGTCTAATGCTGCCAACCAGTGCATTATCAACTTGTGTACTACGAATGAGGTTACAAGCAGAAGTTCAGACGAAGGTTGTGCAGAAAGGGGGTTGGGTGTTGTTGAGGTTCTGACGCAGTCACACCACGGCACCGAAAGTCAGGCCGCGCACGGATGTACCACGACGCCCTCACCAACCAGCGTTAGCGGAGCTAGGAGCGCAATCAAACCAAAAGCAAGATCGATACACAGTCTGTCAATTAATATGCCAGGGGATAGCAAACACTAGGCTAACAGACGTGTTGCATAGCGCCTACTTGTGTCCCTTCTGCTCCTTACACTATAGAACTATTTGCGCAGCTGTTTAAACACCGGCCTGAACTTTAAGTCGTAGTTTGTAAACCATGTGCCACTGCTATTCCACCAGCGCAGATCGTTACGCACCTCAAAGAGCGCCATCCCAAGGTCACAGTCGCTACGCGCAAGAGCCTGGCAGCAGCTGTACGCGCGCTACCAAACCTTGCGTAGAGTCCAGGAGACGTGCGTGTACCAAGGCCGGCTAAGGAGCCCGTCTTTGGTCTAAAAAGCCGAGAAGACGGGCTGGTATGCTTGTTGGAGCGTTGTTAGTATACCTGCATCTCGCTGCAGGGCATGCAGAAACATTGCAAGGATAAGCATGGCTAGGTGAACAAACAAAAGCAAGGGGGAGATATAAGGCAAAAGAGCAAGCACTTGCGCAACCGAGTATGGCGAGACAGCCAATCCTGCCAGCGCTTGTTTAGAGCTGTTGGCTGGCCGGCGTATGTTGCAGTCGAGACGAGCGTTGGAGCTGCGACTCTAGCAGACATCTCCCAGAGAGTGAAGGCAGATCGCCAGCATCAGCGAGAAGAGCGTAAGGCAGCAGCAGCGCAGGATAAGATTAAAGAGGGCATCCGTTCGCAGGCTGATCCGTGGCTAGAGCTCACAGAATAGGTCCCGCACCTACAAGGTATCCCAAGGGCGGCACTTCTGCGCGCTAAACAGCTAGCTGGTGGGGAGGTAGACGCGCGTGGGAAGGAAGAAGTAGCGTTTGACAACACAGGCTTACGCGATGTTTGCAAAGCTATGGAGCGGCTGATACAAAAAGCGTTCGATAGCAGCCAAGCTAAGGTTGTCGGCAGACTCGCACTGGAGATTATTGAGCGACGTAAGGCGGGCGCAGAATCGAACAAGCGGCCCTTCTACGCTAGGCATCGAGTCGGTACAATCAAGAAGTACAGCCAGAAGCTGGTAAGCATCCTCTGCTACCTGTGGCGCACATATGACCAGGTCGAGCAGCCGCCATACAAACTTACCAGCACGCAAGACGCCCTCTTAGTGTCACTCCAGCAAATAGCCCGCTCAGACAACGCTGCGAAGAAAGAGAAACTAGAAGAGCGATGCCTGCGCTTTTGGATCGCCTTGCTCAACCACAGCCTGACTGGCGACGAGCACGAGAGCGCACTGCTGAGCGGAGTGGCTGTCCTCGGCCTCAAGCCTGATCACCATGGCGGTGGGTGGGTTCCGGCGCACGAGTTCTCGCCAACGCTGTCTGCTTTAATTACTACCTTGAAAGCGCTCGTAGTGCATCATGCCCGCTGCCAGCGAGATAAAGCGCTTCAGAAAGACCCTTGTACAGCACCTACTGCGTATAAGCTAGTTAAAGACATGTCTGAACGGTTTATAACGCTGTCCGACTTCAAAGGCACACCCAGTCCTATGAATCGAATGCTCCGCTTGCGTACGCTAGCTAGAACACAGGCAAAGCAACGTAATACTCCCGGTATCGTGTCGTGGGATAGAGATCGGCTTCTCATTGACAAGCAGAGCTTTTCACTAGCCAATCTCCGGTTGATGGTGAAGGGACTCTGCGAGACGGTGCGGTTGCAGCTATTTAAGGACGTCCTACTCTTAGATCTAGACAAAAGGGGTTGCGTGCGACCCGGGACCACCCCGCTTCCAGAGGTGTCTGTGGACAAACTCGTCGATCAGCCAGCCAAGCTGGCTACGGGCTGGAGCTTTCTGAAGCACCCTGACAACCAGCTAGATAGATGGCAAGACTGGCTTCTAGACCGGGTGTTGGACGAGGCTCCGCTAAGGGAGAGATTCATTTGTGGGATAGATAGCACACAACGGCCGGAACGGACGCTATGGCGCGATGACGCTGTAGCTAGGTACATGAAAGGAGTGCGTCGGTTTAAAGAAGGCCTCTTCACGCTTGTTCACATGTCTGGCGGCGGGCCTGGTCGCGGGACAGAGATTTACCTCGATACAGTGCGAGAACAGTGCAGACGGGGTAGGGTATCGGGGGTGTTGTAGAGGGTGGCCTAGTATCCTTCACCACCACGTACCACAAGGGTATAGCTTTAGCAAGCGTGTCAAGACGATCCACCGCTATGTTCCCCAGGAGGTGGGTGAGCTGGTGGTGTACTTCCTCAGGCTCGGTCGACCGTTTATAGATGATCTCCAGATGCTGCACAATAGCGTTGCCCGCCCTACCGCTTTCATCTGGGAGCCAGAGCCGGAGGAGCAGTGGGGCGACGAGAGCAATAGCAAAGAGAGCGACGACAGAGACAAGTACGGCAAAGCCGACCGTAAGAAGGCACAATCCGCTAACCCAGACAGGTACTGGGGCACCGATCGCATACGCCGTGTCCTGCGCAAGCAGACCTTTCAGTACATAAACACCGCTCTCGGCACCCGCGCCTGGCGGCATGCCTACCCAGCCATCCACCGAGAGCTGGCAAGAGATGGACAAGCACGCGACTGGTTGGAAGTGCTCTACTAGAACAAAGCGCCGGCAAAGAGCAACGCGCAAGCGTTGCAGTCCGGCCACAGCCTTAAAACAGAGGAGGGCAACTACGGCCGCTCTATAATGGAGTCTCCCTTTCAGACCATGGCTGAGCGGGAGGAGTTCCGGCGGGTGAGCATGGACTGGCATCGCGTGCTGGAGTTTGCATCCGCCTGGGAGGACAGCCGCATGCACCCTGGTGTTCGCGCGGAGATAGTAGCGCAGCAAGAGAAGCAGGCGCTCCAGCGCTGGTCGTCGCTCGCGATGGTGGACCTCAAGGCAGAGTTCAGGCGACTCGCTGGACGGCCGGACGCCGAGTATCGTGGCAAGCAAGAAGAAAGCCTTGAGGCTGTGATGCAGCGACGGCTGCGCGTGCTAGTTGTTATAGCTACCGGCACCGGCAAGAGTATGCTGTTCATGCTGCCCGCGTCTGTCTCGCCAGGCGGCGTCTCCGTGGTCGTGGCTCCGTTGAATGCCTTGCGAGACGATCTGCAAGATCGCTGCGACCAGCTCGGCATCCCCTGCGCGAAGTGGGATGGAAGAAGACCGCCGTACTGGGCTCGTATTGTGCTAGTAACGCCTAAGAGCGCAGTCACGAAGGCGTTCAGCAGGTTTATTAACGAAAAGCGCATGCTCCATCAGCTAGATCGTATCGTGATAGACGAGTGCCACGTGCTGCTGGAGTCGACACAGGACTGGCGGCCAGACCTCCTCAAGATGGTGGAGATGACGGAGAAGGGCACACAGGTTGTCTACCTGACTGCAACCTTGCCGCCCACGCTGCAGCCCGCCTTCTTGCACACTGCAGGGCTCGATGCCTAGACCGTAACCATATGCCGCGATGAACGCACCACGCGAACGAACATTGCGTACCAGGTGCTAGAGTACACACGTGGCACGCTAGAAAAAGTACTTATTAAGCTCGTGGCTGCGAAGAGGAGTAGGTACGGACCTAAGGCGCAGATCATCGTCTATTGTCCAACTGTGGACGAGACGAAACGGCTTGCGAAGCTTCTGCAGTGCTCTGCATACTACCGTCAGATGGGCTCAGACGAGGAAAAGGCACGCATGGTGCGAAGCTTCACCCTAGGCATAGAGAAGCTTTGTACAGCCACGAACATGCTAGGTCTTGGGCTCGACGCTGCAGGCGTCTGGGTGGTGATCCACGTTGCCATGTGTCCCCTGCTGCTCCAATATGTGCAAGAGAGCGGCCGGGCGGGACGAACAGGGCTCGACAGCAAGTCTATTATTATGAGAGCGTGCTATGTAACGAAAGAGGGGAGGGTAGAGAAGGCGCTCGGCTACAAGCTGGAGCGACCTGCAAAGGAGTTCATGACAGTCAAATCCTGTCGGCGAATCGCGATAGACAAGCACATAGACGGCAGACAGAACAGGCAGCAATACGAGATAGGAGAGTCAAAGTGTGATCTATGCGAGCGACACCCCAGTAGTACCAAGCGACAAGCCGTTAAAGAAGAGCAGGAAGAGCCAGAGGAGACGCAGGCCGACACTGCAGCAGTGGCAGCAGAGGAGCAGCGCAGATGTATAGAGCGAGCTATAGTCGTTAAAGAGCAGAGGGTTAAGATCTGGCAACGGCGAAGGACGGAACAAAAAGTATATAACCTGGAGCGGCTAGAGCAGCACTTCCAGCGCTGGAGCAATGCGTGCGCCATCTGCATGGCCACTCAGGCTGACCTGGCGCGCCACGACTGGAAGGACTGTTCAAAGGCCAGCGGAGCGCAGATGACATTAATAGAGTCTAAGGTGAAATCTATGCACCAAGTAAAGTGGAAGAAGTATGCGCGGTGTTTTTACTGCTGGGCGCCCTAAGCCATCTGCAACAAGTAGGAGGAAACAAGCATACAGGGTGCGTTTAAGACATAAGGGATGCATGTGCCTTGCCAGTACGATAGAGTGCTCCAGAGAGCAGTAGCTGCGCTGCTTGCCTGCCAGCCACTGATGTGCACGCCATGGCTGGAGCAGCAGATGCAAGACGCCGCGATTGTGCACGGTAGCGATGAGCTCCGGCTTTACAAGTGGCTCGGATTGAAGATCAAGATGGGCCAGAGAGACGCGAGCCAGATGTGTCGTTTCCTATATGCTTGGGAGGAGGGCATGTGCAGTCGTATTTAGCAGACTAGAAAGAATGTGTTTAATATAACCGTAACCCGAAACCTTAGGTCAGAAGAAGTCAGGAGAAACGTGCTGTAGGCTAACTTGCGACTGCACAGTGATCACAAGTCAGAAAGTGCAAAACAGCCAAATAGCAACACAGACACTTCAGAGACGTAGAAAGAAACGCCCAGAGAAGAGCCACCGACCAAAGTAGTCCCCACAACCTGAGTGATACCTGCCAACCGAGTGATACCCACCAACCCAAGTAGAGCCCTCTAACCCAAGTAGAGCCCCCAACCCATGCGGATCCCCCAACTCAAGTAGAACCCCCACCCAAGTAGAGCCCCCAACCCATGCGGATCCCTAACCCAAGTAGAGCCCCCGACCCAAGTAGAGCCCCCAACCTAAGTAGAGCCCCCGACCCAAGTAGAGCCCCCAACCCATGCGGATCCCCCAATCCACGTAGTCAGCACCAACCCGCATAGTCAGCATTAACCCGCGTAGTAAGCATCAACCTGCGCAGTAAGCATTAATCCACATAGTTACATGGTCAGCATCAAGCCGCGTAGTCAGCACAAACCCGCGTGGTTCCCAAGTAGTTCCACAAGTAGTGCGTCAACCCAAGTGGTTGCCCCACCCGAGTGGCACGTCCAACCCAAGTGGGTCCCCTAATCTAAGTGGTTCCCAAGTAGTTCCCCACGTGGTTCCCTAAGTAGCGCGCCAAGTAGTGCGCCACCCTAAGTGGTCTAAAGTAGTCCCCCAAAGTGGCCTGAAAGTGGTCCCTGCAAGCTAAGGGAGTCCACATCAGTGCCCCCAAGTAGTAAGCCGATCATTTAAGAAGAGCCCCCGATCCAGGAAGAGCCCACAATCCGGAGAGAGCAGACCAAACCAAGTAAGTCCCCATCCAAAAGCAGCCGTGCGTATTAAAGAAAGTAAGAGTCAGGACAAAGTAAATTTAGATAGATAGTAGAGTAGTTAAGAAAGACATGCGCAATAGGTAGAAGAGCCAGCAGGATAGTGGATGGGAGAGGTACAAGAAGTTGTTCGTGCAAGAGGGCGTCAATCGCGTTGATCGCGCGAATTTAGATTAGGCAGGGTTGGTTGCTTTGTAAATCGGGTATAAGAATAAATGGTAGAGGGAAAGGGCATTTAAACAGGGTATCAGGTAGATTAGAAAGATGAACGGGATGAAAATAACGTGGAGCAAGGTGTTTTGGGCGTTTACATAGTATTGTCACAAGATAGAACAGTAGTTAGGGGAAGTTTGGCAAATCCGATTGTGGTGCCGCAGCCCAGAAAGGCATTCCTGAACCCGTAGATGCCGTAGTGCGTGAGAGAGGGGCGGGCGGAGGGCCCGTCAGGTGTCACAAAGCAGTTGGGCAGGGCGGTAGAGGGTAAAGGAGAAAGAGGGGAGGTGGGTGGGGCCGTGATAAGGCATCACGAGCAAAGGATGAAGGAGAGAAGAGAGTAGAATAAGGGTGGGCGGTGGGCCCGTGATAAGGTATCACGGGAGAGGGGGGTAGAGGGTTGGGCGGGGGGGCCCGTGGATGTGCCCCCGGAGCGATGCGGTTAAGAGTGAAGGAGGGGAGGTGTTTAAGACCGTGAAGCGGGATAGAGAAGAGTAGCAGGTAAGCAGGGTGAAGAAGAGAAAGTGGGTGGGCGGTAGGCCTGTCAAGTGTTACATAAGAGTGAAGAGGCAGTTGTAGAGATAGATAAGCGGTACAGAGAGCGGTTTTAAGGCGAATTCTTTTCAGCAACGCAATGGTAGTAGTAATCAGAGTAGTGTTGTTCATGCAGCAGTATAACAGCGCGCAAGTAGCAGAGATAGGGTTAAGAGATGTATAAAAGAAGAAAAGGAAAGAAAAGAGAAATGAAAGAATTGTTAAGAGAAGAGAATAGTAGAGAGGATAAAGTAAGAAGAGAAGTAGAAAAAGGTAAAAAATTGTTAAAAGAGTGTTAGTAGGATAGAAAAGATAGTTAAATGTAGTATTTAATAAAGAGAGAGTGTAAAAGTATTAGAAAAGATATTTAAAGTGATTAAGATGTAAAGATAGTAAATGAAGAAAAAGAGTAGAAAATAGAGAAAGATGAAAAGAAAGAATTAAAAAGAAGAGAAGAAAGTAGAAGAAGAAGTTAGTTTATTAAAAGATGTATGAAATAAAAGAGTAGTTAAATAGAAGGTGAAAAGAAAAGAAAGATTAGAAAGAGTAAAAGTTGAGAAAAGAAAGAAGGTTGAAGAGAAAAAGTGTAGAAAGAGGAAGGAAAGGAAAAAGTAAAGTAAAAAGGAAAGTTGTAGTTTGTTAGAAATTTAAAAAGGTTGAGGAAGAAGTAAATAAGGAGAAAAGAAGAGAAAAGGTATAAAAAGAAGTAAAAAGTAGAGAGTATATGTTTAAAGAGTTTATAAAGAGTTTAGGGAAAGAGATAAGAGATAGAAAGAAGAGAGAGATTGAGAAGAAAATTTAGAAAAGTAGAAAGAATAAGAATAGAGTAAAGAAAGTAAGAGGTAAGGATAGAAGAAAGAAGTAGAAGAAAAGGAAAAGAAGTTAAAAGAGGTTAGTTAAGAAGAAAATAATGTTTAAGAAAGAAAGATAAGAGAGTAAAGTAGGTTAAGAAGAGAGTAAGAATAATAGGTAGGTGTTAGTATAGAAAGAGAGTATAAGTTTAGAAAAGAAAAGTTAGTAGGGTAAGAAGTAAAAGTAGTGTAAATAAAAGAAAAGAAGAGAGAAGAAGGTTAAAAAGAGAGATAAAAGTAGAAGGTTTTAAAAAATAAAGAAAGTAAGTTGTAAGAAAGAGAGTAAGAATAAAAGAGAAGAGTAGGGGTTAAGTGTAGGAGAAGAAGTAAGAGTAAGAGAAAGAAGGTGTAAGGATAAAGGTGGGAATATTAGTATAGGAAGAAAGTGTAATTTTAGAGAGAAAAGTAAAAAAAAATTAAGTTAGTAGAGTAAAAGATAGAGTAAAGAGTAAATATAGGTGTAAAGAGAGAAGGAAGAAAGTTAAGGTGTTAGAAAAGAGAGTAGTAGAGAAAAGTAAGTGGAAAAGATGAGTAGAAAAGATAAGAAGAAGAGAGTAAGTATTAGGAGTAAAAAATTAGAGAGAGAAGAGAAAGGTAGAAAGAGAATAAGTAAGATAGAGAGAGGGTAAGTGAGAAAGTAAGTGTATGTGTTAGGAAGAAGGTAAGGAATAGAGTGAGAGAAAGTAGAGAAGAAAGTAATAGTAATAGTTAGGTTTTAGTGTGAGAAGAGAGATAGGGTTTGGAGAAAAGTTAGAAGAGTAAAATTTAAAGTTTTAAAAAAGAGAGAAGAAGGAGAATAGGAAAAGAAAGAGTAGTAGTTTAAAGAAAGATTATTAAAAAGTAGAGAAGATTAGGAGTAGTAGAGTAAGGAAAGGAAAGGATAAGGGAAGTAGAAAGGATAAGAAAAGTAGAAAGGATAGAGAAAAGTAGTAAGGATTAGAGAATAGGTATTGTGAGTAGAAGAGTAGAGGGAAGAAAAAGATAAGAGAAGAAGAAGTAGGAGAGAGTAGAATAAAGAGAAGAGTAAAGTAAGGAAGAGAGTAGAGTAAGGAAGAAGGAGAGAATAAGTGTAAGGGTTAGGGTTTTAGAGTAAAAAGAGGGTTAGGGTTTTAGTGTAAGAAGAGAGGTTAGGGTTAAAGTAGGAGAGAGTGTGGAAAGAGAAGAGGTAGAGGTAAGAGTGTAAGTAAAAGTAAGGAGTAAGGTTTAAGTGTAAGAGAAGAGTAGAGGTAGGAAAGAGAGAGTAGAGAAGAGGGTGAAAGTAGAAATAAGTAGAAGTAAAGGTAAGGGTGAGGGAGAGAAAGTAGGAGGAAAGAAGAATTTAAGAGTAAGAGAGGGTAGAGTGTAAGAGGAAGAGTTAAGGAGAGAAGTAGAGAGTAAAGATTAGAAGAAGGAAGAAAGTAGGGATAAGGAAGAGAAAGTGTAAAGGTTTTAATGTAAGAATAAAGAAGAGTGTAAGAGTAAGTATAAGGGTTTTAGTGTAGGAAGAGGGTTGGGGTTTTAAGTAAAAGTAGAAGAAAAGAGAAAGATGTAGTAAGTGGTAGAAAAGAGTAGAAGAAAGAGAAGGAAGAAGTAGAATAAGTTAAAGAAAAAGTAGTGTTTAAGAGTTAAGAAAGTAGGAAAAAGGAGAAGAAAGTAGAGGTAATAAGTAAAAAGAGAAAAGAAGTAGTAGAAGTAGTAGAAGAGGTAGTAGTAGAGAAGGAGTTTAGATTGTAAAAGGGTTAGGGTTTTAGTGTAGGAAAAGTGTTAGGGTTTTGGTGTAGGAAGAGTAGGTAAAGGTTGAGGAAAAGAAAGGTGAGAAAAGGAAAAAAGAAGAAAGAGAGTTTTGTAGTAAAGTTTTAGAAAAAGAAGGAGAAGGTGAGTGTAGGTTAAAGAAGAAAGTAAGAGGTGAAAAAAAAGTAAGTAGAAGGAAGTAAGTGTTAGGAGTAAAAAAGTAGAAAGAGAAGGAGAGTTAAGAAGAAGAATTAAGAAGAAGAGAGTAGAAGTGAAGGTGAAAAAGAGGGAGAAAATGTAGGGTGAGGGAGAAAGAGAGTAAGAGAGTTAAAGAAGAAGAGTGTAAGGGTAAGGGGTAGGGTTAAGTTAGAAAGAAGAGTTAGAGGAGTTTAAGGGTTGGGGAAAAAAAGGGTAGAAGAGAAGGAGGTGAAAATAGAAGAGAGGGAAGAAAAGTAAAGTAGAGTGTGAAGAAAGTAAGAAAAAGAAAGTAAGAGTAAAAGTAGTAGTAGAAAGAGAAGTAAGGATAGAAGGAAAAGTAGAAGAAAGAATAGAAAAGAGTAGAGGAAAAGAAAAGAAAAGGGAAAAAGGGAGTAGAGGTAGAAGTAGTAGTAGTAGAGAAAAGGGTTAGGGTTTTAGAGTAAGAAGAGTGTTAGGGTTTTAGTGTTAGAAAAGAGGTTAGTAGAGAGAAGTAAGTGGAAAGAGTAGGAAAAGAAAAAAAGAAGGAAGGAGGTTTTAGAGTTGTAAAGAAGGAAAAAGAAGGTAAGTGTAAGGTGAAGAAGAGAGTAAGGAGTTAAAAAGAGGTAGGTAGGAGAAGGTAAGTGTTAAGAGTAAAAAAGAAAAGAGATAAGAAAAAGATAGAGAAAAAGAGTTAAGAAGAAGGAGTTAAGAAAGAGTAAGAAAAAAGAGGTTAAGGTGAAAGTAGAAGAGAGTGTAAGTAAGAGTAAGGTTTAGGGTTTTAGTGTATGGAAAGAGGGTAGGGTAAGAGAAAAGAAGAGAAAGAAGAGAAGAGTAGAGGTAAAAGAGAAAGAGTAGAGATGAGTGTAAAAGGAGTAGTAAGTGTAAGTAAAGGTAAGGAAGAGGGAGGGTTTAGAAGTAGGAGAGGGTGTAAGAGTAAGGGTTAGAAGAAGGAAGAAAGAAAGTAGGAGTAAAGAAGAGAAAGTGTAAGAGTAAGTGTTAGGGTTTTAGTGTAGGAAGAGGGTTAGGGTTAGGGTTAGGGTTAGGGTTAGGGTTAGGGTTAGGGTTAGG